>NW_027438972.1:0-322163 GCF_040939455.1 Microcebus murinus | reverse complement strand
CAGTTGCTCCTCCAACCCCCCCCCCGCCCAGCAGACCACATTGTCCAGCCAGCCCCCGGGCCTCCCTGGGGTGCCCAGCACAAAAGTGCAGACACCCACCGGACCCTCAATCTCAGCTTTCGGATGTTTTCGCCACTCTAAGGACCCGCAGGCCAGCTGGGCCTTCGGGCAGGACAGAGAGCCCCGGAATCCGACGTGGAGAGCTGCGTGTACGTCCCCATCAGGAGGCGGTCCCCACCTCCGCGGCTCTCCCCTTGCGGGGAGCGGCAGCCCAGCCGGCAGCCGCAGGGCCTCAGGGAAGACACCAGGCTGGGCCCCCGCGGCACAGCGGGGGCACGTCCCCCGCACTCACGCGACTTAGGGACGGCTGCTGGAGACTGCTGCGGCCACCCTGCTGCCGGGTTTCTGGAGGGCTTCCTGGAAGCAGCGTCCACACCAAGCCCTTGGAAGGCCCAGGCGACGGAGGAGCCGGTCAGGCAGGGGCCGAGGACGGTGAGAGGCCGGGCGGGAAGGAGCATGTCAGGCAGGGGCAGAGGACGGTGACAGGCCGGGCGGGGAGGAGCCGGTCAGGCGGGGGCCCAGGACAGTGACGGGCCTGGCCGGGGAGGAGTGCGTCAGGCAGGGGCAGAGGAGACGGGCTGGGTAAGGGTTAGGGTGACAGTTAGGGCACAATTCACAATCGCAAAGACGTGGAAGCGACCCGAGTGCCCATCCATCCAGGAGTGCATCAATAAAATGTGGCGCGTGGACACCACGGAGTGCCATTCGGCTGTGAGGAGCAGCGGTGAGAGGGCACCTCTCGTGTTCTCCTGGCCAGAGCTGGAACCCGTTCCAGTAAGCCAGGTATCCCAAGAACGGACACACGAGCACCACGTGAGCGCGCTCACCAGCAAATTGGTACGAACGGATGGACACCTAAGTGGACGGAGAGGAATCACCTTCATCGGGTGGGTGTCGGGCGGGTGGGGGGAGGGGAGGGGCATACACCTCCATTAGGAATGGGGTGGGTGCGCACCCACTGGGGGATGGGCGCACTTGAAGCTCTGACCCGAGGGGGGAGGCTTGGAGAGGGCAACGCACCCGACCCTAACATTGGTACCCCCACAATACGCTGGAGCAACATGAGAGGTATATGAATAAGAACACAGGGGGGAGGGGGGCACGGGCAACACATGTCACCTGAATACTTGTACTCCCATCATCTGCTTGAAAAGAGAGAGAAAAGAAAATGCAATAATAGAGGTAAGAGACACTTTTTAAAAATCATGAATCCGAAGAGAAAAGTAAAAGGAGGCCTGTGGAGCAGGTCTGGGTGTGACTCCGGATCCCCCAACATCAGGTGCCACCACCAAAGATTCCTGCGTGTAGCCCATAGAACCCCAAAAGCAACGGGACGAGTTCTGGTCACATACTCCCTCAAAATGACATCCTGGCCTTCTTCTGGAACTCCCTCCCCTCTCAGACTCTCAAGGTATCCTCCAGCGTGTCGGTTCCCACAGAGCAGACCTTTGGTCTGAGACCTGACAGTCCAGATGCCACGCATGCTGCCGCGTGGCGGCGGTGTCGCGGCTTGGGACAAGAGGAGGCCCCACGGTGCGGGCTGGGGCGCCAGGCACCGCTGCGGGCGCTGAGGGTTGGGGTCACCCCCACCCCGGGCCGCCGCCGCGCTCCCAGAAAGGGGACAGAACAAGAGGCAAAAAAAAAATAAATAAAAAGCAGCAGCCTGTGGCACCCGGTATTCCCAGGCGGTCTCCCATCCAAGTACTAACCAGGCCCGACCCTGCTTAGCTTCCGAGACCAGACGAGATCGGGGGCGTTCAGGGTGGTGTGGCCCTAGACGGCGGCGGAGGGCGCCCCTGCCCCGCTCAAGAAGCCGAGCCTCTCTGCGCTTTCCCGCCGCCTCCCGCCCCAGGCCCCGCGCCGGGCCGGGCCGGGCCTGTTGAGTTCGCCGGCCGGGTCCCGCGGGCTCCCAGGGACGGGGGTGATGGGCGGGGCGGGGCGGGGCGGGGCGGGGGGCTGTCTCTCTATACACACACACACACACTCACACTCACTCACACTCACACAAGATGCGCCTCCACGGCTGGACTCGCCAAGGTGGAGCCCTCCCAGCCCCCCTCGTCTCCTCGCCCGGCCTCCTTCACCTACCCGCTGCCCACCCCCAGCGCGTCGCCGCCGCTGACTGCGCACGCGCGCGCGGGTCGCTCGCCCTTTGACCCCAGCCAGGGGCCGCCCTCCCCCACAACCCCTTTCAGCTGCGCCCCCCCCCGCCCTGTGGGTGGGCTGCCGCCTATTCCCCCGGGCCAGGGCTGGGGCACAGCCAGTGTATGGGGCGTCTCCCTCTGGGGATGTGTCCCATGGGTGGGGTGGGGTGGCGTGGTTTGTGGGGCGCTGAAGAAATCAGTCCCCTCCATCTCCTTCCTCTGGAAAACGCCCAAGCCCGTGGAGAACTGCGGGCACCGCTTCGTGGGGGCCGGGACCCTCCTCTGTGTCCTCCTGTGGCCCAGTCCAAGGGGCCTGGGCCTGGCCGGGGCTGCATTGGACCCCGACCACCCTGGCGTGTGGACTCGCTAAAAATCGGCCATTAGATATTGGATTCCAGCTTCCTTGAGGTCATTTCACTAATGAGTGCACCGGAAAGAGTTTCCTAATCCATCTGTGAGGGTGGCAACTGAAAGAGAATTTGAAAGCTGACAGAATAGGCGAGGGAAGGCATAGGAGATTTCCACACCCAGCAAGGAAGACTTTCCCGAAATGGAAGAAAGAAAGGAGCAAACAGAGACACCGGTAGCCCGCCCGGAAAAGAGTCTGCCCCTTAGAGAAAGCACCCTGACCAGGTTCACCCGTGGGTGGGTGGCGAGCTAGCGGCATTCAGAAGAGCGAGGCCCGCAGTCTGTGCGGAAGACACCTGCACTCGGGGGTGTGTGGCGGCGCGATTCACAAGCAGCTCCAGATGTTAAGCCAAGGAGAAGCCAGGGAGTTCCCAACGCCCCAGGTGTCCTCAGCCCACGACTGGCTGCTGGGGGAATGCGAAGCCCGGCTCCTTGTCTCAGAGCGGGGTTCCCAGGAGGATCAGGCTGAAGCTGGGACTTGGCCTCAAAGTGTCCCCTCGCATGGCCACCCCCTTCCCCTTCCTGCTCCTCTACTCCTGGTGCCCCTCCATCCAGGGGCCAGACCTTAAAGAGTCACCGCAAGAGAATCCTGGTCCCAAAGGAGCCTTCTGGGGGACCGGTGCTGAGAGAGGCTGTGGGCATGGCCCGCTGGGGCTCTGCCCGACCCAGGGCTGAGAGGTGCAACCTCCCAGCTCTGGGTCCCTGCAGGAAGTGTTGGCAAGCACGGGGCCAGTCCTCCAAAGGCCCAGGTGCAGGGAGCCCAGGCCAAGCAGCCTGTGGAAGAAGCCACTTGCCCTGCCACCCCGGGAACAGGACTGCAGGCCCCGGCCCTTCCCACCTCCTCCTCCTCCTCCTCCTCGCCCCCGGCCCCCCCCCCCCCCCGCGACATGGCACAGGGCTCAGAGACACCTCAGACTCTTGCTACCCAAAGTGCAAAGGGCATCAGTTGCTCCTCCAACCCCCCCCCCGCCCAGCAGACCACATTGTCCAGCCAGCCCCCGGGCCTCCCTGGGGTGCCCAGCACAAAAGTGCAGACACCCACCGGACCCTCAATCTCAGCTTTCGGATGTTTTCGCCACTCTAAGGACCCGCAGGCCAGCTGGGCCTTCGGGCAGGACAGAGAGCCCCGGAATCCGACGTGGAGAGCTGCGTGTACGTCCCCATCAGGAGGCGGTCCCCACCTCCGCGGCTCTCCCCTTGCGGGGAGCGGCAGCCCAGCCGGCAGCCGCAGGGCCTCAGGGAAGACACCAGGCTGGGCCCCCGCGGCACAGCGGGGGCACGTCCCCCGCACTCACGCGACTTAGGGACGGCTGCTGGAGACTGCTGCGGCCACCCTGCTGCCGGGTTTCTGGAGGGCTTCCTGGAAGCAGCGTCCACACCAAGCCCTTGGAAGGCCCAGGTGACGGAGGAGCCGGTCAGGCAGGGGCCGAGGACGGTGAGAGGCCGGGCGGGAAGGAGCATGTCAGGCAGGGGCAGAGGACGGTGACAGGCCGGGCGGGGAGGAGCCGGTCAGGCGGGGGCCCAGGACAGTGACGGGCCTGGCCGGGGAGGAGTGCGTCAGGCAGGGGCAGAGGAGACGGGCTGGGTAAGGGTTAGGGTGACAGTTAGGGCACAATTCACAATCGCAAAGACGTGGAAGCGACCCGAGTGCCCATCCATCCAGGAGTGCATCAATAAAATGTGGCGCGTGGACACCACGGAGTGCCATTCGGCTGTGAGGAGCAGCGGTGAGAGGGCACCTCTCGTGTTCTCCTGGCCAGAGCTGGAACCCGTTCCAGTAAGCCAGGTATCCCAAGAACGGACACACGAGCACCACGTGAGCGCGCTCACCAGCAAATTGGTACGAACGGATGGACACCTAAGTGGACGGAGAGGAATCACCTTCATCGGGTGGGTGTCGGGCGGGTGGGGGGAGGGGAGGGGCATACACCTCCATTAGGAATGGGGTGGGTGCGCACCCACTGGGGGATGGGCGCACTTGAAGCTCTGACCCGAGGGGGGAGGCTTGGAGAGGGCAACGCACCCGACCCTAACATTGGTACCCCCACAATACGCTGGAGCAACATGAGAGGTATATGAATAAGAACACAGGGGGGAGGGGGGCACGGGCAACACATGTCACCTGAATACTTGTACTCCCATCATCTGCTTGAAAAGAGAGAGAAAAGAAAATGCAATAATAGAGGTAAGAGACACTTTTTAAAAATCATGAATCCGAAGAGAAAAGTAAAAGGAGGCCTGTGGAGCAGGTCTGGGTGTGACTCCGGATCCCCCAACATCAGGTGCCACCACCAAAGATTCCTGCGTGTAGCCCATAGAACCCCAAAAGCAACGGGACGAGTTCTGGTCACATACTCCCTCAAAATGACATCCTGGCCTTCTTCTGGAACTCCCTCCCCTCTCAGACTCTCAAGGTATCCTCCAGCGTGTCGGTTCCCACAGAGCAGACCTTTGGTCTGAGACCTGACAGTCCAGATGCCACGCATGCTGCCGCGTGGCGGCGGTGTCGCGGCTTGGGACAAGAGGAGGCCCCACGGTGCGGGCTGGGGCGCCAGGCACCGCTGCGGGCGCTGAGGGTTGGGGTCACCCCCACCCCGGGCCGCCGCCGCGCTCCCAGAAAGGGGACAGAACAAGAGGCAAAAAAAAAATAAATAAAAAGCAGCAGCCTGTGGCACCCGGTATTCCCAGGCGGTCTCCCATCCAAGTACTAACCAGGCCCGACCCTGCTTAGCTTCCGAGACCAGACGAGATCGGGGGCGTTCAGGGTGGTGTGGCCCTAGACGGCGGCGGAGGGCGCCCCTGCCCCGCTCAAGAAGCCGAGCCTCTCTGCGCTTTCCCGCCGCCTCCCGCCCCAGGCCCTGCGCCGGGCCGGGCCGGGCCTGTTGAGTTCGCCGGCCGGGTCCCGCGGGCTCCCAGGGACGGGGGTGATGGGCGGGGCGGGGCGGGGCGGGGCGGGGGGCTGTCTCTCTATACACACACACACACACTCACACTCACTCACACTCACACAAGATGCGCCTCCACGGCTGGACTCGCCAAGGTGGAGCCCTCCCAGCCCCCCTCGTCTCCTCGCCCGGCCTCCTTCACCTACCCGCTGCCCACCCCCAGCGCGTCGCCGCCGCTGACTGCGCACGCGCGCGCGGGTCGCTCGCCCTTTGACCCCAGCCAGGGGCCGCCCTCCCCCACAACCCCTTTCAGCTGCGCCCCCCCCCCGCCCTGTGGGTGGGCTGCCGCCTATTCCCCCGGGCCAGGGCTGGGGCACAGCCAGTGTATGGGGCGTCTCCCTCTGGGGATGTGTCCCATGGGTGGGGTGGGGTGGCGTGGTTTGTGGGGCGCTGAAGAAATCAGTCCCCTCCATCTCCTTCCTCTGGAAAACGCCCAAGCCCGTGGAGAACTGCGGGCACCGCTTCGTGGGGGCCGGGACCCTCCTCTGTGTCCTCCTGTGGCCCAGTCCAAGGGGCCTGGGCCTGGCCGGGGCTGCATTGGACCCCGACCACCCTGGCGTGTGGACTCGCTAAAAATCGGCCATTAGATATTGGATTCCAGCTTCCTTGAGGTCATTTCACTAATGAGTGCACCGGAAAGAGTTTCCTAATCCATCTGTGAGGGTGGCAACTGAAAGAGAATTTGAAAGCTGACAGAATAGGCGAGGGAAGGCATAGGAGATTTCCACACCCAGCAAGGAAGACTTTCCCGAAATGGAAGAAAGAAAGGAGCAAACAGAGACACCGGTAGCCCGCCCGGAAAAGAGTCTGCCCCTTAGAGAAAGCACCCTGACCAGGTTCACCCGTGGGTGGGTGGCGAGCTAGCGGCATTCAGAAGAGCGAGGCCCGCAGTCTGTGCGGAAGACACCTGCACTCGGGGGTGTGTGGCGGCGCGATTCACAAGCAGCTCCAGATGTTAAGCCAAGGAGAAGCCAGGGAGTTCCCAACGCCCCAGGTGTCCTCAGCCCAGGACTGGGTGCTGTGGGAATGCGAAGCCCGGCTCCTTGTCTCAGAGCGGGGTTCCCAGGAGGATCAGGCTGAAGCTGGGACTTGGCCTCAAAGTGTCCCCTCGCATGGCCACCCCCTTCCCCTTCCTGCTCCTCTACTCCTGGTGCCCCTCCATCCAGGGGCCAGACCTTAAAGAGTCACCGCAAGAGAATCCTGGTCCCAAAGGAGCCTTCTGGGGGACCGGTGCTGAGAGAGGCTGTGGGCATGGCCCGCTGGGGCTCTGCCCGACCCAGGGCTGAGAGGTGCAACCTCCCAGCTCTGGGTCCCTGCAGGAAGTGTTGGCAAGCACGGGGCCAGTCCTCCAAAGGCCCAGGTGCAGGGAGCCCAGGCCAAGCAGCCTGTGGAAGAAGCCACTTGCCGTGCCACCCCGGGAACAGGACTGCAGGCCCCGGCCCTTCCCACCTCCTCCTCCTCCTCCTCCTCCCCCCCGGCCCCCCCCCCCCCCCCCGCGACATGGCACAGGGCTCAGAGACACCTCAGACTCTTGCTACCCAAAGTGCAAAGGGCATCAGTTGCTCCTCCAACCCCCCCCCCGCCCAGCAGACCACATTGTCCAGCCAGCCCCCGGGCCTCCCTGGGGTGCCCAGCACAAAAGTGCAGACACCCACCGGACCCTCAATCTCAGCTTTCGGATGTTTTCGCCACTCTAAGGACCCGCAGGCCAGCTGGGCCTTCGGGCAGGACAGAGAGCCCCGGAATCCGACGTGGAGAGCTGCGTGTACGTCCCCATCAGGAGGCGGTCCCCACCTCCGCGGCTCTCCCCTTGCGGGGAGCGGCAGCCCAGCCGGCAGCCGCAGGGCCTCAGGGAAGACACCAGGCTGGGCCCCCGCGGCACAGCGGGGGCACGTCCCCCGCACTCACGCGACTTAGGGACGGCTGCTGGAGACTGCTGCGGCCACCCTGCTGCCGGGTTTCTGGAGGGCTTCCTGGAAGCAGCGTCCACACCAAGCCCTTGGAAGGCCCAGGCGACGGAGGAGCCGGTCAGGCAGGGGCCGAGGACGGTGAGAGGCCGGGCGGGAAGGAGCATGTCAGGCAGGGGCAGAGGACGGTGACAGGCCGGGCGGGGAGGAGCCGGTCAGGCGGGGGCCCAGGACAGTGACGGGCCTGGCCGGGGAGGAGTGCGTCAGGCAGGGGCAGAGGAGACGGGCTGGGTAAGGGTTAGGGTGACAGTTAGGGCACAATTCACAATCGCAAAGACGTGGAAGCGACCCGAGTGCCCATCCATCCAGGAGTGCATCAATAAAATGTGGCGCGTGGACACCACGGAGTGCCATTCGGCTGTGAGGAGCAGCGGTGAGAGGGCACCTCTCGTGTTCTCCTGGCCAGAGCTGGAACCCGTTCCAGTAAGCCAGGTATCCCAAGAACGGACACACGAGCACCACGTGAGCGCGCTCACCAGCAAATTGGTACGAACGGATGGACACCTAAGTGGACGGAGAGGAATCACCTTCATCGGGTGGGTGTCGGGCGGGTGGGGGGAGGGGAGGGGCATACACCTCCATTAGGAATGGGGTGGGTGCGCACCCACTGGGGGATGGGCGCACTTGAAGCTCTGACCCGAGGGGGGAGGCTTGGAGAGGGCAACGCACCCGACCCTAACATTGGTACCCCCACAATACGCTGGAGCAACATGAGAGGTATATGAATAAGAACACAGGGGGGAGGGGGGCACGGGCAACACATGTCACCTGAATACTTGTACTCCCATCATCTGCTTGAAAAGAGAGAGAAAAGAAAATGCAATAATAGAGGTAAGAGACACTTTTTAAAAATCATGAATCCGAAGAGAAAAGTAAAAGGAGGCCTGTGGAGCAGGTCTGGGTGTGACTCCGGATCCCCCAACATCAGGTGCCACCACCAAAGATTCCTGCGTGTAGCCCATAGAACCCCAAAAGCAACGGGACGAGTTCTGGTCACATACTCCCTCAAAATGACATCCTGGCCTTCTTCTGGAACTCCCTCCCCTCTCAGACTCTCAAGGTATCCTCCAGCGTGTCGGTTCCCACAGAGCAGACCTTTGGTCTGAGACCTGACAGTCCAGATGCCACGCATGCTGCCGCGTGGCGGCGGTGTCGCGGCTTGGGACAAGAGGAGGCCCCACGGTGCGGGCTGGGGCGCCAGGCACCGCTGCGGGCGCTGAGGGTTGGGGTCACCCCCACCCCGGGCCGCCGCCGCGCTCCCAGAAAGGGGACAGAACAAGAGGCAAAAAAAAAATAAATAAAAAGCAGCAGCCTGTGGCACCCGGTATTCCCAGGCGGTCTCCCATCCAAGTACTAACCAGGCCCGACCCTGCTTAGCTTCCGAGACCAGACGAGATCGGGGGCGTTCAGGGTGGTGTGGCCCTAGACGGCGGCGGAGGGCGCCCCTGCCCCGCTCAAGAAGCCGAGCCTCTCTGCGCTTTCCCGCCGCCTCCCGCCCCAGGCCCCGCGCCGGGCCGGGCCGGGCCTGTTGAGTTCGCCGGCCGGGTCCCGCGGGCTCCCAGGGACGGGGGTGATGGGCGGGGCGGGGCGGGGCGGGGCGGGGGGCTGTCTCTCTATACACACACACACACACTCACACTCACTCACACTCACACAAGATGCGCCTCCACGGCTGGACTCGCCAAGGTGGAGCCCTCCCAGCCCCCCTCGTCTCCTCGCCCGGCCTCCTTCACCTACCCGCTGCCCACCCCCAGCGCGTCGCCGCCGCTGACTGCGCACGCGCGCGCGGGTCGCTCGCCCTTTGACCCCAGCCAGGGGCCGCCCTCCCCCACAACCCCTTTCAGCTGCGCCCCCCCCCGCCCTGTGGGTGGGCTGCCGCCTATTCCCCCGGGCCAGGGCTGGGGCACAGCCAGTGTATGGGGCGTCTCCCTCTGGGGATGTGTCCCATGGGTGGGGTGGGGTGCCGTGGTTTGTGGGGCGCTGAAGAAATCAGTCCCCTCCATCTCCTTCCTCTGGAAAACGCCCAAGCCCGTGGAGAACTGCGGGCACCGCTTCGTGGGGGCCGGGACCCTCCTCTGTGTCCTCCTGTGGCCCAGTCCAAGGGGCCTGGGCCTGGCCGGGGCTGCATTGGACCCCGACCACCCTGGCGTGTGGACTCGCTAAAAATCGGCCATTAGATATTGGATTCCAGCTTCCTTGAGGTCATTTCACTAATGAGTGCACCGGAAAGAGTTTCCTAATCCATCTGTGAGGGTGGCAACTGAAAGAGAATTTGAAAGCTGACAGAATAGGCGAGGGAAGGCATAGGAGATTTCCACACCCAGCAAGGAAGACTTTCCCGAAATGGAAGAAAGAAAGGAGCAAACAGAGACACCGGTAGCCCGCCCGGAAAAGAGTCTGCCCCTTAGAGAAAGCACCCTGACCAGGTTCACCCGTGGGTGGGTGGCGAGCTAGCGGCATTCAGAAGAGCGAGGCCCGCAGTCTGTGCGGAAGACACCTGCACTCGGGGGTGTGTGGCGGCGCGATTCACAAGCAGCTCCAGATGTTAAGCCAAGGAGAAGCCAGGGAGTTCCCAACGCCCCAGGTGTCCTCAGCCCACGACTGGCTGCTGGGGGAATGCGAAGCCCGGCTCCTTGTCTCAGAGCGGGGTTCCCAGGAGGATCAGGCTGAAGCTGGGACTTGGCCTCAAAGTGTCCCCTCGCATGGCCACCCCCTTCCCCTTCCTGCTCCTCTACTCCTGGTGCCCCTCCATCCAGGGGCCAGACCTTAAAGAGTCACCGCAAGAGAATCCTGGTCCCAAAGGAGCCTTCTGGGGGACCGGTGCTGAGAGAGGCTGTGGGCATGGCCCGCTGGGGCTCTGCCCGACCCAGGGCTGAGAGGTGCAACCTCCCAGCTCTGGGTCCCTGCAGGAAGTGTTGGCAAGCACGGGGCCAGTCCTCCAAAGGCCCAGGTGCAGGGAGCCCAGGCCAAGCAGCCTGTGGAAGAAGCCACTTGCCCTGCCACCCCGGGAACAGGACTGCAGGCCCCGGCCCTTCCCACCTCCTCCTCCTCCTCCTCCTCGCCCCCGGCCCCCCCCCCCCCGCGACATGGCACAGGGCTCAGAGACACCTCAGACTCTTGCTACCCAAAGTGCAAAGGGCATCAGTTGCTCCTCCAACCCCCCCCCCGCCCAGCAGACCACATTGTCCAGCCAGCCCCCGGGCCTCCCTGGGGTGCCCAGCACAAAAGTGCAGACACCCACCGGACCCTCAATCTCAGCTTTCGGATGTTTTCGCCACTCTAAGGACCCGCAGGCCAGCTGGGCCTTCGGGCAGGACAGAGAGCCCCGGAATCCGACGTGGAGAGCTGCGTGTACGTCCCCATCAGGAGGCGGTCCCCACCTCCGCGGCTCTCCCCTTGCGGGGAGCGGCAGCCCAGCCGGCAGCCGCAGGGCCTCAGGGAAGACACCAGGCTGGGCCCCCGCGGCACAGCGGGGGCACGTCCCCCGCACTCACGCGACTTAGGGACGGCTGCTGGAGACTGCTGCGGCCACCCTGCTGCCGGGTTTCTGGAGGGCTTCCTGGAAGCAGCGTCCACACCAAGCCCTTGGAAGGCCCAGGTGACGGAGGAGCCGGTCAGGCAGGGGCCGAGGACGGTGAGAGGCCGGGCGGGAAGGAGCATGTCAGGCAGGGGCAGAGGACGGTGACAGGCCGGGCGGGGAGGAGCCGGTCAGGCGGGGGCCCAGGACAGTGACGGGCCTGGCCGGGGAGGAGTGCGTCAGGCAGGGGCAGAGGAGACGGGCTGGGTAAGGGTTAGGGTGACAGTTAGGGCACAATTCACAATCGCAAAGACGTGGAAGCGACCCGAGTGCCCATCCATCCAGGAGTGCATCAATAAAATGTGGCGCGTGGACACCACGGAGTGCCATTCGGCTGTGAGGAGCAGCGGTGAGAGGGCACCTCTCGTGTTCTCCTGGCCAGAGCTGGAACCCGTTCCAGTAAGCCAGGTATCCCAAGAACGGACACACGAGCACCACGTGAGCGCGCTCACCAGCAAATTGGTACGAACGGATGGACACCTAAGTGGACGGAGAGGAATCACCTTCATCGGGTGGGTGTCGGGCGGGTGGGGGGAGGGGAGGGGCATACACCTCCATTAGGAATGGGGTGGGTGCGCACCCACTGGGGGATGGGCGCACTTGAAGCTCTGACCCGAGGGGGGAGGCTTGGAGAGGGCAACGCACCCGACCCTAACATTGGTACCCCCACAATACGCTGGAGCAACATGAGAGGTATATGAATAAGAACACAGGGGGGAGGGGGGCACGGGCAACACATGTCACCTGAATACTTGTACTCCCATCATCTGCTTGAAAAGAGAGAGAAAAGAAAATGCAATAATAGAGGTAAGAGACACTTTTTAAAAATCATGAATCCGAAGAGAAAAGTAAAAGGAGGCCTGTGGAGCAGGTCTGGGTGTGACTCCGGATCCCCCAACATCAGGTGCCACCACCAAAGATTCCTGCGTGTAGCCCATAGAACCCCAAAAGCAACGGGACGAGTTCTGGTCACATACTCCCTCAAAATGACATCCTGGCCTTCTTCTGGAACTCCCTCCCCTCTCAGACTCTCAAGGTATCCTCCAGCGTGTCGGTTCCCACAGAGCAGACCTTTGGTCTGAGACCTGACAGTCCAGATGCCACGCATGCTGCCGCGTGGCGGCGGTGTCGCGGCTTGGGACAAGAGGAGGCCCCACGGTGCGGGCTGGGGCGCCAGGCACCGCTGCGGGCGCTGAGGGTTGGGGTCACCCCCACCCCGGGCCGCCGCCGCGCTCCCAGAAAGGGGACAGAACAAGAGGCAAAAAAAAAATAAATAAAAAGCAGCAGCCTGTGGCACCCGGTATTCCCAGGCGGTCTCCCATCCAAGTACTAACCAGGCCCGACCCTGCTTAGCTTCCGAGACCAGACGAGATCGGGGGCGTTCAGGGTGGTGTGGCCCTAGACGGCGGCGGAGGGCGCCCCTGCCCCGCTCAAGAAGCCGAGCCTCTCTGCGCTTTCCCGCCGCCTCCCGCCCCAGGCCCTGCGCCGGGCCGGGCCGGGCCTGTTGAGTTCGCCGGCCGGGTCCCGCGGGCTCCCAGGGACGGGGGTGATGGGCGGGGCGGGGCGGGGCGGGGCGGGGGGCTGTCTCTCTATACACACACACACACACTCACACTCACTCACACTCACACAAGATGCGCCTCCACGGCTGGACTCGCCAAGGTGGAGCCCTCCCAGCCCCCCTCGTCTCCTCGCCCGGCCTCCTTCACCTACCCGCTGCCCACCCCCAGCGCGTCGCCGCCGCTGACTGCGCACGCGCGCGCGGGTCGCTCGCCCTTTGACCCCAGCCAGGGGCCGCCCTCCCCCACAACCCCTTTCAGCTGCGCCCCCCCCCGCCCTGTGGGTGGGCTGCCGCCTATTCCCCCGGGCCAGGGCTGGGGCACAGCCAGTGTATGGGGCGTCTCCCTCTGGGGATGTGTCCCATGGGTGGGGTGGGGTGGCGTGGTTTGTGGGGCGCTGAAGAAATCAGTCCCCTCCATCTCCTTCCTCTGGAAAACGCCCAAGCCCGTGGAGAACTGCGGGCACCGCTTCGTGGGGGCCGGGACCCTCCTCTGTGTCCTCCTGTGGCCCAGTCCAAGGGGCCTGGGCCTGGCCGGGGCTGCATTGGACCCCGACCACCCTGGCGTGTGGACTCGCTAAAAATCGGCCATTAGATATTGGATTCCAGCTTCCTTGAGGTCATTTCACTAATGAGTGCACCGGAAAGAGTTTCCTAATCCATCTGTGAGGGTGGCAACTGAAAGAGAATTTGAAAGCTGACAGAATAGGCGAGGGAAGGCATAGGAGATTTCCACACCCAGCAAGGAAGACTTTCCCGAAATGGAAGAAAGAAAGGAGCAAACAGAGACACCGGTAGCCCGCCCGGAAAAGAGTCTGCCCCTTAGAGAAAGCACCCTGACCAGGTTCACCCGTGGGTGGGTGGCGAGCTAGCGGCATTCAGAAGAGCGAGGCCCGCAGTCTGTGCGGAAGACACCTGCACTCGGGGGTGTGTGGCGGCGCGATTCACAAGCAGCTCCAGATGTTAAGCCAAGGAGAAGCCAGGGAGTTCCCAACGCCCCAGGTGTCCTCAGCCCAGGACTGGGTGCTGTGGGAATGCGAAGCCCGGCTCCTTGTCTCAGAGCGGGGTTCCCAGGAGGATCAGGCTGAAGCTGGGACTTGGCCTCAAAGTGTCCCCTCGCATGGCCACCCCCTTCCCCTTCCTGCTCCTCTACTCCTGGTGCCCCTCCATCCAGGGGCCAGACCTTAAAGAGTCACCGCAAGAGAATCCTGGTCCCAAAGGAGCCTTCTGGGGGACCGGTGCTGAGAGAGGCTGTGGGCATGGCCCGCTGGGGCTCTGCCCGACCCAGGGCTGAGAGGTGCAACCTCCCAGCTCTGGGTCCCTGCAGGAAGTGTTGGCAAGCACGGGGCCAGTCCTCCAAAGGCCCAGGTGCAGGGAGCCCAGGCCAAGCAGCCTGTGGAAGAAGCCACTTGCCGTGCCACCCCGGGAACAGGACTGCAGGCCCCGGCCCTTCCCACCTCCTCCTCCTCCTCCTCCTCCCCCCCGGCCCCCCCCCCCCCCCCGCGACATGGCACAGGGCTCAGAGACACCTCAGACTCTTGCTACCCAAAGTGCAAAGGGCATCAGTTGCTCCTCCAACCCCCCCCCCGCCCAGCAGACCACATTGTCCAGCCAGCCCCCGGGCCTCCCTGGGGTGCCCAGCACAAAAGTGCAGACACCCACCGGACCCTCAATCTCAGCTTTCGGATGTTTTCGCCACTCTAAGGACCCGCAGGCCAGCTGGGCCTTCGGGCAGGACAGAGAGCCCCGGAATCCGACGTGGAGAGCTGCGTGTACGTCCCCATCAGGAGGCGGTCCCCACCTCCGCGGCTCTCCCCTTGCGGGGAGCGGCCCAGCCGGCAGCCGCAGGGCCTCAGGGAAGACACCAGGCTGGGCCCCCGCGGCACAGCGGGGGCACGTCCCCCGCACTCACGCGACTTAGGGACGGCTGCTGGAGACTGCTGCGGCCACCCTGCTGCCGGGTTTCTGGAGGGCTTCCTGGAAGCAGCGTCCACACCAAGCCCTTGGAAGGCCCAGGCGACGGAGGAGCCGGTCAGGCAGGGGCCGAGGACGGTGAGAGGCCGGGCGGGAAGGAGCATGTCAGGCAGGGGCAGAGGACGGTGACAGGCCGGGCGGGGAGGAGCCGGTCAGGCGGGGGCCCAGGACAGTGACGGGCCTGGCCGGGGAGGAGTGCGTCAGGCAGGGGCAGAGGAGACGGGCTGGGTAAGGGTTAGGGTGACAGTTAGGGCACAATTCACAATCGCAAAGACGTGGAAGCGACCCGAGTGCCCATCCATCCAGGAGTGCATCAATAAAATGTGGCGCGTGGACACCACGGAGTGCCATTCGGCTGTGAGGAGCAGCGGTGAGAGGGCACCTCTCGTGTTCTCCTGGCCAGAGCTGGAACCCGTTCCAGTAAGCCAGGTATCCCAAGAACGGACACACGAGCACCACGTGAGCGCGCTCACCAGCAAATTGGTACGAACGGATGGACACCTAAGTGGACGGAGAGGAATCACCTTCATCGGGTGGGTGTCGGGCGGGTGGGGGGAGGGGAGGGGCATACACCTCCATTAGGAATGGGGTGGGTGCGCACCCACTGGGGGATGGGCGCACTTGAAGCTCTGACCCGAGGGGGGAGGCTTGGAGAGGGCAACGCACCCGACCCTAACATTGGTACCCCCACAATACGCTGGAGCAACATGAGAGGTATATGAATAAGAACACAGGGGGGAGGGGGGCACGGGCAACACATGTCACCTGAATACTTGTACTCCCATCATCTGCTTGAAAAGAGAGAGAAAAGAAAATGCAATAATAGAGGTAAGAGACACTTTTTAAAAATCATGAATCCGAAGAGAAAAGTAAAAGGAGGCCTGTGGAGCAGGTCTGGGTGTGACTCCGGATCCCCCAACATCAGGTGCCACCACCAAAGATTCCTGCGTGTAGCCCATAGAACCCCAAAAGCAACGGGACGAGTTCTGGTCACATACTCCCTCAAAATGACATCCTGGCCTTCTTCTGGAACTCCCTCCCCTCTCAGACTCTCAAGGTATCCTCCAGCGTGTCGGTTCCCACAGAGCAGACCTTTGGTCTGAGACCTGACAGTCCAGATGCCACGCATGCTGCCGCGTGGCGGCGGTGTCGCGGCTTGGGACAAGAGGAGGCCCCACGGTGCGGGCTGGGGCGCCAGGCACCGCTGCGGGCGCTGAGGGTTGGGGTCACCCCCACCCCGGGCCGCCGCCGCGCTCCCAGAAAGGGGACAGAACAAGAGGCAAAAAAAAAATAAATAAAAAGCAGCAGCCTGTGGCACCCGGTATTCCCAGGCGGTCTCCCATCCAAGTACTAACCAGGCCCGACCCTGCTTAGCTTCCGAGACCAGACGAGATCGGGGGCGTTCAGGGTGGTGTGGCCCTAGACGGCGGCGGAGGGCGCCCCTGCCCCGCTCAAGAAGCCGAGCCTCTCTGCGCTTTCCCGCCGCCTCCCGCCCCAGGCCCTGCGCCGGGCCGGGCCGGGCCTGTTGAGTTCGCCGGCCGGGTCCCGCGGGCTCCCAGGGACGGGGGTGATGGGCGGGGCGGGGCGGGGCGGGGCGGGGGGCTGTCTCTCTATACACACACACACACACTCACACTCACTCACACTCACACAAGATGCGCCTCCACGGCTGGACTCGCCAAGGTGGAGCCCTCCCAGCCCCCCTCGTCTCCTCGCCCGGCCTCCTTCACCTACCCGCTGCCCACCCCCAGCGCGTCGCCGCCGCTGACTGCGCACGCGCGCGCGGGTCGCTCGCCCTTTGACCCCAGCCAGGGGCCGCCCTCCCCCACAACCCCTTTCAGCTGCGCCCCCCCCCGCCCTGTGGGTGGGCTGCCGCCTATTCCCCCGGGCCAGGGCTGGGGCACAGCCAGTGTATGGGGCGTCTCCCTCTGGGGATGTGTCCCATGGGTGGGGTGGGGTGGCGTGGTTTGTGGGGCGCTGAAGAAATCAGTCCCCTCCATCTCCTTCCTCTGGAAAACGCCCAAGCCCGTGGAGAACTGCGGGCACCGCTTCGTGGGGGCCGGGACCCTCCTCTGTGTCCTCCTGTGGCCCAGTCCAAGGGGCCTGGGCCTGGCCGGGGCTGCATTGGACCCCGACCACCCTGGCGTGTGGACTCGCTAAAAATCGGCCATTAGATATTGGATTCCAGCTTCCTTGAGGTCATTTCACTAATGAGTGCACCGGAAAGAGTTTCCTAATCCATCTGTGAGGGTGGCAACTGAAAGAGAATTTGAAAGCTGACAGAATAGGCGAGGGAAGGCATAGGAGATTTCCACACCCAGCAAGGAAGACTTTCCCGAAATGGAAGAAAGAAAGGAGCAAACAGAGACACCGGTAGCCCGCCCGGAAAAGAGTCTGCCCCTTAGAGAAAGCACCCTGACCAGGTTCACCCGTGGGTGGGTGGCGAGCTAGCGGCATTCAGAAGAGCGAGGCCCGCAGTCTGTGCGGAAGACACCTGCACTCGGGGGTGTGTGGCGGCGCGATTCACAAGCAGCTCCAGATGTTAAGCCAAGGAGAAGCCAGGGAGTTCCCAACGCCCCAGGTGTCCTCAGCCCAGGACTGGGTGCTGTGGGAATGCGAAGCCCGGCTCCTTGTCTCAGAGCGGGGTTCCCAGGAGGATCAGGCTGAAGCTGGGACTTGGCCTCAAAGTGTCCCCTCGCATGGCCACCCCCTTCCCCTTCCTGCTCCTCTACTCCTGGTGCCCCTCCATCCAGGGGCCAGACCTTAAAGAGTCACCGCAAGAGAATCCTGGTCCCAAAGGAGCCTTCTGGGGGACCGGTGCTGAGAGAGGCTGTGGGCATGGCCCGCTGGGGCTCTGCCCGACCCAGGGCTGAGAGGTGCAACCTCCCAGCTCTGGGTCCCTGCAGGAAGTGTTGGCAAGCACGGGGCCAGTCCTCCAAAGGCCCAGGTGCAGGGAGCCCAGGCCAAGCAGCCTGTGGAAGAAGCCACTTGCCGTGCCACCCCGGGAACAGGACTGCAGGCCCCGGCCCTTCCCACCTCCTCCTCCTCCTCCTCCTCCCCCCCGGCCCCCCCCCCCCCCGCGACATGGCACAGGGCTCAGAGACACCTCAGACTCTTGCTACCCAAAGTGCAAAGGGCATCAGTTGCTCCTCCAACCCCCCCCCCCGCCCAGCAGACCACATTGTCCAGCCAGCCCCCGGGCCTCCCTGGGGTGCCCAGCACAAAAGTGCAGACACCCACCGGACCCTCAATCTCAGCTTTCGGATGTTTTCGCCACTCTAAGGACCCGCAGGCCAGCTGGGCCTTCGGGCAGGACAGAGAGCCCCGGAATCCGACGTGGAGAGCTGCGTGTACGTCCCCATCAGGAGGCGGTCCCCACCTCCGCGGCTCTCCCCTTGCGGGGAGCGGCAGCCCAGCCGGCAGCCGCAGGGCCTCAGGGAAGACACCAGGCTGGGCCCCCGCGGCACAGCGGGGGCACGTCCCCCGCACTCACGCGACTTAGGGACGGCTGCTGGAGACTGCTGCGGCCACCCTGCTGCCGGGTTTCTGGAGGGCTTCCTGGAAGCAGCGTCCACACCAAGCCCTTGGAAGGCCCAGGCGACGGAGGAGCCGGTCAGGCAGGGGCCGAGGACGGTGAGAGGCCGGGCGGGAAGGAGCATGTCAGGCAGGGGCAGAGGACGGTGACAGGCCGGGCGGGGAGGAGCCGGTCAGGCGGGGGCCCAGGACAGTGACGGGCCTGGCCGGGGAGGAGTGCGTCAGGCAGGGGCAGAGGAGACGGGCTGGGTAAGGGTTAGGGTGACAGTTAGGGCACAATTCACAATCGCAAAGACGTGGAAGCGACCCGAGTGCCCATCCATCCAGGAGTGCATCAATAAAATGTGGCGCGTGGACACCACGGAGTGCCATTCGGCTGTGAGGAGCAGCGGTGAGAGGGCACCTCTCGTGTTCTCCTGGCCAGAGCTGGAACCCGTTCCAGTAAGCCAGGTATCCCAAGAACGGACACACGAGCACCACGTGAGCGCGCTCACCAGCAAATTGGTACGAACGGATGGACACCTAAGTGGACGGAGAGGAATCACCTTCATCGGGTGGGTGTCGGGCGGGTGGGGGGAGGGGAGGGGCATACACCTCCATTAGGAATGGGGTGGGTGCGCACCCACTGGGGGATGGGCGCACTTGAAGCTCTGACCCGAGGGGGGAGGCTTGGAGAGGGCAACGCACCCGACCCTAACATTGGTACCCCCACAATACGCTGGAGCAACATGAGAGGTATATGAATAAGAACACAGGGGGGAGGGGGGCACGGGCAACACATGTCACCTGAATACTTGTACTCCCATCATCTGCTTGAAAAGAGAGAGAAAAGAAAATGCAATAATAGAGGTAAGAGACACTTTTTAAAAATCATGAATCCGAAGAGAAAAGTAAAAGGAGGCCTGTGGAGCAGGTCTGGGTGTGACTCCGGATCCCCCAACATCAGGTGCCACCACCAAAGATTCCTGCGTGTAGCCCATAGAACCCCAAAAGCAACGGGACGAGTTCTGGTCACATACTCCCTCAAAATGACATCCTGGCCTTCTTCTGGAACTCCCTCCCCTCTCAGACTCTCAAGGTTTCCTCCAGCGTGTCGGTTCCCACAGAGCAGACCTTTGGTCTGAGACCTGACAGTCCAGATGCCACGCATGCTGCCGCGTGGCGGCGGTGTCGCGGCTTGGGACAAGAGGAGGCCCCACGGTGCGGGCTGGGGCGCCAGGCACCGCTGCGGGCGCTGAGGGTTGGGGTCACCCCCACCCCGGGCCGCCGCCGCGCTCCCAGAAAGGGGACAGAACAAGAGGCAAAAAAAAAAATAAATAAAAAGAAGCAGCCTGTGGCACCCGGTATTCCCAGGCGGTCTCCCATCCAAGTACTAACCAGGCCCGACCCTGCTTAGCTTCCGAGACCAGACGAGATCGGGGGCGTTCAGGGTGGTGTGGCCCTAGACGGCGGCGGAGGGCGCCCCTGCCCCGCTCAAGAAGCCGAGCCTCTCTGCGCTTTCCCGCCGCCTCCCGCCCCAGGCCCCGCGCCGGGCCGGGCCGGGCCTGTTGAGTTCGCCGGCCGGGTCCCGCGGGCTCCCAGGGACGGGGGTGATGGGCGGGGCGGGGCGGGGCGGGGCGGGGGGCTGTCTCTCTATACACACACACACACACTCACACTCACTCACACTCACACAAGATGCGCCTCCACGGCTGGACTCGCCAAGGTGGAGCCCTCCCAGCCCCCCTCGTCTCCTCGCCCGGCCTCCTTCACCTACCCGCTGCCCACCCCCAGCGCGTCGCCGCCGCTGACTGCGCACGCGCGCGCGGGTCGCTCGCCCTTTGACCCCAGCCAGGGGCCGCCCTCCCCCACAACCCCTTTCAGCTGCGCCCCCCCCCCCCGCCCTGTGGGTGGGCTGCCGCCTATTCCCCCGGGCCAGGGCTGGGGCACAGCCAGTGTATGGGGCGTCTCCCTCTGGGGATGTGTCCCATGGGTGGGGTGGGGTGCCGTGGTTTGTGGGGCGCTGAAGAAATCAGTCCCCTCCATCTCCTTCCTCTGGAAAACGCCCAAGCCCGTGGAGAACTGCGGGCACCGCTTCGTGGGGGCCGGGACCCTCCTCTGTGTCCTCCTGTGGCCCAGTCCAAGGGGCCTGGGCCTGGCCGGGGCTGCATTGGACCCCGACCACCCTGGCGTGTGGACTCGCTAAAAATCGGCCATTAGATATTGGATTCCAGCTTCCTTGAGGTCATTTCACTAATGAGTGCACCGGAAAGAGTTTCCTAATCCATCTGTGAGGGTGGCAACTGAAAGAGAATTTGAAAGCTGACAGAATAGGCGAGGGAAGGCATAGGAGATTTCCACACCCAGCAAGGAAGACTTTCCCGAAATGGAAGAAAGAAAGGAGCAAACAGAGACACCGGTAGCCCGCCCGGAAAAGAGTCTGCCCCTTAGAGAAAGCACCCTGACCAGGTTCACCCGTGGGTGGGTGGCGAGCTAGCGGCATTCAGAAGAGCGAGGCCCGCAGTCTGTGCGGAAGACACCTGCACTCGGGGGTGTGTGGCGGCGCGATTCACAAGCAGCTCCAGATGTTAAGCCAAGGAGAAGCCAGGGAGTTCCCAACGCCCCAGGTGTCCTCAGCCCAGGACTGGGTGCTGTGGGAATGCGAAGCCTGGCTCCTTGTCTCAGAGCGGGGTTCCCAGGAGGATCAGGCTGAAGCTGGGACTTGGCCTCAAAGTGTCCCCTCGCATGGCCACCCCCTTCCCCTTCCTGCTCCTCTACTCCTGGTGCCCCTCCATCCAGGGGCCAGACCTTAAAGAGTCACCGCAAGAGAATCCTGGTCCCAAAGGAGCCTTCTGGGGGACCGGTGCTGAGAGAGGCTGTGGGCATGGCCCGCTGGGGCTCTGCCCGACCCAGGGCTGAGAGGTGCAACCTCCCAGCTCTGGGTCCCTGCAGGAAGTGTTGGCAAGCACGGGGCCAGTCCTCCAAAGGCCCAGGTGCAGGGAGCCCAGGCCAAGCAGCCTGTGGAAGAAGCCACTTGCCGTGCCACCCCGGGAACAGGACTGCAGGCCCCGGCCCTTCCCACCTCCTCCTCCTCCTCCTCCTCCCCCCCGCCCCCCCCCCCCCCCGCGACATGGCACAGGGCTCAGAGACACCTCAGACTCTTGCTACCCAAAGTGCAAAGGGCATCAGTTGCTCCTCCAACCCCCCCCCCCGCCCAGCAGACCACATTGTCCAGCCAGCCCCCGGGCCTCCCTGGGGTGCCCAGCACAAAAGTGCAGACACCCACCGGACCCTCAATCTCAGCTTTCGGATGTTTTCGCCACTCTAAGGACCCGCAGGCCAGCTGGGCCTTCGGGCAGGACAGAGAGCCCCGGAATCCGACGTGGAGAGCTGCGTGTACGTCCCCATCAGGAGGCGGTCCCCACCTCCGCGGCTCTCCCCTTGCGGGGAGCGGCAGCCCAGCCGGCAGCCGCAGGGCCTCAGGGAAGACACCAGGCTGGGCCCCCGCGGCACAGCGGGGGCACGTCCCCCGCACTCACGCGACTTAGGGACGGCTGCTGGAGACTGCTGCGGCCACCCTGCTGCCGGGTTTCTGGAGGGCTTCCTGGAAGCAGCGTCCACACCAAGCCCTTGGAAGGCCCAGGTGACGGAGGAGCCGGTCAGGCAGGGGCCGAGGACGGTGAGAGGCCGGGCGGGAAGGAGCATGTCAGGCAGGGGCAGAGGACGGTGACAGGCCGGGCGGGGAGGAGCCGGTCAGGCGGGGGCCCAGGACAGTGACGGGCCTGGCCGGGGAGGAGTGCGTCAGGCAGGGGCAGAGGAGACGGGCTGGGTAAGGGTTAGGGTGACAGTTAGGGCACAATTCACAATCGCAAAGACGTGGAAGCGACCCGAGTGCCCATCCATCCAGGAGTGCATCAATAAAATGTGGCGCGTGGACACCACGGAGTGCCATTCGGCTGTGAGGAGCAGCGGTGAGAGGGCACCTCTCGTGTTCTCCTGGCCAGAGCTGGAACCCGTTCCAGTAAGCCAGGTATCCCAAGAACGGACACACGAGCACCACGTGAGCGCGCTCACCAGCAAATTGGTACGAACGGATGGACACCTAAGTGGACGGAGAGGAATCACCTTCATCGGGTGGGTGTCGGGCGGGTGGGGGGAGGGGAGGGGCATACACCTCCATTAGGAATGGGGTGGGTGCGCACCCACTGGGGGATGGGCGCACTTGAAGCTCTGACCCGAGGGGGGAGGCTTGGAGAGGGCAACGCACCCGACCCTAACATTGGTACCCCCACAATACGCTGGAGCAACATGAGAGGTATATGAATAAGAACACAGGGGGGAGGGGGGCACGGGCAACACATGTCACCTGAATACTTGTACTCCCATCATCTGCTTGAAAAGAGAGAGAAAAGAAAATGCAATAATAGAGGTAAGAGACACTTTTTAAAAATCATGAATCCGAAGAGAAAAGTAAAAGGAGGCCTGTGGAGCAGGTCTGGGTGTGACTCCGGATCCCCCAACATCAGGTGCCACCACCAAAGATTCCTGCGTGTAGCCCATAGAACCCCAAAAGCAACGGGACGAGTTCTGGTCACATACTCCCTCAAAATGACATCCTGGCCTTCTTCTGGAACTCCCTCCCCTCTCAGACTCTCAAGGTATCCTCCAGCGTGTCGGTTCCCACAGAGCAGACCTTTGGTCTGAGACCTGACAGTCCAGATGCCACGCATGCTGCCGCGTGGCGGCGGTGTCGCGGCTTGGGACAAGAGGAGGCCCCACGGTGCGGGCTGGGGCGCCAGGCACCGCTGCGGGCGCTGAGGGTTGGGGTCACCCCCACCCCGGGCCGCCGCCGCGCTCCCAGAAAGGGGACAGAACAAGAGGCAAAAAAAAAATAAATAAAAAGCAGCAGCCTGTGGCACCCGGTATTCCCAGGCGGTCTCCCATCCAAGTACTAACCAGGCCCGACCCTGCTTAGCTTCCGAGACCAGACGAGATCGGGGGCGTTCAGGGTGGTGTGGCCCTAGACGGCGGCGGAGGGCGCCCCTGCCCCGCTCAAGAAGCCGAGCCTCTCTGCGCTTTCCCGCCGCCTCCCGCCCCAGGCCCTGCGCCGGGCCGGGCCGGGCCTGTTGAGTTCGCCGGCCGGGTCCCGCGGGCTCCCAGGGACGGGGGTGATGGGCGGGGCGGGGCGGGGCGGGGCGGGGGGCTGTCTCTCTATACACACACACACACACTCACACTCACTCACACTCACACAAGATGCGCCTCCACGGCTGGACTCGCCAAGGTGGAGCCCTCCCAGCCCCCCTCGTCTCCTCGCCCGGCCTCCTTCACCTACCCGCTGCCCACCCCCAGCGCGTCGCCGCCGCTGACTGCGCACGCGCGCGCGGGTCGCTCGCCCTTTGACCCCAGCCAGGGGCCGCCCTCCCCCACAACCCCTTTCAGCTGCGCCCCCCCCCGCCCTGTGGGTGGGCTGCCGCCTATTCCCCCGGGCCAGGGCTGGGGCACAGCCAGTGTATGGGGCGTCTCCCTCTGGGGATGTGTCCCATGGGTGGGGTGGGGTGGCGTGGTTTGTGGGGCGCTGAAGAAATCAGTCCCCTCCATCTCCTTCCTCTGGAAAACGCCCAAGCCCGTGGAGAACTGCGGGCACCGCTTCGTGGGGGCCGGGACCCTCCTCTGTGTCCTCCTGTGGCCCAGTCCAAGGGGCCTGGGCCTGGCCGGGGCTGCATTGGACCCCGACCACCCTGGCGTGTGGACTCGCTAAAAATCGGCCATTAGATATTGGATTCCAGCTTCCTTGAGGTCATTTCACTAATGAGTGCACCGGAAAGAGTTTCCTAATCCATCTGTGAGGGTGGCAACTGAAAGAGAATTTGAAAGCTGACAGAATAGGCGAGGGAAGGCATAGGAGATTTCCACACCCAGCAAGGAAGACTTTCCCGAAATGGAAGAAAGAAAGGAGCAAACAGAGACACCGGTAGCCCGCCCGGAAAAGAGTCTGCCCCTTAGAGAAAGCACCCTGACCAGGTTCACCCGTGGGTGGGTGGCGAGCTAGCGGCATTCAGAAGAGCGAGGCCCGCAGTCTGTGCGGAAGACACCTGCACTCGGGGGTGTGTGGCGGCGCGATTCACAAGCAGCTCCAGATGTTAAGCCAAGGAGAAGCCAGGGAGTTCCCAACGCCCCAGGTGTCCTCAGCCCAGGACTGGGTGCTGTGGGAATGCGAAGCCCGGCTCCTTGTCTCAGAGCGGGGTTCCCAGGAGGATCAGGCTGAAGCTGGGACTTGGCCTCAAAGTGTCCCCTCGCATGGCCACCCCCTTCCCCTTCCTGCTCCTCTACTCCTGGTGCCCCTCCATCCAGGGGCCAGACCTTAAAGAGTCACCGCAAGAGAATCCTGGTCCCAAAGGAGCCTTCTGGGGGACCGGTGCTGAGAGAGGCTGTGGGCATGGCCCGCTGGGGCTCTGCCCGACCCAGGGCTGAGAGGTGCAACCTCCCAGCTCTGGGTCCCTGCAGGAAGTGTTGGCAAGCACGGGGCCAGTCCTCCAAAGGCCCAGGTGCAGGGAGCCCAGGCCAAGCAGCCTGTGGAAGAAGCCACTTGCCGTGCCACCCCGGGAACAGGACTGCAGGCCCCGGCCCTTCCCACCTCCTCCTCCTCCTCCTCCTCCCCCCCGGCCCCCCCCCCCCCGCGACATGGCACAGGGCTCAGAGACACCTCAGACTCTTGCTACCCAAAGTGCAAAGGGCATCAGTTGCTCCTCCAACCCCCCCCCCGCCCAGCAGACCACATTGTCCAGCCAGCCCCCGGGCCTCCCTGGGGTGCCCAGCACAAAAGTGCAGACACCCACCGGACCCTCAATCTCAGCTTTCGGATGTTTTCGCCACTCTAAGGACCCGCAGGCCAGCTGGGCCTTCGGGCAGGACAGAGAGCCCCGGAATCCGACGTGGAGAGCTGCGTGTACGTCCCCATCAGGAGGCGGTCCCCACCTCCGCGGCTCTCCCCTTGCGGGGAGCGGCAGCCCAGCCGGCAGCCGCAGGGCCTCAGGGAAGACACCAGGCTGGGCCCCCGCGGCACAGCGGGGGCACGTCCCCCGCACTCACGCGACTTAGGGACGGCTGCTGGAGACTGCTGCGGCCACCCTGCTGCCGGGTTTCTGGAGGGCTTCCTGGAAGCAGCGTCCACACCAAGCCCTTGGAAGGCCCAGGCGACGGAGGAGCCGGTCAGGCAGGGGCCGAGGACGGTGAGAGGCCGGGCGGGAAGGAGCATGTCAGGCAGGGGCAGAGGACGGTGACAGGCCGGGCGGGGAGGAGCCGGTCAGGCGGGGGCCCAGGACAGTGACGGGCCTGGCCGGGGAGGAGTGCGTCAGGCAGGGGCAGAGGAGACGGGCTGGGTAAGGGTTAGGGTGACAGTTAGGGCACAATTCACAATCGCAAAGACGTGGAAGCGACCCGAGTGCCCATCCATCCAGGAGTGCATCAATAAAATGTGGCGCGTGGACACCACGGAGTGCCATTCGGCTGTGAGGAGCAGCGGTGAGAGGGCACCTCTCGTGTTCTCCTGGCCAGAGCTGGAACCCGTTCCAGTAAGCCAGGTATCCCAAGAACGGACACACGAGCACCACGTGAGCGCGCTCACCAGCAAATTGGTACGAACGGATGGACACCTAAGTGGACGGAGAGGAATCACCTTCATCGGGTGGGTGTCGGGCGGGTGGGGGGAGGGGAGGGGCATACACCTCCATTAGGAATGGGGTGGGTGCGCACCCACTGGGGGATGGGCGCACTTGAAGCTCTGACCCGAGGGGGGAGGCTTGGAGAGGGCAACGCACCCGACCCTAACATTGGTACCCCCACAATACGCTGGAGCAACATGAGAGGTATATGAATAAGAACACAGGGGGGAGGGGGGCACGGGCAACACATGTCACCTGAATACTTGTACTCCCATCATCTGCTTGAAAAGAGAGAGAAAAGAAAATGCAATAATAGAGGTAAGAGACACTTTTTAAAAATCATGAATCCGAAGAGAAAAGTAAAAGGAGGCCTGTGGAGCAGGTCTGGGTGTGACTCCGGATCCCCCAACATCAGGTGCCACCACCAAAGATTCCTGCGTGTAGCCCATAGAACCCCAAAAGCAACGGGACGAGTTCTGGTCACATACTCCCTCAAAATGACATCCTGGCCTTCTTCTGGAACTCCCTCCCCTCTCAGACTCTCAAGGTTTCCTCCAGCGTGTCGGTTCCCACAGAGCAGACCTTTGGTCTGAGACCTGACAGTCCAGATGCCACGCATGCTGCCGCGTGGCGGCGGTGTCGCGGCTTGGGACAAGAGGAGGCCCCACGGTGCGGGCTGGGGCGCCAGGCACCGCTGCGGGCGCTGAGGGTTGGGGTCACCCCCACCCCGGGCCGCCGCCGCGCTCCCAGAAAGGGGACAGAACAAGAGGCAAAAAAAAAAATAAATAAAAAGAAGCAGCCTGTGGCACCCGGTATTCCCAGGCGGTCTCCCATCCAAGTACTAACCAGGCCCGACCCTGCTTAGCTTCCGAGACCAGACGAGATCGGGGGCGTTCAGGGTGGTGTGGCCCTAGACGGCGGCGGAGGGCGCCCCTGCCCCGCTCAAGAAGCCGAGCCTCTCTGCGCTTTCCCGCCGCCTCCCGCCCCAGGCCCCGCGCCGGGCCGGGCCGGGCCTGTTGAGTTCGCCGGCCGGGTCCCGCGGGCTCCCAGGGACGGGGGTGATGGGCGGGGCGGGGCGGGGCGGGGCGGGGGGCTGTCTCTCTATACACACACACACACACTCACACTCACTCACACTCACACAAGATGCGCCTCCACGGCTGGACTCGCCAAGGTGGAGCCCTCCCAGCCCCCCTCGTCTCCTCGCCCGGCCTCCTTCACCTACCCGCTGCCCACCCCCAGCGCGTCGCCGCCGCTGACTGCGCACGCGCGCGCGGGTCGCTCGCCCTTTGACCCCAGCCAGGGGCCGCCCTCCCCCACAACCCCTTTCAGCTGCGCCCCCCCCCCCGCCCTGTGGGTGGGCTGCCGCCTATTCCCCCGGGCCAGGGCTGGGGCACAGCCAGTGTATGGGGCGTCTCCCTCTGGGGATGTGTCCCATGGGTGGGGTGGGGTGCCGTGGTTTGTGGGGCGCTGAAGAAATCAGTCCCCTCCATCTCCTTCCTCTGGAAAACGCCCAAGCCCGTGGAGAACTGCGGGCACCGCTTCGTGGGGGCCGGGACCCTCCTCTGTGTCCTCCTGTGGCCCAGTCCAAGGGGCCTGGGCCTGGCCGGGGCTGCATTGGACCCCGACCACCCTGGCGTGTGGACTCGCTAAAAATCGGCCATTAGATATTGGATTCCAGCTTCCTTGAGGTCATTTCACTAATGAGTGCACCGGAAAGAGTTTCCTAATCCATCTGTGAGGGTGGCAACTGAAAGAGAATTTGAAAGCTGACAGAATAGGCGAGGGAAGGCATAGGAGATTTCCACACCCAGCAAGGAAGACTTTCCCGAAATGGAAGAAAGAAAGGAGCAAACAGAGACACCGGTAGCCCGCCCGGAAAAGAGTCTGCCCCTTAGAGAAAGCACCCTGACCAGGTTCACCCGTGGGTGGGTGGCGAGCTAGCGGCATTCAGAAGAGCGAGGCCCGCAGTCTGTGCGGAAGACACCTGCACTCGGGGGTGTGTGGCGGCGCGATTCACAAGCAGCTCCAGATGTTAAGCCAAGGAGAAGCCAGGGAGTTCCCAACGCCCCAGGTGTCCTCAGCCCAGGACTGGGTGCTGTGGGAATGCGAAGCCTGGCTCCTTGTCTCAGAGCGGGGTTCCCAGGAGGATCAGGCTGAAGCTGGGACTTGGCCTCAAAGTGTCCCCTCGCATGGCCACCCCCTTCCCCTTCCTGCTCCTCTACTCCTGGTGCCCCTCCATCCAGGGGCCAGACCTTAAAGAGTCACCGCAAGAGAATCCTGGTCCCAAAGGAGCCTTCTGGGGGACCGGTGCTGAGAGAGGCTGTGGGCATGGCCCGCTGGGGCTCTGCCCGACCCAGGGCTGAGAGGTGCAACCTCCCAGCTCTGGGTCCCTGCAGGAAGTGTTGGCAAGCACGGGGCCAGTCCTCCAAAGGCCCAGGTGCAGGGAGCCCAGGCCAAGCAGCCTGTGGAAGAAGCCACTTGCCGTGCCACCCCGGGAACAGGACTGCAGGCCCCGGCCCTTCCCACCTCCTCCTCCTCCTCCTCCTCCCCCCCGCCCCCCCCCCCCCCGCGACATGGCACAGGGCTCAGAGACACCTCAGACTCTTGCTACCCAAAGTGCAAAGGGCATCAGTTGCTCCTCCAACCCCCCCCCCCCGCCCAGCAGACCACATTGTCCAGCCAGCCCCCGGGCCTCCCTGGGGTGCCCAGCACAAAAGTGCAGACACCCACCGGACCCTCAATCTCAGCTTTCGGATGTTTTCGCCACTCTAAGGACCCGCAGGCCAGCTGGGCCTTCGGGCAGGACAGAGAGCCCCGGAATCCGACGTGGAGAGCTGCGTGTACGTCCCCATCAGGAGGCGGTCCCCACCTCCGCGGCTCTCCCCTTGCGGGGAGCGGCAGCCCAGCCGGCAGCCGCAGGGCCTCAGGGAAGACACCAGGCTGGGCCCCCGCGGCACAGCGGGGGCACGTCCCCCGCACTCACGCGACTTAGGGACGGCTGCTGGAGACTGCTGCGGCCACCCTGCTGCCGGGTTTCTGGAGGGCTTCCTGGAAGCAGCGTCCACACCAAGCCCTTGGAAGGCCCAGGTGACGGAGGAGCCGGTCAGGCAGGGGCCGAGGACGGTGAGAGGCCGGGCGGGAAGGAGCATGTCAGGCAGGGGCAGAGGACGGTGACAGGCCGGGCGGGGAGGAGCCGGTCAGGCGGGGGCCCAGGACAGTGACGGGCCTGGCCGGGGAGGAGTGCGTCAGGCAGGGGCAGAGGAGACGGGCTGGGTAAGGGTTAGGGTGACAGTTAGGGCACAATTCACAATCGCAAAGACGTGGAAGCGACCCGAGTGCCCATCCATCCAGGAGTGCATCAATAAAATGTGGCGCGTGGACACCACGGAGTGCCATTCGGCTGTGAGGAGCAGCGGTGAGAGGGCACCTCTCGTGTTCTCCTGGCCAGAGCTGGAACCCGTTCCAGTAAGCCAGGTATCCCAAGAACGGACACACGAGCACCACGTGAGCGCGCTCACCAGCAAATTGGTACGAACGGATGGACACCTAAGTGGACGGAGAGGAATCACCTTCATCGGGTGGGTGTCGGGCGGGTGGGGGGAGGGGAGGGGCATACACCTCCATTAGGAATGGGGTGGGTGCGCACCCACTGGGGGATGGGCGCACTTGAAGCTCTGACCCGAGGGGGGAGGCTTGGAGAGGGCAACGCACCCGACCCTAACATTGGTACCCCCACAATACGCTGGAGCAACATGAGAGGTATATGAATAAGAACACAGGGGGGAGGGGGGCACGGGCAACACATGTCACCTGAATACTTGTACTCCCATCATCTGCTTGAAAAGAGAGAGAAAAGAAAATGCAATAATAGAGGTAAGAGACACTTTTTAAAAATCATGAATCCGAAGAGAAAAGTAAAAGGAGGCCTGTGGAGCAGGTCTGGGTGTGACTCCGGATCCCCCAACATCAGGTGCCACCACCAAAGATTCCTGCGTGTAGCCCATAGAACCCCAAAAGCAACGGGACGAGTTCTGGTCACATACTCCCTCAAAATGACATCCTGGCCTTCTTCTGGAACTCCCTCCCCTCTCAGACTCTCAAGGTTTCCTCCAGCGTGTCGGTTCCCACAGAGCAGACCTTTGGTCTGAGACCTGACAGTCCAGATGCCACGCATGCTGCCGCGTGGCGGCGGTGTCGCGGCTTGGGACAAGAGGAGGCCCCACGGTGCGGGCTGGGGCGCCAGGCACCGCTGCGGGCGCTGAGGGTTGGGGTCACCCCCACCCCGGGCCGCCGCCGCGCTCCCAGAAAGGGGACAGAACAAGAGGCAAAAAAAAAAATAAATAAAAAGAAGCAGCCTGTGGCACCCGGTATTCCCAGGCGGTCTCCCATCCAAGTACTAACCAGGCCCGACCCTGCTTAGCTTCCGAGACCAGACGAGATCGGGGGCGTTCAGGGTGGTGTGGCCCTAGACGGCGGCGGAGGGCGCCCCTGCCCCGCTCAAGAAGCCGAGCCTCTCTGCGCTTTCCCGCCGCCTCCCGCCCCAGGCCCCGCGCCGGGCCGGGCCGGGCCTGTTGAGTTCGCCGGCCGGGTCCCGCGGGCTCCCAGGGACGGGGGTGATGGGCGGGGCGGGGCGGGGCGGGGCGGGGGGCTGTCTCTCTATACACACACACACACACTCACACTCACTCACACTCACACAAGATGCGCCTCCACGGCTGGACTCGCCAAGGTGGAGCCCTCCCAGCCCCCCTCGTCTCCTCGCCCGGCCTCCTTCACCTACCCGCTGCCCACCCCCAGCGCGTCGCCGCCGCTGACTGCGCACGCGCGCGCGGGTCGCTCGCCCTTTGACCCCAGCCAGGGGCCGCCCTCCCCCACAACCCCTTTCAGCTGCGCCCCCCCCCGCCCTGTGGGTGGGCTGCCGCCTATTCCCCCGGGCCAGGGCTGGGGCACAGCCAGTGTATGGGGCGTCTCCCTCTGGGGATGTGTCCCATGGGTGGGGTGGGGTGGCGTGGTTTGTGGGGCGCTGAAGAAATCAGTCCCCTCCATCTCCTTCCTCTGGAAAACGCCCAAGCCCGTGGAGAACTGCGGGCACCGCTTCGTGGGGGCCGGGACCCTCCTCTGTGTCCTCCTGTGGCCCAGTCCAAGGGGCCTGGGCCTGGCCGGGGCTGCATTGGACCCCGACCACCCTGGCGTGTGGACTCGCTAAAAATCGGCCATTAGATATTGGATTCCAGCTTCCTTGAGGTCATTTCACTAATGAGTGCACCGGAAAGAGTTTCCTAATCCATCTGTGAGGGTGGCAACTGAAAGAGAATTTGAAAGCTGACAGAATAGGCGAGGGAAGGCATAGGAGATTTCCACACCCAGCAAGGAAGACTTTCCCGAAATGGAAGAAAGAAAGGAGCAAACAGAGACACCGGTAGCCCGCCCGGAAAAGAGTCTGCCCCTTAGAGAAAGCACCCTGACCAGGTTCACCCGTGGGTGGGTGGCGAGCTAGCGGCATTCAGAAGAGCGAGGCCCGCAGTCTGTGCGGAAGACACCTGCACTCGGGGGTGTGTGGCGGCGCGATTCACAAGCAGCTCCAGATGTTAAGCCAAGGAGAAGCCAGGGAGTTCCCAACGCCCCAGGTGTCCTCAGCCCACGACTGGCTGCTGGGGGAATGCGAAGCCCGGCTCCTTGTCTCAGAGCGGGGTTCCCAGGAGGATCAGGCTGAAGCTGGGACTTGGCCTCAAAGTGTCCCCTCGCATGGCCACCCCCTTCCCCTTCCTGCTCCTCTACTCCTGGTGCCCCTCCATCCAGGGGCCAGACCTTAAAGAGTCACCGCAAGAGAATCCTGGTCCCAAAGGAGCCTTCTGGGGGACCGGTGCTGAGAGAGGCTGTGGGCATGGCCCGCTGGGGCTCTGCCCGACCCAGGGCTGAGAGGTGCAACCTCCCAGCTCTGGGTCCCTGCAGGAAGTGTTGGCAAGCACGGGGCCAGTCCTCCAAAGGCCCAGGTGCAGGGAGCCCAGGCCAAGCAGCCTGTGGAAGAAGCCACTTGCCCTGCCACCCCGGGAACAGGACTGCAGGCCCCGGCCCTTCCCACCTCCTCCTCCTCCTCCTCCTCGCCCCCGGCCCCCCCCCCCCCGCGACATGGCACAGGGCTCAGAGACACCTCAGACTCTTGCTACCCAAAGTGCAAAGGGCATCAGTTGCTCCTCCAACCCCCCCCCCGCCCAGCAGACCACATTGTCCAGCCAGCCCCCGGGCCTCCCTGGGGTGCCCAGCACAAAAGTGCAGACACCCACCGGACCCTCAATCTCAGCTTTCGGATGTTTTCGCCACTCTAAGGACCCGCAGGCCAGCTGGGCCTTCGGGCAGGACAGAGAGCCCCGGAATCCGACGTGGAGAGCTGCGTGTACGTCCCCATCAGGAGGCGGTCCCCACCTCCGCGGCTCTCCCCTTGCGGGGAGCGGCAGCCCAGCCGGCAGCCGCAGGGCCTCAGGGAAGACACCAGGCTGGGCCCCCGCGGCACAGCGGGGGCACGTCCCCCGCACTCACGCGACTTAGGGACGGCTGCTGGAGACTGCTGCGGCCACCCTGCTGCCGGGTTTCTGGAGGGCTTCCTGGAAGCAGCGTCCACACCAAGCCCTTGGAAGGCCCAGGCGACGGAGGAGCCGGTCAGGCAGGGGCCGAGGACGGTGAGAGGCCGGGCGGGAAGGAGCATGTCAGGCAGGGGCAGAGGACGGTGACAGGCCGGGCGGGGAGGAGCCGGTCAGGCGGGGGCCCAGGACAGTGACGGGCCTGGCCGGGGAGGAGTGCGTCAGGCAGGGGCAGAGGAGACGGGCTGGGTAAGGGTTAGGGTGACAGTTAGGGCACAATTCACAATCGCAAAGACGTGGAAGCGACCCGAGTGCCCATCCATCCAGGAGTGCATCAATAAAATGTGGCGCGTGGACACCACGGAGTGCCATTCGGCTGTGAGGAGCAGCGGTGAGAGGGCACCTCTCGTGTTCTCCTGGCCAGAGCTGGAACCCGTTCCAGTAAGCCAGGTATCCCAAGAACGGACACACGAGCACCACGTGAGCGCGCTCACCAGCAAATTGGTACGAACGGATGGACACCTAAGTGGACGGAGAGGAATCACCTTCATCGGGTGGGTGTCGGGCGGGTGGGGGGAGGGGAGGGGCATACACCTCCATTAGGAATGGGGTGGGTGCGCACCCACTGGGGGATGGGCGCACTTGAAGCTCTGACCCGAGGGGGGAGGCTTGGAGAGGGCAACGCACCCGACCCTAACATTGGTACCCCCACAATACGCTGGAGCAACATGAGAGGTATATGAATAAGAACACAGGGGGGAGGGGGGCACGGGCAACACATGTCACCTGAATACTTGTACTCCCATCATCTGCTTGAAAAGAGAGAGAAAAGAAAATGCAATAATAGAGGTAAGAGACACTTTTTAAAAATCATGAATCCGAAGAGAAAAGTAAAAGGAGGCCTGTGGAGCAGGTCTGGGTGTGACTCCGGATCCCCCAACATCAGGTGCCACCACCAAAGATTCCTGCGTGTAGCCCATAGAACCCCAAAAGCAACGGGACGAGTTCTGGTCACATACTCCCTCAAAATGACATCCTGGCCTTCTTCTGGAACTCCCTCCCCTCTCAGACTCTCAAGGTATCCTCCAGCGTGTCGGTTCCCACAGAGCAGACCTTTGGTCTGAGACCTGACAGTCCAGATGCCACGCATGCTGCCGCGTGGCGGCGGTGTCGCGGCTTGGGACAAGAGGAGGCCCCACGGTGCGGGCTGGGGCGCCAGGCACCGCTGCGGGCGCTGAGGGTTGGGGTCACCCCCACCCCGGGCCGCCGCCGCGCTCCCAGAAAGGGGACAGAACAAGAGGCAAAAAAAAAATAAATAAAAAGCAGCAGCCTGTGGCACCCGGTATTCCCAGGCGGTCTCCCATCCAAGTACTAACCAGGCCCGACCCTGCTTAGCTTCCGAGACCAGACGAGATCGGGGGCGTTCAGGGTGGTGTGGCCCTAGACGGCGGCGGAGGGCGCCCCTGCCCCGCTCAAGAAGCCGAGCCTCTCTGCGCTTTCCCGCCGCCTCCCGCCCCAGGCCCCGCGCCGGGCCGGGCCGGGCCTGTTGAGTTCGCCGGCCGGGTCCCGCGGGCTCCCAGGGACGGGGGTGATGGGCGGGGCGGGGCGGGGCGGGGCGGGGGGCTGTCTCTCTATACACACACACACACACTCACACTCACTCACACTCACACAAGATGCGCCTCCACGGCTGGACTCGCCAAGGTGGAGCCCTCCCAGCCCCCCTCGTCTCCTCGCCCGGCCTCCTTCACCTACCCGCTGCCCACCCCCAGCGCGTCGCCGCCGCTGACTGCGCACGCGCGCGCGGGTCGCTCGCCCTTTGACCCCAGCCAGGGGCCGCCCTCCCCCACAACCCCTTTCAGCTGCGCCCCCCCCCGCCCTGTGGGTGGGCTGCCGCCTATTCCCCCGGGCCAGGGCTGGGGCACAGCCAGTGTATGGGGCGTCTCCCTCTGGGGATGTGTCCCATGGGTGGGGTGGGGTGGCGTGGTTTGTGGGGCGCTGAAGAAATCAGTCCCCTCCATCTCCTTCCTCTGGAAAACGCCCAAGCCCGTGGAGAACTGCGGGCACCGCTTCGTGGGGGCCGGGACCCTCCTCTGTGTCCTCCTGTGGCCCAGTCCAAGGGGCCTGGGCCTGGCCGGGGCTGCATTGGACCCCGACCACCCTGGCGTGTGGACTCGCTAAAAATCGGCCATTAGATATTGGATTCCAGCTTCCTTGAGGTCATTTCACTAATGAGTGCACCGGAAAGAGTTTCCTAATCCATCTGTGAGGGTGGCAACTGAAAGAGAATTTGAAAGCTGACAGAATAGGCGAGGGAAGGCATAGGAGATTTCCACACCCAGCAAGGAAGACTTTCCCGAAATGGAAGAAAGAAAGGAGCAAACAGAGACACCGGTAGCCCGCCCGGAAAAGAGTCTGCCCCTTAGAGAAAGCACCCTGACCAGGTTCACCCGTGGGTGGGTGGCGAGCTAGCGGCATTCAGAAGAGCGAGGCCCGCAGTCTGTGCGGAAGACACCTGCACTCGGGGGTGTGTGGCGGCGCGATTCACAAGCAGCTCCAGATGTTAAGCCAAGGAGAAGCCAGGGAGTTCCCAACGCCCCAGGTGTCCTCAGCCCACGACTGGCTGCTGGGGGAATGCGAAGCCCGGCTCCTTGTCTCAGAGCGGGGTTCCCAGGAGGATCAGGCTGAAGCTGGGACTTGGCCTCAAAGTGTCCCCTCGCATGGCCACCCCCTTCCCCTTCCTGCTCCTCTACTCCTGGTGCCCCTCCATCCAGGGGCCAGACCTTAAAGAGTCACCGCAAGAGAATCCTGGTCCCAAAGGAGCCTTCTGGGGGACCGGTGCTGAGAGAGGCTGTGGGCATGGCCCGCTGGGGCTCTGCCCGACCCAGGGCTGAGAGGTGCAACCTCCCAGCTCTGGGTCCCTGCAGGAAGTGTTGGCAAGCACGGGGCCAGTCCTCCAAAGGCCCAGGTGCAGGGAGCCCAGGCCAAGCAGCCTGTGGAAGAAGCCACTTGCCCTGCCACCCCGGGAACAGGACTGCAGGCCCCGGCCCTTCCCACCTCCTCCTCCTCCTCCTCCTCGCCCCCGGCCCCCCCCCCCCCGCGACATGGCACAGGGCTCAGAGACACCTCAGACTCTTGCTACCCAAAGTGCAAAGGGCATCAGTTGCTCCTCCAACCCCCCCCCCGCCCAGCAGACCACATTGTCCAGCCAGCCCCCGGGCCTCCCTGGGGTGCCCAGCACAAAAGTGCAGACACCCACCGGACCCTCAATCTCAGCTTTCGGATGTTTTCGCCACTCTAAGGACCCGCAGGCCAGCTGGGCCTTCGGGCAGGACAGAGAGCCCCGGAATCCGACGTGGAGAGCTGCGTGTACGTCCCCATCAGGAGGCGGTCCCCACCTCCGCGGCTCTCCCCTTGCGGGGAGCGGCAGCCCAGCCGGCAGCCGCAGGGCCTCAGGGAAGACACCAGGCTGGGCCCCCGCGGCACAGCGGGGGCACGTCCCCCGCACTCACGCGACTTAGGGACGGCTGCTGGAGACTGCTGCGGCCACCCTGCTGCCGGGTTTCTGGAGGGCTTCCTGGAAGCAGCGTCCACACCAAGCCCTTGGAAGGCCCAGGTGACGGAGGAGCCGGTCAGGCAGGGGCCGAGGACGGTGAGAGGCCGGGCGGGAAGGAGCATGTCAGGCAGGGGCAGAGGACGGTGACAGGCCGGGCGGGGAGGAGCCGGTCAGGCGGGGGCCCAGGACAGTGACGGGCCTGGCCGGGGAGGAGTGCGTCAGGCAGGGGCAGAGGAGACGGGCTGGGTAAGGGTTAGGGTGACAGTTAGGGCACAATTCACAATCGCAAAGACGTGGAAGCGACCCGAGTGCCCATCCATCCAGGAGTGCATCAATAAAATGTGGCGCGTGGACACCACGGAGTGCCATTCGGCTGTGAGGAGCAGCGGTGAGAGGGCACCTCTCGTGTTCTCCTGGCCAGAGCTGGAACCCGTTCCAGTAAGCCAGGTATCCCAAGAACGGACACACGAGCACCACGTGAGCGCGCTCACCAGCAAATTGGTACGAACGGATGGACACCTAAGTGGACGGAGAGGAATCACCTTCATCGGGTGGGTGTCGGGCGGGTGGGGGGAGGGGAGGGGCATACACCTCCATTAGGAATGGGGTGGGTGCGCACCCACTGGGGGATGGGCGCACTTGAAGCTCTGACCCGAGGGGGGAGGCTTGGAGAGGGCAACGCACCCGACCCTAACATTGGTACCCCCACAATACGCTGGAGCAACATGAGAGGTATATGAATAAGAACACAGGGGGGAGGGGGGCACGGGCAACACATGTCACCTGAATACTTGTACTCCCATCATCTGCTTGAAAAGAGAGAGAAAAGAAAATGCAATAATAGAGGTAAGAGACACTTTTTAAAAATCATGAATCCGAAGAGAAAAGTAAAAGGAGGCCTGTGGAGCAGGTCTGGGTGTGACTCCGGATCCCCCAACATCAGGTGCCACCACCAAAGATTCCTGCGTGTAGCCCATAGAACCCCAAAAGCAACGGGACGAGTTCTGGTCACATACTCCCTCAAAATGACATCCTGGCCTTCTTCTGGAACTCCCTCCCCTCTCAGACTCTCAAGGTATCCTCCAGCGTGTCGGTTCCCACAGAGCAGACCTTTGGTCTGAGACCTGACAGTCCAGATGCCACGCATGCTGCCGCGTGGCGGCGGTGTCGCGGCTTGGGACAAGAGGAGGCCCCACGGTGCGGGCTGGGGCGCCAGGCACCGCTGCGGGCGCTGAGGGTTGGGGTCACCCCCACCCCGGGCCGCCGCCGCGCTCCCAGAAAGGGGACAGAACAAGAGGCAAAAAAAAAATAAATAAAAAGCAGCAGCCTGTGGCACCCGGTATTCCCAGGCGGTCTCCCATCCAAGTACTAACCAGGCCCGACCCTGCTTAGCTTCCGAGACCAGACGAGATCGGGGGCGTTCAGGGTGGTGTGGCCCTAGACGGCGGCGGAGGGCGCCCCTGCCCCGCTCAAGAAGCCGAGCCTCTCTGCGCTTTCCCGCCGCCTCCCGCCCCAGGCCCCGCGCCGGGCCGGGCCGGGCCTGTTGAGTTCGCCGGCCGGGTCCCGCGGGCTCCCAGGGACGGGGGTGATGGGCGGGGCGGGGCGGGGCGGGGCGGGGGGCTGTCTCTCTATACACACACACACACACTCACACTCACTCACACTCACACAAGATGCGCCTCCACGGCTGGACTCGCCAAGGTGGAGCCCTCCCAGCCCCCCTCGTCTCCTCGCCCGGCCTCCTTCACCTACCCGCTGCCCACCCCCAGCGCGTCGCCGCCGCTGACTGCGCACGCGCGCGCGGGTCGCTCGCCCTTTGACCCCAGCCAGGGGCCGCCCTCCCCCACAACCCCTTTCAGCTGCGCCCCCCCCCGCCCTGTGGGTGGGCTGCCGCCTATTCCCCCGGGCCAGGGCTGGGGCACAGCCAGTGTATGGGGCGTCTCCCTCTGGGGATGTGTCCCATGGGTGGGGTGGGGTGGCGTGGTTTGTGGGGCGCTGAAGAAATCAGTCCCCTCCATCTCCTTCCTCTGGAAAACGCCCAAGCCCGTGGAGAACTGCGGGCACCGCTTCGTGGGGGCCGGGACCCTCCTCTGTGTCCTCCTGTGGCCCAGTCCAAGGGGCCTGGGCCTGGCCGGGGCTGCATTGGACCCCGACCACCCTGGCGTGTGGACTCGCTAAAAATCGGCCATTAGATATTGGATTCCAGCTTCCTTGAGGTCATTTCACTAATGAGTGCACCGGAAAGAGTTTCCTAATCCATCTGTGAGGGTGGCAACTGAAAGAGAATTTGAAAGCTGACAGAATAGGCGAGGGAAGGCATAGGAGATTTCCACACCCAGCAAGGAAGACTTTCCCGAAATGGAAGAAAGAAAGGAGCAAACAGAGACACCGGTAGCCCGCCCGGAAAAGAGTCTGCCCCTTAGAGAAAGCACCCTGACCAGGTTCACCCGTGGGTGGGTGGCGAGCTAGCGGCATTCAGAAGAGCGAGGCCCGCAGTCTGTGCGGAAGACACCTGCACTCGGGGGTGTGTGGCGGCGCGATTCACAAGCAGCTCCAGATGTTAAGCCAAGGAGAAGCCAGGGAGTTCCCAACGCCCCAGGTGTCCTCAGCCCACGACTGGCTGCTGGGGGAATGCGAAGCCCGGCTCCTTGTCTCAGAGCGGGGTTCCCAGGAGGATCAGGCTGAAGCTGGGACTTGGCCTCAAAGTGTCCCCTCGCATGGCCACCCCCTTCCCCTTCCTGCTCCTCTACTCCTGGTGCCCCTCCATCCAGGGGCCAGACCTTAAAGAGTCACCGCAAGAGAATCCTGGTCCCAAAGGAGCCTTCTGGGGGACCGGTGCTGAGAGAGGCTGTGGGCATGGCCCGCTGGGGCTCTGCCCGACCCAGGGCTGAGAGGTGCAACCTCCCAGCTCTGGGTCCCTGCAGGAAGTGTTGGCAAGCACGGGGCCAGTCCTCCAAAGGCCCAGGTGCAGGGAGCCCAGGCCAAGCAGCCTGTGGAAGAAGCCACTTGCCCTGCCACCCCGGGAACAGGACTGCAGGCCCCGGCCCTTCCCACCTCCTCCTCCTCCTCCTCCTCGCCCCCGGCCCCCCCCCCCCCCCCCGCGACATGGCACAGGGCTCAGAGACACCTCAGACTCTTGCTACCCAAAGTGCAAAGGGCATCAGTTGCTCCTCCAACCCCCCCCCCGCCCAGCAGACCACATTGTCCAGCCAGCCCCCGGGCCTCCCTGGGGTGCCCAGCACAAAAGTGCAGACACCCACCGGACCCTCAATCTCAGCTTTCGGATGTTTTCGCCACTCTAAGGACCCGCAGGCCAGCTGGGCCTTCGGGCAGGACAGAGAGCCCCGGAATCCGACGTGGAGAGCTGCGTGTACGTCCCCATCAGGAGGCGGTCCCCACCTCCGCGGCTCTCCCCTTGCGGGGAGCGGCAGCCCAGCCGGCAGCCGCAGGGCCTCAGGGAAGACACCAGGCTGGGCCCCCGCGGCACAGCGGGGGCACGTCCCCCGCACTCACGCGACTTAGGGACGGCTGCTGGAGACTGCTGCGGCCACCCTGCTGCCGGGTTTCTGGAGGGCTTCCTGGAAGCAGCGTCCACACCAAGCCCTTGGAAGGCCCAGGTGACGGAGGAGCCGGTCAGGCAGGGGCCGAGGACGGTGAGAGGCCGGGCGGGAAGGAGCATGTCAGGCAGGGGCAGAGGACGGTGACAGGCCGGGCGGGGAGGAGCCGGTCAGGCGGGGGCCCAGGACAGTGACGGGCCTGGCCGGGGAGGAGTGCGTCAGGCAGGGGCAGAGGAGACGGGCTGGGTAAGGGTTAGGGTGACAGTTAGGGCACAATTCACAATCGCAAAGACGTGGAAGCGACCCGAGTGCCCATCCATCCAGGAGTGCATCAATAAAATGTGGCGCGTGGACACCACGGAGTGCCATTCGGCTGTGAGGAGCAGCGGTGAGAGGGCACCTCTCGTGTTCTCCTGGCCAGAGCTGGAACCCGTTCCAGTAAGCCAGGTATCCCAAGAACGGACACACGAGCACCACGTGAGCGCGCTCACCAGCAAATTGGTACGAACGGATGGACACCTAAGTGGACGGAGAGGAATCACCTTCATCGGGTGGGTGTCGGGCGGGTGGGGGGAGGGGAGGGGCATACACCTCCATTAGGAATGGGGTGGGTGCGCACCCACTGGGGGATGGGCGCACTTGAAGCTCTGACCCGAGGGGGGAGGCTTGGAGAGGGCAACGCACCCGACCCTAACATTGGTACCCCCACAATACGCTGGAGCAACATGAGAGGTATATGAATAAGAACACAGGGGGGAGGGGGGCACGGGCAACACATGTCACCTGAATACTTGTACTCCCATCATCTGCTTGAAAAGAGAGAGAAAAGAAAATGCAATAATAGAGGTAAGAGACACTTTTTAAAAATCATGAATCCGAAGAGAAAAGTAAAAGGAGGCCTGTGGAGCAGGTCTGGGTGTGACTCCGGATCCCCCAACATCAGGTGCCACCACCAAAGATTCCTGCGTGTAGCCCATAGAACCCCAAAAGCAACGGGACGAGTTCTGGTCACATACTCCCTCAAAATGACATCCTGGCCTTCTTCTGGAACTCCCTCCCCTCTCAGACTCTCAAGGTATCCTCCAGCGTGTCGGTTCCCACAGAGCAGACCTTTGGTCTGAGACCTGACAGTCCAGATGCCACGCATGCTGCCGCGTGGCGGCGGTGTCGCGGCTTGGGACAAGAGGAGGCCCCACGGTGCGGGCTGGGGCGCCAGGCACCGCTGCGGGCGCTGAGGGTTGGGGTCACCCCCACCCCGGGCCGCCGCCGCGCTCCCAGAAAGGGGACAGAACAAGAGGCAAAAAAAAAATAAATAAAAAGCAGCAGCCTGTGGCACCCGGTATTCCCAGGCGGTCTCCCATCCAAGTACTAACCAGGCCCGACCCTGCTTAGCTTCCGAGACCAGACGAGATCGGGGGCGTTCAGGGTGGTGTGGCCCTAGACGGCGGCGGAGGGCGCCCCTGCCCCGCTCAAGAAGCCGAGCCTCTCTGCGCTTTCCCGCCGCCTCCCGCCCCAGGCCCTGCGCCGGGCCGGGCCGGGCCTGTTGAGTTCGCCGGCCGGGTCCCGCGGGCTCCCAGGGACGGGGGTGATGGGCGGGGCGGGGCGGGGCGGGGCGGGGGGCTGTCTCTCTATACACACACACACACACTCACACTCACTCACACTCACACAAGATGCGCCTCCACGGCTGGACTCGCCAAGGTGGAGCCCTCCCAGCCCCCCTCGTCTCCTCGCCCGGCCTCCTTCACCTACCCGCTGCCCACCCCCAGCGCGTCGCCGCCGCTGACTGCGCACGCGCGCGCGGGTCGCTCGCCCTTTGACCCCAGCCAGGGGCCGCCCTCCCCCACAACCCCTTTCAGCTGCGCCCCCCCCCGCCCTGTGGGTGGGCTGCCGCCTATTCCCCCGGGCCAGGGCTGGGGCACAGCCAGTGTATGGGGCGTCTCCCTCTGGGGATGTGTCCCATGGGTGGGGTGGGGTGGCGTGGTTTGTGGGGCGCTGAAGAAATCAGTCCCCTCCATCTCCTTCCTCTGGAAAACGCCCAAGCCCGTGGAGAACTGCGGGCACCGCTTCGTGGGGGCCGGGACCCTCCTCTGTGTCCTCCTGTGGCCCAGTCCAAGGGGCCTGGGCCTGGCCGGGGCTGCATTGGACCCCGACCACCCTGGCGTGTGGACTCGCTAAAAATCGGCCATTAGATATTGGATTCCAGCTTCCTTGAGGTCATTTCACTAATGAGTGCACCGGAAAGAGTTTCCTAATCCATCTGTGAGGGTGGCAACTGAAAGAGAATTTGAAAGCTGACAGAATAGGCGAGGGAAGGCATAGGAGATTTCCACACCCAGCAAGGAAGACTTTCCCGAAATGGAAGAAAGAAAGGAGCAAACAGAGACACCGGTAGCCCGCCCGGAAAAGAGTCTGCCCCTTAGAGAAAGCACCCTGACCAGGTTCACCCGTGGGTGGGTGGCGAGCTAGCGGCATTCAGAAGAGCGAGGCCCGCAGTCTGTGCGGAAGACACCTGCACTCGGGGGTGTGTGGCGGCGCGATTCACAAGCAGCTCCAGATGTTAAGCCAAGGAGAAGCCAGGGAGTTCCCAACGCCCCAGGTGTCCTCAGCCCAGGACTGGGTGCTGTGGGAATGCGAAGCCCGGCTCCTTGTCTCAGAGCGGGGTTCCCAGGAGGATCAGGCTGAAGCTGGGACTTGGCCTCAAAGTGTCCCCTCGCATGGCCACCCCCTTCCCCTTCCTGCTCCTCTACTCCTGGTGCCCCTCCATCCAGGGGCCAGACCTTAAAGAGTCACCGCAAGAGAATCCTGGTCCCAAAGGAGCCTTCTGGGGGACCGGTGCTGAGAGAGGCTGTGGGCATGGCCCGCTGGGGCTCTGCCCGACCCAGGGCTGAGAGGTGCAACCTCCCAGCTCTGGGTCCCTGCAGGAAGTGTTGGCAAGCACGGGGCCAGTCCTCCAAAGGCCCAGGTGCAGGGAGCCCAGGCCAAGCAGCCTGTGGAAGAAGCCACTTGCCGTGCCACCCCGGGAACAGGACTGCAGGCCCCGGCCCTTCCCACCTCCTCCTCCTCCTCCTCCTCCCCCCCGGCCCCCCCCCCCCCCGCGACATGGCACAGGGCTCAGAGACACCTCAGACTCTTGCTACCCAAAGTGCAAAGGGCATCAGTTGCTCCTCCAACCCCCCCCCGCCCAGCAGACCACATTGTCCAGCCAGCCCCCGGGCCTCCCTGGGGTGCCCAGCACAAAAGTGCAGACACCCACCGGACCCTCAATCTCAGCTTTCGGATGTTTTCGCCACTCTAAGGACCCGCAGGCCAGCTGGGCCTTCGGGCAGGACAGAGAGCCCCGGAATCCGACGTGGAGAGCTGCGTGTACGTCCCCATCAGGAGGCGGTCCCCACCTCCGCGGCTCTCCCCTTGCGGGGAGCGGCAGCCCAGCCGGCAGCCGCAGGGCCTCAGGGAAGACACCAGGCTGGGCCCCCGCGGCACAGCGGGGGCACGTCCCCCGCACTCACGCGACTTAGGGACGGCTGCTGGAGACTGCTGCGGCCACCCTGCTGCCGGGTTTCTGGAGGGCTTCCTGGAAGCAGCGTCCACACCAAGCCCTTGGAAGGCCCAGGCGACGGAGGAGCCGGTCAGGCAGGGGCCGAGGACGGTGAGAGGCCGGGCGGGAAGGAGCATGTCAGGCAGGGGCAGAGGACGGTGACAGGCCGGGCGGGGAGGAGCCGGTCAGGCGGGGGCCCAGGACAGTGACGGGCCTGGCCGGGGAGGAGTGCGTCAGGCAGGGGCAGAGGAGACGGGCTGGGTAAGGGTTAGGGTGACAGTTAGGGCACAATTCACAATCGCAAAGACGTGGAAGCGACCCGAGTGCCCATCCATCCAGGAGTGCATCAATAAAATGTGGCGCGTGGACACCACGGAGTGCCATTCGGCTGTGAGGAGCAGCGGTGAGAGGGCACCTCTCGTGTTCTCCTGGCCAGAGCTGGAACCCGTTCCAGTAAGCCAGGTATCCCAAGAACGGACACACGAGCACCACGTGAGCGCGCTCACCAGCAAATTGGTACGAACGGATGGACACCTAAGTGGACGGAGAGGAATCACCTTCATCGGGTGGGTGTCGGGCGGGTGGGGGGAGGGGAGGGGCATACACCTCCATTAGGAATGGGGTGGGTGCGCACCCACTGGGGGATGGGCGCACTTGAAGCTCTGACCCGAGGGGGGAGGCTTGGAGAGGGCAACGCACCCGACCCTAACATTGGTACCCCCACAATACGCTGGAGCAACATGAGAGGTATATGAATAAGAACACAGGGGGGAGGGGGGCACGGGCAACACATGTCACCTGAATACTTGTACTCCCATCATCTGCTTGAAAAGAGAGAGAAAAGAAAATGCAATAATAGAGGTAAGAGACACTTTTTAAAAATCATGAATCCGAAGAGAAAAGTAAAAGGAGGCCTGTGGAGCAGGTCTGGGTGTGACTCCGGATCCCCCAACATCAGGTGCCACCACCAAAGATTCCTGCGTGTAGCCCATAGAACCCCAAAAGCAACGGGACGAGTTCTGGTCACATACTCCCTCAAAATGACATCCTGGCCTTCTTCTGGAACTCCCTCCCCTCTCAGACTCTCAAGGTATCCTCCAGCGTGTCGGTTCCCACAGAGCAGACCTTTGGTCTGAGACCTGACAGTCCAGATGCCACGCATGCTGCCGCGTGGCGGCGGTGTCGCGGCTTGGGACAAGAGGAGGCCCCACGGTGCGGGCTGGGGCGCCAGGCACCGCTGCGGGCGCTGAGGGTTGGGGTCACCCCCACCCCGGGCCGCCGCCGCGCTCCCAGAAAGGGGACAGAACAAGAGGCAAAAAAAAAATAAATAAAAAGCAGCAGCCTGTGGCACCCGGTATTCCCAGGCGGTCTCCCATCCAAGTACTAACCAGGCCCGACCCTGCTTAGCTTCCGAGACCAGACGAGATCGGGGGCGTTCAGGGTGGTGTGGCCCTAGACGGCGGCGGAGGGCGCCCCTGCCCCGCTCAAGAAGCCGAGCCTCTCTGCGCTTTCCCGCCGCCTCCCGCCCCAGGCCCTGCGCCGGGCCGGGCCGGGCCTGTTGAGTTCGCCGGCCGGGTCCCGCGGGCTCCCAGGGACGGGGGTGATGGGCGGGGCGGGGCGGGGCGGGGCGGGGGGCTGTCTCTCTATACACACACACACACACTCACACTCACTCACACTCACACAAGATGCGCCTCCACGGCTGGACTCGCCAAGGTGGAGCCCTCCCAGCCCCCCTCGTCTCCTCGCCCGGCCTCCTTCACCTACCCGCTGCCCACCCCCAGCGCGTCGCCGCCGCTGACTGCGCACGCGCGCGCGGGTCGCTCGCCCTTTGACCCCAGCCAGGGGCCGCCCTCCCCCACAACCCCTTTCAGCTGCGCCCCCCCCCGCCCTGTGGGTGGGCTGCCGCCTATTCCCCCGGGCCAGGGCTGGGGCACAGCCAGTGTATGGGGCGTCTCCCTCTGGGGATGTGTCCCATGGGTGGGGTGGGGTGGCGTGGTTTGTGGGGCGCTGAAGAAATCAGTCCCCTCCATCTCCTTCCTCTGGAAAACGCCCAAGCCCGTGGAGAACTGCGGGCACCGCTTCGTGGGGGCCGGGACCCTCCTCTGTGTCCTCCTGTGGCCCAGTCCAAGGGGCCTGGGCCTGGCCGGGGCTGCATTGGACCCCGACCACCCTGGCGTGTGGACTCGCTAAAAATCGGCCATTAGATATTGGATTCCAGCTTCCTTGAGGTCATTTCACTAATGAGTGCACCGGAAAGAGTTTCCTAATCCATCTGTGAGGGTGGCAACTGAAAGAGAATTTGAAAGCTGACAGAATAGGCGAGGGAAGGCATAGGAGATTTCCACACCCAGCAAGGAAGACTTTCCCGAAATGGAAGAAAGAAAGGAGCAAACAGAGACACCGGTAGCCCGCCCGGAAAAGAGTCTGCCCCTTAGAGAAAGCACCCTGACCAGGTTCACCCGTGGGTGGGTGGCGAGCTAGCGGCATTCAGAAGAGCGAGGCCCGCAGTCTGTGCGGAAGACACCTGCACTCGGGGGTGTGTGGCGGCGCGATTCACAAGCAGCTCCAGATGTTAAGCCAAGGAGAAGCCAGGGAGTTCCCAACGCCCCAGGTGTCCTCAGCCCACGACTGGCTGCTGGGGGAATGCGAAGCCCGGCTCCTTGTCTCAGAGCGGGGTTCCCAGGAGGATCAGGCTGAAGCTGGGACTTGGCCTCAAAGTGTCCCCTCGCATGGCCACCCCCTTCCCCTTCCTGCTCCTCTACTCCTGGTGCCCCTCCATCCAGGGGCCAGACCTTAAAGAGTCACCGCAAGAGAATCCTGGTCCCAAAGGAGCCTTCTGGGGGACCGGTGCTGAGAGAGGCTGTGGGCATGGCCCGCTGGGGCTCTGCCCGACCCAGGGCTGAGAGGTGCAACCTCCCAGCTCTGGGTCCCTGCAGGAAGTGTTGGCAAGCACGGGGCCAGTCCTCCAAAGGCCCAGGTGCAGGGAGCCCAGGCCAAGCAGCCTGTGGAAGAAGCCACTTGCCCTGCCACCCCGGGAACAGGACTGCAGGCCCCGGCCCTTCCCACCTCCTCCTCCTCCTCCTCCTCGCCCCCGGCCCCCCCCCCCCCCGCGACATGGCACAGGGCTCAGAGACACCTCAGACTCTTGCTACCCAAAGTGCAAAGGGCATCAGTTGCTCCTCCAACCCCCCCCCCGCCCAGCAGACCACATTGTCCAGCCAGCCCCCGGGCCTCCCTGGGGTGCCCAGCACAAAAGTGCAGACACCCACCGGACCCTCAATCTCAGCTTTCGGATGTTTTCGCCACTCTAAGGACCCGCAGGCCAGCTGGGCCTTCGGGCAGGACAGAGAGCCCCGGAATCCGACGTGGAGAGCTGCGTGTACGTCCCCATCAGGAGGCGGTCCCCACCTCCGCGGCTCTCCCCTTGCGGGGAGCGGCAGCCCAGCCGGCAGCCGCAGGGCCTCAGGGAAGACACCAGGCTGGGCCCCCGCGGCACAGCGGGGGCACGTCCCCCGCACTCACGCGACTTAGGGACGGCTGCTGGAGACTGCTGCGGCCACCCTGCTGCCGGGTTTCTGGAGGGCTTCCTGGAAGCAGCGTCCACACCAAGCCCTTGGAAGGCCCAGGCGACGGAGGAGCCGGTCAGGCAGGGGCCGAGGACGGTGAGAGGCCGGGCGGGAAGGAGCATGTCAGGCAGGGGCAGAGGACGGTGACAGGCCGGGCGGGGAGGAGCCGGTCAGGCGGGGGCCCAGGACAGTGACGGGCCTGGCCGGGGAGGAGTGCGTCAGGCAGGGGCAGAGGAGACGGGCTGGGTAAGGGTTAGGGTGACAGTTAGGGCACAATTCACAATCGCAAAGACGTGGAAGCGACCCGAGTGCCCATCCATCCAGGAGTGCATCAATAAAATGTGGCGCGTGGACACCACGGAGTGCCATTCGGCTGTGAGGAGCAGCGGTGAGAGGGCACCTCTCGTGTTCTCCTGGCCAGAGCTGGAACCCGTTCCAGTAAGCCAGGTATCCCAAGAACGGACACACGAGCACCACGTGAGCGCGCTCACCAGCAAATTGGTACGAACGGATGGACACCTAAGTGGACGGAGAGGAATCACCTTCATCGGGTGGGTGTCGGGCGGGTGGGGGGAGGGGAGGGGCATACACCTCCATTAGGAATGGGGTGGGTGCGCACCCACTGGGGGATGGGCGCACTTGAAGCTCTGACCCGAGGGGGGAGGCTTGGAGAGGGCAACGCACCCGACCCTAACATTGGTACCCCCACAATACGCTGGAGCAACATGAGAGGTATATGAATAAGAACACAGGGGGGAGGGGGGCACGGGCAACACATGTCACCTGAATACTTGTACTCCCATCATCTGCTTGAAAAGAGAGAGAAAAGAAAATGCAATAATAGAGGTAAGAGACACTTTTTAAAAATCATGAATCCGAAGAGAAAAGTAAAAGGAGGCCTGTGGAGCAGGTCTGGGTGTGACTCCGGATCCCCCAACATCAGGTGCCACCACCAAAGATTCCTGCGTGTAGCCCATAGAACCCCAAAAGCAACGGGACGAGTTCTGGTCACATACTCCCTCAAAATGACATCCTGGCCTTCTTCTGGAACTCCCTCCCCTCTCAGACTCTCAAGGTTTCCTCCAGCGTGTCGGTTCCCACAGAGCAGACCTTTGGTCTGAGACCTGACAGTCCAGATGCCACGCATGCTGCCGCGTGGCGGCGGTGTCGCGGCTTGGGACAAGAGGAGGCCCCACGGTGCGGGCTGGGGCGCCAGGCACCGCTGCGGGCGCTGAGGGTTGGGGTCACCCCCACCCCGGGCCGCCGCCGCGCTCCCAGAAAGGGGACAGAACAAGAGGCAAAAAAAAAAATAAATAAAAAGAAGCAGCCTGTGGCACCCGGTATTCCCAGGCGGTCTCCCATCCAAGTACTAACCAGGCCCGACCCTGCTTAGCTTCCGAGACCAGACGAGATCGGGGGCGTTCAGGGTGGTGTGGCCCTAGACGGCGGCGGAGGGCGCCCCTGCCCCGCTCAAGAAGCCGAGCCTCTCTGCGCTTTCCCGCCGCCTCCCGCCCCAGGCCCCGCGCCGGGCCGGGCCGGGCCTGTTGAGTTCGCCGGCCGGGTCCCGCGGGCTCCCAGGGACGGGGGTGATGGGCGGGGCGGGGCGGGGCGGGGCGGGGGGCTGTCTCTCTATACACACACACACACACTCACACTCACTCACACTCACACAAGATGCGCCTCCACGGCTGGACTCGCCAAGGTGGAGCCCTCCCAGCCCCCCTCGTCTCCTCGCCCGGCCTCCTTCACCTACCCGCTGCCCACCCCCAGCGCGTCGCCGCCGCTGACTGCGCACGCGCGCGCGGGTCGCTCGCCCTTTGACCCCAGCCAGGGGCCGCCCTCCCCCACAACCCCTTTCAGCTGCGCCCCCCCCCCCGCCCTGTGGGTGGGCTGCCGCCTATTCCCCCGGGCCAGGGCTGGGGCACAGCCAGTGTATGGGGCGTCTCCCTCTGGGGATGTGTCCCATGGGTGGGGTGGGGTGCCGTGGTTTGTGGGGCGCTGAAGAAATCAGTCCCCTCCATCTCCTTCCTCTGGAAAACGCCCAAGCCCGTGGAGAACTGCGGGCACCGCTTCGTGGGGGCCGGGACCCTCCTCTGTGTCCTCCTGTGGCCCAGTCCAAGGGGCCTGGGCCTGGCCGGGGCTGCATTGGACCCCGACCACCCTGGCGTGTGGACTCGCTAAAAATCGGCCATTAGATATTGGATTCCAGCTTCCTTGAGGTCATTTCACTAATGAGTGCACCGGAAAGAGTTTCCTAATCCATCTGTGAGGGTGGCAACTGAAAGAGAATTTGAAAGCTGACAGAATAGGCGAGGGAAGGCATAGGAGATTTCCACACCCAGCAAGGAAGACTTTCCCGAAATGGAAGAAAGAAAGGAGCAAACAGAGACACCGGTAGCCCGCCCGGAAAAGAGTCTGCCCCTTAGAGAAAGCACCCTGACCAGGTTCACCCGTGGGTGGGTGGCGAGCTAGCGGCATTCAGAAGAGCGAGGCCCGCAGTCTGTGCGGAAGACACCTGCACTCGGGGGTGTGTGGCGGCGCGATTCACAAGCAGCTCCAGATGTTAAGCCAAGGAGAAGCCAGGGAGTTCCCAACGCCCCAGGTGTCCTCAGCCCAGGACTGGGTGCTGTGGGAATGCGAAGCCCGGCTCCTTGTCTCAGAGCGGGGTTCCCAGGAGGATCAGGCTGAAGCTGGGACTTGGCCTCAAAGTGTCCCCTCGCATGGCCACCCCCTTCCCCTTCCTGCTCCTCTACTCCTGGTGCCCCTCCATCCAGGGGCCAGACCTTAAAGAGTCACCGCAAGAGAATCCTGGTCCCAAAGGAGCCTTCTGGGGGACCGGTGCTGAGAGAGGCTGTGGGCATGGCCCGCTGGGGCTCTGCCCGACCCAGGGCTGAGAGGTGCAACCTCCCAGCTCTGGGTCCCTGCAGGAAGTGTTGGCAAGCACGGGGCCAGTCCTCCAAAGGCCCAGGTGCAGGGAGCCCAGGCCAAGCAGCCTGTGGAAGAAGCCACTTGCCGTGCCACCCCGGGAACAGGACTGCAGGCCCCGGCCCTTCCCACCTCCTCCTCCTCCTCCTCCTCCCCCCCGCCCCCCCCCCCCCCCGCGACATGGCACAGGGCTCAGAGACACCTCAGACTCTTGCTACCCAAAGTGCAAAGGGCATCAGTTGCTCCTCCAACCCCCCCCCCCCCGCCCAGCAGACCACATTGTCCAGCCAGCCCCCGGGCCTCCCTGGGGTGCCCAGCACAAAAGTGCAGACACCCACCGGACCCTCAATCTCAGCTTTCGGATGTTTTCGCCACTCTAAGGACCCGCAGGCCAGCTGGGCCTTCGGGCAGGACAGAGAGCCCCGGAATCCGACGTGGAGAGCTGCGTGTACGTCCCCATCAGGAGGCGGTCCCCACCTCCGCGGCTCTCCCCTTGCGGGGAGCGGCAGCCCAGCCGGCAGCCGCAGGGCCTCAGGGAAGACACCAGGCTGGGCCCCCGCGGCACAGCGGGGGCACGTCCCCCGCACTCACGCGACTTAGGGACGGCTGCTGGAGACTGCTGCGGCCACCCTGCTGCCGGGTTTCTGGAGGGCTTCCTGGAAGCAGCGTCCACACCAAGCCCTTGGAAGGCCCAGGTGACGGAGGAGCCGGTCAGGCAGGGGCCGAGGACGGTGAGAGGCCGGGCGGGAAGGAGCATGTCAGGCAGGGGCAGAGGACGGTGACAGGCCGGGCGGGGAGGAGCCGGTCAGGCGGGGGCCCAGGACAGTGACGGGCCTGGCCGGGGAGGAGTGCGTCAGGCAGGGGCAGAGGAGACGGGCTGGGTAAGGGTTAGGGTGACAGTTAGGGCACAATTCACAATCGCAAAGACGTGGAAGCGACCCGAGTGCCCATCCATCCAGGAGTGCATCAATAAAATGTGGCGCGTGGACACCACGGAGTGCCATTCGGCTGTGAGGAGCAGCGGTGAGAGGGCACCTCTCGTGTTCTCCTGGCCAGAGCTGGAACCCGTTCCAGTAAGCCAGGTATCCCAAGAACGGACACACGAGCACCACGTGAGCGCGCTCACCAGCAAATTGGTACGAACGGATGGACACCTAAGTGGACGGAGAGGAATCACCTTCATCGGGTGGGTGTCGGGCGGGTGGGGGGAGGGGAGGGGCATACACCTCCATTAGGAATGGGGTGGGTGCGCACCCACTGGGGGATGGGCGCACTTGAAGCTCTGACCCGAGGGGGGAGGCTTGGAGAGGGCAACGCACCCGACCCTAACATTGGTACCCCCACAATACGCTGGAGCAACATGAGAGGTATATGAATAAGAACACAGGGGGGAGGGGGGCACGGGCAACACATGTCACCTGAATACTTGTACTCCCATCATCTGCTTGAAAAGAGAGAGAAAAGAAAATGCAATAATAGAGGTAAGAGACACTTTTTAAAAATCATGAATCCGAAGAGAAAAGTAAAAGGAGGCCTGTGGAGCAGGTCTGGGTGTGACTCCGGATCCCCCAACATCAGGTGCCACCACCAAAGATTCCTGCGTGTAGCCCATAGAACCCCAAAAGCAACGGGACGAGTTCTGGTCACATACTCCCTCAAAATGACATCCTGGCCTTCTTCTGGAACTCCCTCCCCTCTCAGACTCTCAAGGTTTCCTCCAGCGTGTCGGTTCCCACAGAGCAGACCTTTGGTCTGAGACCTGACAGTCCAGATGCCACGCATGCTGCCGCGTGGCGGCGGTGTCGCGGCTTGGGACAAGAGGAGGCCCCACGGTGCGGGCTGGGGCGCCAGGCACCGCTGCGGGCGCTGAGGGTTGGGGTCACCCCCACCCCGGGCCGCCGCCGCGCTCCCAGAAAGGGGACAGAACAAGAGGCAAAAAAAAAAATAAATAAAAAGAAGCAGCCTGTGGCACCCGGTATTCCCAGGCGGTCTCCCATCCAAGTACTAACCAGGCCCGACCCTGCTTAGCTTCCGAGACCAGACGAGATCGGGGGCGTTCAGGGTGGTGTGGCCCTAGACGGCGGCGGAGGGCGCCCCTGCCCCGCTCAAGAAGCCGAGCCTCTCTGCGCTTTCCCGCCGCCTCCCGCCCCAGGCCCCGCGCCGGGCCGGGCCGGGCCTGTTGAGTTCGCCGGCCGGGTCCCGCGGGCTCCCAGGGACGGGGGTGATGGGCGGGGCGGGGCGGGGCGGGGCGGGGGGCTGTCTCTCTATACACACACACACACACTCACACTCACTCACACTCACACAAGATGCGCCTCCACGGCTGGACTCGCCAAGGTGGAGCCCTCCCAGCCCCCCTCGTCTCCTCGCCCGGCCTCCTTCACCTACCCGCTGCCCACCCCCAGCGCGTCGCCGCCGCTGACTGCGCACGCGCGCGCGGGTCGCTCGCCCTTTGACCCCAGCCAGGGGCCGCCCTCCCCCACAACCCCTTTCAGCTGCGCCCCCCCCCGCCCTGTGGGTGGGCTGCCGCCTATTCCCCCGGGCCAGGGCTGGGGCACAGCCAGTGTATGGGGCGTCTCCCTCTGGGGATGTGTCCCATGGGTGGGGTGGGGTGGCGTGGTTTGTGGGGCGCTGAAGAAATCAGTCCCCTCCATCTCCTTCCTCTGGAAAACGCCCAAGCCCGTGGAGAACTGCGGGCACCGCTTCGTGGGGGCCGGGACCCTCCTCTGTGTCCTCCTGTGGCCCAGTCCAAGGGGCCTGGGCCTGGCCGGGGCTGCATTGGACCCCGACCACCCTGGCGTGTGGACTCGCTAAAAATCGGCCATTAGATATTGGATTCCAGCTTCCTTGAGGTCATTTCACTAATGAGTGCACCGGAAAGAGTTTCCTAATCCATCTGTGAGGGTGGCAACTGAAAGAGAATTTGAAAGCTGACAGAATAGGCGAGGGAAGGCATAGGAGATTTCCACACCCAGCAAGGAAGACTTTCCCGAAATGGAAGAAAGAAAGGAGCAAACAGAGACACCGGTAGCCCGCCCGGAAAAGAGTCTGCCCCTTAGAGAAAGCACCCTGACCAGGTTCACCCGTGGGTGGGTGGCGAGCTAGCGGCATTCAGAAGAGCGAGGCCCGCAGTCTGTGCGGAAGACACCTGCACTCGGGGGTGTGTGGCGGCGCGATTCACAAGCAGCTCCAGATGTTAAGCCAAGGAGAAGCCAGGGAGTTCCCAACGCCCCAGGTGTCCTCAGCCCACGACTGGCTGCTGGGGGAATGCGAAGCCCGGCTCCTTGTCTCAGAGCGGGGTTCCCAGGAGGATCAGGCTGAAGCTGGGACTTGGCCTCAAAGTGTCCCCTCGCATGGCCACCCCCTTCCCCTTCCTGCTCCTCTACTCCTGGTGCCCCTCCATCCAGGGGCCAGACCTTAAAGAGTCACCGCAAGAGAATCCTGGTCCCAAAGGAGCCTTCTGGGGGACCGGTGCTGAGAGAGGCTGTGGGCATGGCCCGCTGGGGCTCTGCCCGACCCAGGGCTGAGAGGTGCAACCTCCCAGCTCTGGGTCCCTGCAGGAAGTGTTGGCAAGCACGGGGCCAGTCCTCCAAAGGCCCAGGTGCAGGGAGCCCAGGCCAAGCAGCCTGTGGAAGAAGCCACTTGCCCTGCCACCCCGGGAACAGGACTGCAGGCCCCGGCCCTTCCCACCTCCTCCTCCTCCTCCTCCTCGCCCCCGGCCCCCCCCCCCCCCGCGACATGGCACAGGGCTCAGAGACACCTCAGACTCTTGCTACCCAAAGTGCAAAGGGCATCAGTTGCTCCTCCAACCCCCCCCCCGCCCAGCAGACCACATTGTCCAGCCAGCCCCCGGGCCTCCCTGGGGTGCCCAGCACAAAAGTGCAGACACCCACCGGACCCTCAATCTCAGCTTTCGGATGTTTTCGCCACTCTAAGGACCCGCAGGCCAGCTGGGCCTTCGGGCAGGACAGAGAGCCCCGGAATCCGACGTGGAGAGCTGCGTGTACGTCCCCATCAGGAGGCGGTCCCCACCTCCGCGGCTCTCCCCTTGCGGGGAGCGGCAGCCCAGCCGGCAGCCGCAGGGCCTCAGGGAAGACACCAGGCTGGGCCCCCGCGGCACAGCGGGGGCACGTCCCCCGCACTCACGCGACTTAGGGACGGCTGCTGGAGACTGCTGCGGCCACCCTGCTGCCGGGTTTCTGGAGGGCTTCCTGGAAGCAGCGTCCACACCAAGCCCTTGGAAGGCCCAGGCGACGGAGGAGCCGGTCAGGCAGGGGCCGAGGACGGTGAGAGGCCGGGCGGGAAGGAGCATGTCAGGCAGGGGCAGAGGACGGTGACAGGCCGGGCGGGGAGGAGCCGGTCAGGCGGGGGCCCAGGACAGTGACGGGCCTGGCCGGGGAGGAGTGCGTCAGGCAGGGGCAGAGGAGACGGGCTGGGTAAGGGTTAGGGTGACAGTTAGGGCACAATTCACAATCGCAAAGACGTGGAAGCGACCCGAGTGCCCATCCATCCAGGAGTGCATCAATAAAATGTGGCGCGTGGACACCACGGAGTGCCATTCGGCTGTGAGGAGCAGCGGTGAGAGGGCACCTCTCGTGTTCTCCTGGCCAGAGCTGGAACCCGTTCCAGTAAGCCAGGTATCCCAAGAACGGACACACGAGCACCACGTGAGCGCGCTCACCAGCAAATTGGTACGAACGGATGGACACCTAAGTGGACGGAGAGGAATCACCTTCATCGGGTGGGTGTCGGGCGGGTGGGGGGAGGGGAGGGGCATACACCTCCATTAGGAATGGGGTGGGTGCGCACCCACTGGGGGATGGGCGCACTTGAAGCTCTGACCCGAGGGGGGAGGCTTGGAGAGGGCAACGCACCCGACCCTAACATTGTACCCCCACAATACGCTGGAGCAACATGAGAGGTATATGAATAAGAACACAGGGGGGAGGGGGGCACGGGCAACACATGTCACCTGAATACTTGTACTCCCATCATCTGCTTGAAAAGAGAGAGAAAAGAAAATGCAATAATAGAGGTAAGAGACACTTTTTAAAAAATCATGAATCCGAAGAGAAAAGTAAAAGGAGGCCTGTGGAGCAGGTCTGGGTGTGACTCCGGATCCCCCAACATCAGGTGCCACCACCAAAGATTCCTGCGTGTAGCCCATAGAACCCCAAAAGCAACGGGACGAGTTCTGGTCACATACTCCCTCAAAATGACATCCTGGCCTTCTTCTGGAACTCCCTCCCCTCTCAGACTCTCAAGGTATCCTCCAGCGTGTCGGTTCCCACAGAGCAGACCTTTGGTCTGAGACCTGACAGTCCAGATGCCACGCATGCTGCCGCGTGGCGGCGGTGTCGCGGCTTGGGACAAGAGGAGGCCCCACGGTGCGGGCTGGGGCGCCAGGCACCGCTGCGGGCGCTGAGGGTTGGGGTCACCCCCACCCCGGGCCGCCGCCGCGCTCCCAGAAAGGGGACAGAACAAGAGGCAAAAAAAAAATAAATAAAAAGCAGCAGCCTGTGGCACCCGGTATTCCCAGGCGGTCTCCCATCCAAGTACTAACCAGGCCCGACCCTGCTTAGCTTCCGAGACCAGACGAGATCGGGGGCGTTCAGGGTGGTGTGGCCCTAGACGGCGGCGGAGGGCGCCCCTGCCCCGCTCAAGAAGCCGAGCCTCTCTGCGCTTTCCCGCCGCCTCCCGCCCCAGGCCCCGCGCCGGGCCGGGCCGGGCCTGTTGAGTTCGCCGGCCGGGTCCCGCGGGCTCCCAGGGACGGGGGTGATGGGCGGGGCGGGGCGGGGCGGGGCGGGGGGCTGTCTCTCTATACACACACACACACACTCACACTCACTCACACTCACACAAGATGCGCCTCCACGGCTGGACTCGCCAAGGTGGAGCCCTCCCAGCCCCCCTCGTCTCCTCGCCCGGCCTCCTTCACCTACCCGCTGCCCACCCCCAGCGCGTCGCCGCCGCTGACTGCGCACGCGCGCGCGGGTCGCTCGCCCTTTGACCCCAGCCAGGGGCCGCCCTCCCCCACAACCCCTTTTAGCTGCGCCCCCCCCCGCCCTGTGGGTGGGCTGCCGCCTATTCCCCCGGGCCAGGGCTGGGGCACAGCCAGTGTATGGGGCGTCTCCCTCTGGGGATGTGTCCCATGGGTGGGGTGGGGTGGCGTGGTTTGTGGGGCGCTGAAGAAATCAGTCCCCTCCATCTCCTTCCTCTGGAAAACGCCCAAGCCCGTGGAGAACTGCGGGCACCGCTTCGTGGGGGCCGGGACCCTCCTCTGTGTCCTCCTGTGGCCCAGTCCAAGGGGCCTGGGCCTGGCCGGGGCTGCATTGGACCCCGACCACCCTGGCGTGTGGACTCGCTAAAAATCGGCCATTAGATATTGGATTCCAGCTTCCTTGAGGTCATTTCACTAATGAGTGCACCGGAAAGAGTTTCCTAATCCATCTGTGAGGGTGGCAACTGAAAGAGAATTTGAAAGCTGACAGAATAGGCGAGGGAAGGCATAGGAGATTTCCACACCCAGCAAGGAAGACTTTCCCGAAATGGAAGAAAGAAAGGAGCAAACAGAGACACCGGTAGCCCGCCCGGAAAAGAGTCTGCCCCTTAGAGAAAGCACCCTGACCAGGTTCACCCGTGGGTGGGTGGCGAGCTAGCGGCATTCAGAAGAGCGAGGCCCGCAGTCTGTGCGGAAGACACCTGCACTCGGGGGTGTGTGGCGGCGCGATTCACAAGCAGCTCCAGATGTTAAGCCAAGGAGAAGCCAGGGAGTTCCCAACGCCCCAGGTGTCCTCAGCCCACGACTGGCTGCTGGGGGAATGCGAAGCCCGGCTCCTTGTCTCAGAGCGGGGTTCCCAGGAGGATCAGGCTGAAGCTGGGACTTGGCCTCAAAGTGTCCCCTCGCATGGCCACCCCCTTCCCCTTCCTGCTCCTCTACTCCTGGTGCCCCTCCATCCAGGGGCCAGACCTTAAAGAGTCACCGCAAGAGAATCCTGGTCCCAAAGGAGCCTTCTGGGGGACCGGTGCTGAGAGAGGCTGTGGGCATGGCCCGCTGGGGCTCTGCCCGACCCAGGGCTGAGAGGTGCAACCTCCCAGCTCTGGGTCCCTGCAGGAAGTGTTGGCAAGCACGGGGCCAGTCCTCCAAAGGCCCAGGTGCAGGGAGCCCAGGCCAAGCAGCCTGTGGAAGAAGCCACTTGCCCTGCCACCCCGGGAACAGGACTGCAGGCCCCGGCCCTTCCCACCTCCTCCTCCTCCTCCTCCTCGCCCCCGGCCCCCCCCCCCCCCGCGACATGGCACAGGGCTCAGAGACACCTCAGACTCTTGCTACCCAAAGTGCAAAGGGCATCAGTTGCTCCTCCAACCCCCCCCCCGCCCAGCAGACCACATTGTCCAGCCAGCCCCCGGGCCTCCCTGGGGTGCCCAGCACAAAAGTGCAGACACCCACCGGACCCTCAATCTCAGCTTTCGGATGTTTTCGCCACTCTAAGGACCCGCAGGCCAGCTGGGCCTTCGGGCAGGACAGAGAGCCCCGGAATCCGACGTGGAGAGCTGCGTGTACGTCCCCATCAGGAGGCGGTCCCCACCTCCGCGGCTCTCCCCTTGCGGGGAGCGGCAGCCCAGCCGGCAGCCGCAGGGCCTCAGGGAAGACACCAGGCTGGGCCCCCGCGGCACAGCGGGGGCACGTCCCCCGCACTCACGCGACTTAGGGACGGCTGCTGGAGACTGCTGCGGCCACCCTGCTGCCGGGTTTCTGGAGGGCTTCCTGGAAGCAGCGTCCACACCAAGCCCTTGGAAGGCCCAGGTGACGGAGGAGCCGGTCAGGCAGGGGCCGAGGACGGTGAGAGGCCGGGCGGGAAGGAGCATGTCAGGCAGGGGCAGAGGACGGTGACAGGCCGGGCGGGGAGGAGCCGGTCAGGCGGGGGCCCAGGACAGTGACGGGCCTGGCCGGGGAGGAGTGCGTCAGGCAGGGGCAGAGGAGACGGGCTGGGTAAGGGTTAGGGTGACAGTTAGGGCACAATTCACAATCGCAAAGACGTGGAAGCGACCCGAGTGCCCATCCATCCAGGAGTGCATCAATAAAATGTGGCGCGTGGACACCACGGAGTGCCATTCGGCTGTGAGGAGCAGCGGTGAGAGGGCACCTCTCGTGTTCTCCTGGCCAGAGCTGGAACCCGTTCCAGTAAGCCAGGTATCCCAAGAACGGACACACGAGCACCACGTGAGCGCGCTCACCAGCAAATTGGTACGAACGGATGGACACCTAAGTGGACGGAGAGGAATCACCTTCATCGGGTGGGTGTCGGGCGGGTGGGGGGAGGGGAGGGGCATACACCTCCATTAGGAATGGGGTGGGTGCGCACCCACTGGGGGATGGGCGCACTTGAAGCTCTGACCCGAGGGGGGAGGCTTGGAGAGGGCAACGCACCCGACCCTAACATTGGTACCCCCACAATACGCTGGAGCAACATGAGAGGTATATGAATAAGAACACAGGGGGGAGGGGGGCACGGGCAACACATGTCACCTGAATACTTGTACTCCCATCATCTGCTTGAAAAGAGAGAGAAAAGAAAATGCAATAATAGAGGTAAGAGACACTTTTTAAAAATCATGAATCCGAAGAGAAAAGTAAAAGGAGGCCTGTGGAGCAGGTCTGGGTGTGACTCCGGATCCCCCAACATCAGGTGCCACCACCAAAGATTCCTGCGTGTAGCCCATAGAACCCCAAAAGCAACGGGACGAGTTCTGGTCACATACTCCCTCAAAATGACATCCTGGCCTTCTTCTGGAACTCCCTCCCCTCTCAGACTCTCAAGGTATCCTCCAGCGTGTCGGTTCCCACAGAGCAGACCTTTGGTCTGAGACCTGACAGTCCAGATGCCACGCATGCTGCCGCGTGGCGGCGGTGTCGCGGCTTGGGACAAGAGGAGGCCCCACGGTGCGGGCTGGGGCGCCAGGCACCGCTGCGGGCGCTGAGGGTTGGGGTCACCCCCACCCCGGGCCGCCGCCGCGCTCCCAGAAAGGGGACAGAACAAGAGGCAAAAAAAAAATAAATAAAAAGCAGCAGCCTGTGGCACCCGGTATTCCCAGGCGGTCTCCCATCCAAGTACTAACCAGGCCCGACCCTGCTTAGCTTCCGAGACCAGACGAGATCGGGGGCGTTCAGGGTGGTGTGGCCCTAGACGGCGGCGGAGGGCGCCCCTGCCCCGCTCAAGAAGCCGAGCCTCTCTGCGCTTTCCCGCCGCCTCCCGCCCCAGGCCCCGCGCCGGGCCGGGCCGGGCCTGTTGAGTTCGCCGGCCGGGTCCCGCGGGCTCCCAGGGACGGGGGTGATGGGCGGGGCGGGGCGGGGCGGGGCGGGGGGCTGTCTCTCTATACACACACACACACACTCACACTCACTCACACTCACACAAGATGCGCCTCCACGGCTGGACTCGCCAAGGTGGAGCCCTCCCAGCCCCCCTCGTCTCCTCGCCCGGCCTCCTTCACCTACCCGCTGCCCACCCCCAGCGCGTCGCCGCCGCTGACTGCGCACGCGCGCGCGGGTCGCTCGCCCTTTGACCCCAGCCAGGGGCCGCCCTCCCCCACAACCCCTTTCAGCTGCGCCCCCCCCCGCCCTGTGGGTGGGCTGCCGCCTATTCCCCCGGGCCAGGGCTGGGGCACAGCCAGTGTATGGGGCGTCTCCCTCTGGGGATGTGTCCCATGGGTGGGGTGGGGTGGCGTGGTTTGTGGGGCGCTGAAGAAATCAGTCCCCTCCATCTCCTTCCTCTGGAAAACGCCCAAGCCCGTGGAGAACTGCGGGCACCGCTTCGTGGGGGCCGGGACCCTCCTCTGTGTCCTCCTGTGGCCCAGTCCAAGGGGCCTGGGCCTGGCCGGGGCTGCATTGGACCCCGACCACCCTGGCGTGTGGACTCGCTAAAAATCGGCCATTAGATATTGGATTCCAGCTTCCTTGAGGTCATTTCACTAATGAGTGCACCGGAAAGAGTTTCCTAATCCATCTGTGAGGGTGGCAACTGAAAGAGAATTTGAAAGCTGACAGAATAGGCGAGGGAAGGCATAGGAGATTTCCACACCCAGCAAGGAAGACTTTCCCGAAATGGAAGAAAGAAAGGAGCAAACAGAGACACCGGTAGCCCGCCCGGAAAAGAGTCTGCCCCTTAGAGAAAGCACCCTGACCAGGTTCACCCGTGGGTGGGTGGCGAGCTAGCGGCATTCAGAAGAGCGAGGCCCGCAGTCTGTGCGGAAGACACCTGCACTCGGGGGTGTGTGGCGGCGCGATTCACAAGCAGCTCCAGATGTTAAGCCAAGGAGAAGCCAGGGAGTTCCCAACGCCCCAGGTGTCCTCAGCCCACGACTGGCTGCTGGGGGAATGCGAAGCCCGGCTCCTTGTCTCAGAGCGGGGTTCCCAGGAGGATCAGGCTGAAGCTGGGACTTGGCCTCAAAGTGTCCCCTCGCATGGCCACCCCCTTCCCCTTCCTGCTCCTCTACTCCTGGTGCCCCTCCATCCAGGGGCCAGACCTTAAAGAGTCACCGCAAGAGAATCCTGGTCCCAAAGGAGCCTTCTGGGGGACCGGTGCTGAGAGAGGCTGTGGGCATGGCCCGCTGGGGCTCTGCCCGACCCAGGGCTGAGAGGTGCAACCTCCCAGCTCTGGGTCCCTGCAGGAAGTGTTGGCAAGCACGGGGCCAGTCCTCCAAAGGCCCAGGTGCAGGGAGCCCAGGCCAAGCAGCCTGTGGAAGAAGCCACTTGCCCTGCCACCCCGGGAACAGGACTGCAGGCCCCGGCCCTTCCCACCTCCTCCTCCTCCTCCTCCTCGCCCCCGGCCCCCCCCCCCCCCCCCCCGCGACATGGCACAGGGCTCAGAGACACCTCAGACTCTTGCTACCCAAAGTGCAAAGGGCATCAGTTGCTCCTCCAACCCCCCCCCCGCCCAGCAGACCACATTGTCCAGCCAGCCCCCGGGCCTCCCTGGGGTGCCCAGCACAAAAGTGCAGACACCCACCGGACCCTCAATCTCAGCTTTCGGATGTTTTCGCCACTCTAAGGACCCGCAGGCCAGCTGGGCCTTCGGGCAGGACAGAGAGCCCCGGAATCCGACGTGGAGAGCTGCGTGTACGTCCCCATCAGGAGGCGGTCCCCACCTCCGCGGCTCTCCCCTTGCGGGGAGCGGCAGCCCAGCCGGCAGCCGCAGGGCCTCAGGGAAGACACCAGGCTGGGCCCCCGCGGCACAGCGGGGGCACGTCCCCCGCACTCACGCGACTTAGGGACGGCTGCTGGAGACTGCTGCGGCCACCCTGCTGCCGGGTTTCTGGAGGGCTTCCTGGAAGCAGCGTCCACACCAAGCCCTTGGAAGGCCCAGGTGACGGAGGAGCCGGTCAGGCAGGGGCCGAGGACGGTGAGAGGCCGGGCGGGAAGGAGCATGTCAGGCAGGGGCAGAGGACGGTGACAGGCCGGGCGGGGAGGAGCCGGTCAGGCGGGGGCCCAGGACAGTGACGGGCCTGGCCGGGGAGGAGTGCGTCAGGCAGGGGCAGAGGAGACGGGCTGGGTAAGGGTTAGGGTGACAGTTAGGGCACAATTCACAATCGCAAAGACGTGGAAGCGACCCGAGTGCCCATCCATCCAGGAGTGCATCAATAAAATGTGGCGCGTGGACACCACGGAGTGCCATTCGGCTGTGAGGAGCAGCGGTGAGAGGGCACCTCTCGTGTTCTCCTGGCCAGAGCTGGAACCCGTTCCAGTAAGCCAGGTATCCCAAGAACGGACACACGAGCACCACGTGAGCGCGCTCACCAGCAAATTGGTACGAACGGATGGACACCTAAGTGGACGGAGAGGAATCACCTTCATCGGGTGGGTGTCGGGCGGGTGGGGGGAGGGGAGGGGCATACACCTCCATTAGGAATGGGGTGGGTGCGCACCCACTGGGGGATGGGCGCACTTGAAGCTCTGACCCGAGGGGGGAGGCTTGGAGAGGGCAACGCACCCGACCCTAACATTGGTACCCCCACAATACGCTGGAGCAACATGAGAGGTATATGAATAAGAACACAGGGGGGAGGGGGGCACGGGCAACACATGTCACCTGAATACTTGTACTCCCATCATCTGCTTGAAAAGAGAGAGAAAAGAAAATGCAATAATAGAGGTAAGAGACACTTTTTAAAAATCATGAATCCGAAGAGAAAAGTAAAAGGAGGCCTGTGGAGCAGGTCTGGGTGTGACTCCGGATCCCCCAACATCAGGTGCCACCACCAAAGATTCCTGCGTGTAGCCCATAGAACCCCAAAAGCAACGGGACGAGTTCTGGTCACATACTCCCTCAAAATGACATCCTGGCCTTCTTCTGGAACTCCCTCCCCTCTCAGACTCTCAAGGTATCCTCCAGCGTGTCGGTTCCCACAGAGCAGACCTTTGGTCTGAGACCTGACAGTCCAGATGCCACGCATGCTGCCGCGTGGCGGCGGTGTCGCGGCTTGGGACAAGAGGAGGCCCCACGGTGCGGGCTGGGGCGCCAGGCACCGCTGCGGGCGCTGAGGGTTGGGGTCACCCCCACCCCGGGCCGCCGCCGCGCTCCCAGAAAGGGGACAGAACAAGAGGCAAAAAAAAAATAAATAAAAAGCAGCAGCCTGTGGCACCCGGTATTCCCAGGCGGTCTCCCATCCAAGTACTAACCAGGCCCGACCCTGCTTAGCTTCCGAGACCAGACGAGATCGGGGGCGTTCAGGGTGGTGTGGCCCTAGACGGCGGCGGAGGGCGCCCCTGCCCCGCTCAAGAAGCCGAGCCTCTCTGCGCTTTCCCGCCGCCTCCCGCCCCAGGCCCCGCGCCGGGCCGGGCCGGGCCTGTTGAGTTCGCCGGCCGGGTCCCGCGGGCTCCCAGGGACGGGGGTGATGGGCGGGGCGGGGCGGGGCGGGGCGGGGGGCTGTCTCTCTATACACACACACACACACTCACACTCACTCACACTCACACAAGATGCGCCTCCACGGCTGGACTCGCCAAGGTGGAGCCCTCCCAGCCCCCCTCGTCTCCTCGCCCGGCCTCCTTCACCTACCCGCTGCCCACCCCCAGCGCGTCGCCGCCGCTGACTGCGCACGCGCGCGCGGGTCGCTCGCCCTTTGACCCCAGCCAGGGGCCGCCCTCCCCCACAACCCCTTTCAGCTGCGCCCCCCCCCCGCCCTGTGGGTGGGCTGCCGCCTATTCCCCCGGGCCAGGGCTGGGGCACAGCCAGTGTATGGGGCGTCTCCCTCTGGGGATGTGTCCCATGGGTGGGGTGGGGTGGCGTGGTTTGTGGGGCGCTGAAGAAATCAGTCCCCTCCATCTCCTTCCTCTGGAAAACGCCCAAGCCCGTGGAGAACTGCGGGCACCGCTTCGTGGGGGCCGGGACCCTCCTCTGTGTCCTCCTGTGGCCCAGTCCAAGGGGCCTGGGCCTGGCCGGGGCTGCATTGGACCCCGACCACCCTGGCGTGTGGACTCGCTAAAAATCGGCCATTAGATATTGGATTCCAGCTTCCTTGAGGTCATTTCACTAATGAGTGCACCGGAAAGAGTTTCCTAATCCATCTGTGAGGGTGGCAACTGAAAGAGAATTTGAAAGCTGACAGAATAGGCGAGGGAAGGCATAGGAGATTTCCACACCCAGCAAGGAAGACTTTCCCGAAATGGAAGAAAGAAAGGAGCAAACAGAGACACCGGTAGCCCGCCCGGAAAAGAGTCTGCCCCTTAGAGAAAGCACCCTGACCAGGTTCACCCGTGGGTGGGTGGCGAGCTAGCGGCATTCAGAAGAGCGAGGCCCGCAGTCTGTGCGGAAGACACCTGCACTCGGGGGTGTGTGGCGGCGCGATTCACAAGCAGCTCCAGATGTTAAGCCAAGGAGAAGCCAGGGAGTTCCCAACGCCCCAGGTGTCCTCAGCCCAGGACTGGGTGCTGTGGGAATGCGAAGCCCGGCTCCTTGTCTCAGAGCGGGGTTCCCAGGAGGATCAGGCTGAAGCTGGGACTTGGCCTCAAAGTGTCCCCTCGCATGGCCACCCCCTTCCCCTTCCTGCTCCTCTACTCCTGGTGCCCCTCCATCCAGGGGCCAGACCTTAAAGAGTCACCGCAAGAGAATCCTGGTCCCAAAGGAGCCTTCTGGGGGACCGGTGCTGAGAGAGGCTGTGGGCATGGCCCGCTGGGGCTCTGCCCGACCCAGGGCTGAGAGGTGCAACCTCCCAGCTCTGGGTCCCTGCAGGAAGTGTTGGCAAGCACGGGGCCAGTCCTCCAAAGGCCCAGGTGCAGGGAGCCCAGGCCAAGCAGCCTGTGGAAGAAGCCACTTGCCGTGCCACCCCGGGAACAGGACTGCAGGCCCCGGCCCTTCCCACCTCCTCCTCCTCCTCCTCCTCCCCCCCGGCCCCCCCCCCCCCGCGACATGGCACAGGGCTCAGAGACACCTCAGACTCTTGCTACCCAAAGTGCAAAGGGCATCAGTTGCTCCTCCAACCCCCCCCCCGCCCAGCAGACCACATTGTCCAGCCAGCCCCCGGGCCTCCCTGGGGTGCCCAGCACAAAAGTGCAGACACCCACCGGACCCTCAATCTCAGCTTTCGGATGTTTTCGCCACTCTAAGGACCCGCAGGCCAGCTGGGCCTTCGGGCAGGACAGAGAGCCCCGGAATCCGACGTGGAGAGCTGCGTGTACGTCCCCATCAGGAGGCGGTCCCCACCTCCGCGGCTCTCCCCTTGCGGGGAGCGGCAGCCCAGCCGGCAGCCGCAGGGCCTCAGGGAAGACACCAGGCTGGGCCCCCGCGGCACAGCGGGGGCACGTCCCCCGCACTCACGCGACTTAGGGACGGCTGCTGGAGACTGCTGCGGCCACCCTGCTGCCGGGTTTCTGGAGGGCTTCCTGGAAGCAGCGTCCACACCAAGCCCTTGGAAGGCCCAGGCGACGGAGGAGCCGGTCAGGCAGGGGCCGAGGACGGTGAGAGGCCGGGCGGGAAGGAGCATGTCAGGCAGGGGCAGAGGACGGTGACAGGCCGGGCGGGGAGGAGCCGGTCAGGCGGGGGCCCAGGACAGTGACGGGCCTGGCCGGGGAGGAGTGCGTCAGGCAGGGGCAGAGGAGACGGGCTGGGTAAGGGTTAGGGTGACAGTTAGGGCACAATTCACAATCGCAAAGACGTGGAAGCGACCCGAGTGCCCATCCATCCAGGAGTGCATCAATAAAATGTGGCGCGTGGACACCACGGAGTGCCATTCGGCTGTGAGGAGCAGCGGTGAGAGGGCACCTCTCGTGTTCTCCTGGCCAGAGCTGGAACCCGTTCCAGTAAGCCAGGTATCCCAAGAACGGACACACGAGCACCACGTGAGCGCGCTCACCAGCAAATTGGTACGAACGGATGGACACCTAAGTGGACGGAGAGGAATCACCTTCATCGGGTGGGTGTCGGGCGGGTGGGGGGAGGGGAGGGGCATACACCTCCATTAGGAATGGGGTGGGTGCGCACCCACTGGGGGATGGGCGCACTTGAAGCTCTGACCCGAGGGGGGAGGCTTGGAGAGGGCAACGCACCCGACCCTAACATTGGTACCCCCACAATACGCTGGAGCAACATGAGAGGTATATGAATAAGAACACAGGGGGGAGGGGGGCACGGGCAACACATGTCACCTGAATACTTGTACTCCCATCATCTGCTTGAAAAGAGAGAGAAAAGAAAATGCAATAATAGAGGTAAGAGACACTTTTTAAAAATCATGAATCCGAAGAGAAAAGTAAAAGGAGGCCTGTGGAGCAGGTCTGGGTGTGACTCCGGATCCCCCAACATCAGGTGCCACCACCAAAGATTCCTGCGTGTAGCCCATAGAACCCCAAAAGCAACGGGACGAGTTCTGGTCACATACTCCCTCAAAATGACATCCTGGCCTTCTTCTGGAACTCCCTCCCCTCTCAGACTCTCAAGGTTTCCTCCAGCGTGTCGGTTCCCACAGAGCAGACCTTTGGTCTGAGACCTGACAGTCCAGATGCCACGCATGCTGCCGCGTGGCGGCGGTGTCGCGGCTTGGGACAAGAGGAGGCCCCACGGTGCGGGCTGGGGCGCCAGGCACCGCTGCGGGCGCTGAGGGTTGGGGTCACCCCCACCCCGGGCCGCCGCCGCGCTCCCAGAAAGGGGACAGAACAAGAGGCAAAAAAAAAAATAAATAAAAAGAAGCAGCCTGTGGCACCCGGTATTCCCAGGCGGTCTCCCATCCAAGTACTAACCAGGCCCGACCCTGCTTAGCTTCCGAGACCAGACGAGATCGGGGGCGTTCAGGGTGGTGTGGCCCTAGACGGCGGCGGAGGGCGCCCCTGCCCCGCTCAAGAAGCCGAGCCTCTCTGCGCTTTCCCGCCGCCTCCCGCCCCAGGCCCCGCGCCGGGCCGGGCCGGGCCTGTTGAGTTCGCCGGCCGGGTCCCGCGGGCTCCCAGGGACGGGGGTGATGGGCGGGGCGGGGCGGGGCGGGGCGGGGGGCTGTCTCTCTATACACACACACACACACTCACACTCACTCACACTCACACAAGATGCGCCTCCACGGCTGGACTCGCCAAGGTGGAGCCCTCCCAGCCCCCCTCGTCTCCTCGCCCGGCCTCCTTCACCTACCCGCTGCCCACCCCCAGCGCGTCGCCGCCGCTGACTGCGCACGCGCGCGCGGGTCGCTCGCCCTTTGACCCCAGCCAGGGGCCGCCCTCCCCCACAACCCCTTTCAGCTGCGCCCCCCCCCCCCCGCCCTGTGGGTGGGCTGCCGCCTATTCCCCCGGGCCAGGGCTGGGGCACAGCCAGTGTATGGGGCGTCTCCCTCTGGGGATGTGTCCCATGGGTGGGGTGGGGTGCCGTGGTTTGTGGGGCGCTGAAGAAATCAGTCCCCTCCATCTCCTTCCTCTGGAAAACGCCCAAGCCCGTGGAGAACTGCGGGCACCGCTTCGTGGGGGCCGGGACCCTCCTCTGTGTCCTCCTGTGGCCCAGTCCAAGGGGCCTGGGCCTGGCCGGGGCTGCATTGGACCCCGACCACCCTGGCGTGTGGACTCGCTAAAAATCGGCCATTAGATATTGGATTCCAGCTTCCTTGAGGTCATTTCACTAATGAGTGCACCGGAAAGAGTTTCCTAATCCATCTGTGAGGGTGGCAACTGAAAGAGAATTTGAAAGCTGACAGAATAGGCGAGGGAAGGCATAGGAGATTTCCACACCCAGCAAGGAAGACTTTCCCGAAATGGAAGAAAGAAAGGAGCAAACAGAGACACCGGTAGCCCGCCCGGAAAAGAGTCTGCCCCTTAGAGAAAGCACCCTGACCAGGTTCACCCGTGGGTGGGTGGCGAGCTAGCGGCATTCAGAAGAGCGAGGCCCGCAGTCTGTGCGGAAGACACCTGCACTCGGGGGTGTGTGGCGGCGCGATTCACAAGCAGCTCCAGATGTTAAGCCAAGGAGAAGCCAGGGAGTTCCCAACGCCCCAGGTGTCCTCAGCCCAGGACTGGGTGCTGTGGGAATGCGAAGCCTGGCTCCTTGTCTCAGAGCGGGGTTCCCAGGAGGATCAGGCTGAAGCTGGGACTTGGCCTCAAAGTGTCCCCTCGCATGGCCACCCCCTTCCCCTTCCTGCTCCTCTACTCCTGGTGCCCCTCCATCCAGGGGCCAGACCTTAAAGAGTCACCGCAAGAGAATCCTGGTCCCAAAGGAGCCTTCTGGGGGACCGGTGCTGAGAGAGGCTGTGGGCATGGCCCGCTGGGGCTCTGCCCGACCCAGGGCTGAGAGGTGCAACCTCCCAGCTCTGGGTCCCTGCAGGAAGTGTTGGCAAGCACGGGGCCAGTCCTCCAAAGGCCCAGGTGCAGGGAGCCCAGGCCAAGCAGCCTGTGGAAGAAGCCACTTGCCGTGCCACCCCGGGAACAGGACTGCAGGCCCCGGCCCTTCCCACCTCCTCCTCCTCCTCCTCCTCCCCCCCGCCCCCCCCCCCCCCCCGCGACATGGCACAGGGCTCAGAGACACCTCAGACTCTTGCTACCCAAAGTGCAAAGGGCATCAGTTGCTCCTCCAACCCCCCCCCCCGCCCAGCAGACCACATTGTCCAGCCAGCCCCCGGGCCTCCCTGGGGTGCCCAGCACAAAAGTGCAGACACCCACCGGACCCTCAATCTCAGCTTTCGGATGTTTTCGCCACTCTAAGGACCCGCAGGCCAGCTGGGCCTTCGGGCAGGACAGAGAGCCCCGGAATCCGACGTGGAGAGCTGCGTGTACGTCCCCATCAGGAGGCGGTCCCCACCTCCGCGGCTCTCCCCTTGCGGGGAGCGGCAGCCCAGCCGGCAGCCGCAGGGCCTCAGGGAAGACACCAGGCTGGGCCCCCGCGGCACAGCGGGGGCACGTCCCCCGCACTCACGCGACTTAGGGACGGCTGCTGGAGACTGCTGCGGCCACCCTGCTGCCGGGTTTCTGGAGGGCTTCCTGGAAGCAGCGTCCACACCAAGCCCTTGGAAGGCCCAGGTGACGGAGGAGCCGGTCAGGCAGGGGCCGAGGACGGTGAGAGGCCGGGCGGGAAGGAGCATGTCAGGCAGGGGCAGAGGACGGTGACAGGCCGGGCGGGGAGGAGCCGGTCAGGCGGGGGCCCAGGACAGTGACGGGCCTGGCCGGGGAGGAGTGCGTCAGGCAGGGGCAGAGGAGACGGGCTGGGTAAGGGTTAGGGTGACAGTTAGGGCACAATTCACAATCGCAAAGACGTGGAAGCGACCCGAGTGCCCATCCATCCAGGAGTGCATCAATAAAATGTGGCGCGTGGACACCACGGAGTGCCATTCGGCTGTGAGGAGCAGCGGTGAGAGGGCACCTCTCGTGTTCTCCTGGCCAGAGCTGGAACCCGTTCCAGTAAGCCAGGTATCCCAAGAACGGACACACGAGCACCACGTGAGCGCGCTCACCAGCAAATTGGTACGAACGGATGGACACCTAAGTGGACGGAGAGGAATCACCTTCATCGGGTGGGTGTCGGGCGGGTGGGGGGAGGGGAGGGGCATACACCTCCATTAGGAATGGGGTGGGTGCGCACCCACTGGGGGATGGGCGCACTTGAAGCTCTGACCCGAGGGGGGAGGCTTGGAGAGGGCAACGCACCCGACCCTAACATTGGTACCCCCACAATACGCTGGAGCAACATGAGAGGTATATGAATAAGAACACAGGGGGGAGGGGGGCACGGGCAACACATGTCACCTGAATACTTGTACTCCCATCATCTGCTTGAAAAGAGAGAGAAAAGAAAATGCAATAATAGAGGTAAGAGACACTTTTTAAAAATCATGAATCCGAAGAGAAAAGTAAAAGGAGGCCTGTGGAGCAGGTCTGGGTGTGACTCCGGATCCCCCAACATCAGGTGCCACCACCAAAGATTCCTGCGTGTAGCCCATAGAACCCCAAAAGCAACGGGACGAGTTCTGGTCACATACTCCCTCAAAATGACATCCTGGCCTTCTTCTGGAACTCCCTCCCCTCTCAGACTCTCAAGGTTTCCTCCAGCGTGTCGGTTCCCACAGAGCAGACCTTTGGTCTGAGACCTGACAGTCCAGATGCCACGCATGCTGCCGCGTGGCGGCGGTGTCGCGGCTTGGGACAAGAGGAGGCCCCACGGTGCGGGCTGGGGCGCCAGGCACCGCTGCGGGCGCTGAGGGTTGGGGTCACCCCCACCCCGGGCCGCCGCCGCGCTCCCAGAAAGGGGACAGAACAAGAGGCAAAAAAAAAAATAAATAAAAAGAAGCAGCCTGTGGCACCCGGTATTCCCAGGCGGTCTCCCATCCAAGTACTAACCAGGCCCGACCCTGCTTAGCTTCCGAGACCAGACGAGATCGGGGGCGTTCAGGGTGGTGTGGCCCTAGACGGCGGCGGAGGGCGCCCCTGCCCCGCTCAAGAAGCCGAGCCTCTCTGCGCTTTCCCGCCGCCTCCCGCCCCAGGCCCCGCGCCGGGCCGGGCCGGGCCTGTTGAGTTCGCCGGCCGGGTCCCGCGGGCTCCCAGGGACGGGGGTGATGGGCGGGGCGGGGCGGGGCGGGGCGGGGGGCTGTCTCTCTATACACACACACACACACTCACACTCACTCACACTCACACAAGATGCGCCTCCACGGCTGGACTCGCCAAGGTGGAGCCCTCCCAGCCCCCCTCGTCTCCTCGCCCGGCCTCCTTCACCTACCCGCTGCCCACCCCCAGCGCGTCGCCGCCGCTGACTGCGCACGCGCGCGCGGGTCGCTCGCCCTTTGACCCCAGCCAGGGGCCGCCCTCCCCCACAACCCCTTTCAGCTGCGCCCCCCCCCCCGCCCTGTGGGTGGGCTGCCGCCTATTCCCCCGGGCCAGGGCTGGGGCACAGCCAGTGTATGGGGCGTCTCCCTCTGGGGATGTGTCCCATGGGTGGGGTGGGGTGCCGTGGTTTGTGGGGCGCTGAAGAAATCAGTCCCCTCCATCTCCTTCCTCTGGAAAACGCCCAAGCCCGTGGAGAACTGCGGGCACCGCTTCGTGGGGGCCGGGACCCTCCTCTGTGTCCTCCTGTGGCCCAGTCCAAGGGGCCTGGGCCTGGCCGGGGCTGCATTGGACCCCGACCACCCTGGCGTGTGGACTCGCTAAAAATCGGCCATTAGATATTGGATTCCAGCTTCCTTGAGGTCATTTCACTAATGAGTGCACCGGAAAGAGTTTCCTAATCCATCTGTGAGGGTGGCAACTGAAAGAGAATTTGAAAGCTGACAGAATAGGCGAGGGAAGGCATAGGAGATTTCCACACCCAGCAAGGAAGACTTTCCCGAAATGGAAGAAAGAAAGGAGCAAACAGAGACACCGGTAGCCCGCCCGGAAAAGAGTCTGCCCCTTAGAGAAAGCACCCTGACCAGGTTCACCCGTGGGTGGGTGGCGAGCTAGCGGCATTCAGAAGAGCGAGGCCCGCAGTCTGTGCGGAAGACACCTGCACTCGGGGGTGTGTGGCGGCGCGATTCACAAGCAGCTCCAGATGTTAAGCCAAGGAGAAGCCAGGGAGTTCCCAACGCCCCAGGTGTCCTCAGCCCAGGACTGGGTGCTGTGGGAATGCGAAGCCCGGCTCCTTGTCTCAGAGCGGGGTTCCCAGGAGGATCAGGCTGAAGCTGGGACTTGGCCTCAAAGTGTCCCCTCGCATGGCCACCCCCTTCCCCTTCCTGCTCCTCTACTCCTGGTGCCCCTCCATCCAGGGGCCAGACCTTAAAGAGTCACCGCAAGAGAATCCTGGTCCCAAAGGAGCCTTCTGGGGGACCGGTGCTGAGAGAGGCTGTGGGCATGGCCCGCTGGGGCTCTGCCCGACCCAGGGCTGAGAGGTGCAACCTCCCAGCTCTGGGTCCCTGCAGGAAGTATTGGCAAGCACGGGGCCAGTCCTCCAAAGGCCCAGGTGCAGGGAGCCCAGGCCAAGCAGCCTGTGGAAGAAGCCACTTGCCGTGCCACCCCGGGAACAGGACTGCAGGCCCCGGCCCTTCCCACCTCCTCCTCCTCCTCCTCCTCCCCCCCGGCCCCCCCCCCCCCGCGACATGGCACAGGGCTCAGAGACACCTCAGACTCTTGCTACCCAAAGTGCAAAGGGCATCAGTTGCTCCTCCAACCCCCCCCCCCGCCCAGCAGACCACATTGTCCAGCCAGCCCCCGGGCCTCCCTGGGGTGCCCAGCACAAAAGTGCAGACACCCACCGGACCCTCAATCTCAGCTTTCGGATGTTTTCGCCACTCTAAGGACCCGCAGGCCAGCTGGGCCTTCGGGCAGGACAGAGAGCCCCGGAATCCGACGTGGAGAGCTGCGTGTACGTCCCCATCAGGAGGCGGTCCCCACCTCCGCGGCTCTCCCCTTGCGGGGAGCGGCAGCCCAGCCGCCCAGCCGGCAGCCGCAGGGCCTCAGGGAAGACACCAGGCTGGGCCCCCGCGGCACAGAGGGGGCACGTCCCCCGCACTCACGCGACTTAGGGACGGCTGCTGGAGACTGCTGCGGCCACCCTGCTGCCGGGTTTCTGGAGGGCTTCCTGGAAGCAGCGTCCACACCAAGCCCTTGGAAGGCCCAGGCGATGGAGGAGCCGGTCAGGCAGGGGCCGAGGACGGTGAGAGGCCGGGCGGGAAGGAGCATGTCAGGCAGGGGCAGAGGACGGTGACAGGCCGGGCGGGGAGGAGCCGGTCAGGCGGGGGCCCAGGACAGTGACGGGCCTGGCCGGGGAGGAGTGCGTCAGGCAGGGGCAGAGGAGACGGGCTGGGTAAGGGTTAGGGTGACAGTTAGGGCACAATTCACAATCGCAAAGACGTGGAAGCGACCCGAGTGCCCATCCATCCAGGAGTGCATCAATAAAATGTGGCGCGTGGACACCACGGAGTGCCATTCGGCTGTGAGGAGCAGCGGTGAGAGGGCACCTCTCGTGTTCTCCTGGCCAGAGCTGGAACCCGTTCCAGTAAGCCAGGTATCCCAAGAACGGACACACGAGCACCACGTGAGCGCGCTCACCAGCAAATTGGTACGAACGGATGGACACCTAAGTGGACGGAGAGGAATCACCTTCATCGGGTGGGTGTCGGGCGGGTGGGGGGAGGGGAGGGGCATACACCTCCATTAGGAATGGGGTGGGTGCGCACCCACTGGGGGATGGGCGCACTTGAAGCTCTGACCCGAGGGGGGAGGCTTGGAGAGGGCAACGCACCCGACCCTAACATTGGTACCCCCACAATACGCTGGAGCAACATGAGAGGTATATGAATAAGAACACAGGGGGGAGGGGGGCACGGGCAACACATGTCACCTGAATACTTGTACTCCCATCATCTGCTTGAAAAGAGAGAGAAAAGAAAATGCAATAATAGAGGTAAGAGACACTTTTTAAAAATCATGAATCCGAAGAGAAAAGTAAAAGGAGGCCTGTGGAGCAGGTCTGGGTGTGACTCCGGATCCCCCAACATCAGGTGCCACCACCAAAGATTCCTGCGTGTAGCCCATAGAACCCCAAAAGCAACGGGACGAGTTCTGGTCACATACTCCCTCAAAATGACATCCTGGCCTTCTTCTGGAACTCCCTCCCCTCTCAGACTCTCAAGGTTTCCTCCAGCGTGTCGGTTCCCACAGAGCAGACCTTTGGTCTGAGACCTGACAGTCCAGATGCCACGCATGCTGCCGCGTGGCGGCGGTGTCGCGGCTTGGGACAAGAGGAGGCCCCACGGTGCGGGCTGGGGCGCCAGGCACCGCTGCGGGCGCTGAGGGTTGGGGTCACCCCCACCCCGGGCCGCCGCCGCGCTCCCAGAAAGGGGACAGAACAAGAGGCAAAAAAAAAATAAATAAAAAGCAGCAGCCTGTGGCACCCGGTATTCCCAGGCGGTCTCCCATCCAAGTACTAACCAGGCCCGACCCTGCTTAGCTTCCGAGACCAGACGAGATCGGGGGCGTTCAGGGTGGTGTGGCCCTAGACGGCGGCGGAGGGCGCCCCTGCCCCGCTCAAGAAGCCGAGCCTCTCTGCGCTTTCCCGCCGCCTCCCGCCCCAGGCCCCGCGCCGGGCCGGGCCGGGCCTGTTGAGTTCGCCGGCCGGGTCCCGCGGGCTCCCAGGGACGGGGGTGATGGGCGGGGCGGGGCGGGGCGGGGCGGGGGGCTGTCTCTCTATACACACACACACACACTCACACTCACTCACACTCACACAAGATGCGCCTCCACGGCTGGACTCGCCAAGGTGGAGCCCTCCCAGCCCCCCTCGTCTCCTCGCCCGGCCTCCTTCACCTACCCGCTGCCCACCCCCAGCGCGTCGCCGCCGCTGACTGCGCACGCGCGCGCGGGTCGCTCGCCCTTTGACCCCAGCCAGGGGCCGCCCTCCCCCACAACCCCTTTCAGCTGCGCCCCCCCCCCGCCCTGTGGGTGGGCTGCCGCCTATTCCCCCGGGCCAGGGCTGGGGCACAGCCAGTGTATGGGGCGTCTCCCTCTGGGGATGTGTCCCATGGGTGGGGTGGGGTGGCGTGGTTTGTGGGGCGCTGAAGAAATCAGTCCCCTCCATCTCCTTCCTCTGGAAAACGCCCAAGCCCGTGGAGAACTGCGGGCACCGCTTCGTGGGGGCCGGGACCCTCCTCTGTGTCCTCCTGTGGCCCAGTCCAAGGGGCCTGGGCCTGGCCGGGGCTGCATTGGACCCCGACCACCCTGGCGTGTGGACTCGCTAAAAATCGGCCATTAGATATTGGATTCCAGCTTCCTTGAGGTCATTTCACTAATGAGTGCACCGGAAAGAGTTTCCTAATCCATCTGTGAGGGTGGCAACTGAAAGAGAATTTGAAAGCTGACAGAATAGGCGAGGGAAGGCATAGGAGATTTCCACACCCAGCAAGGAAGACTTTCCCGAAATGGAAGAAAGAAAGGAGCAAACAGAGACACCGGTAGCCCGCCCGGAAAAGAGTCTGCCCCTTAGAGAAAGCACCCTGACCAGGTTCACCCGTGGGTGGGTGGCGAGCTAGCGGCATTCAGAAGAGCGAGGCCCGCAGTCTGTGCGGAAGACACCTGCACTCGGGGGTGTGTGGCGGCGCGATTCACAAGCAGCTCCAGATGTTAAGCCAAGGAGAAGCCAGGGAGTTCCCAACGCCCCAGGTGTCCTCAGCCCAGGACTGGGTGCTGTGGGAATGCGAAGCCCGGCTCCTTGTCTCAGAGCGGGGTTCCCAGGAGGATCAGGCTGAAGCTGGGACTTGGCCTCAAAGTGTCCCCTCGCATGGCCACCCCCTTCCCCTTCCTGCTCCTCTACTCCTGGTGCCCCTCCATCCAGGGGCCAGACCTTAAAGAGTCACCGCAAGAGAATCCTGGTCCCAAAGGAGCCTTCTGGGGGACCGGTGCTGAGAGAGGCTGTGGGCATGGCCCGCTGGGGCTCTGCCCGACCCAGGGCTGAGAGGTGCAACCTCCCAGCTCTGGGTCCCTGCAGGAAGTGTTGGCAAGCACGGGGCCAGTCCTCCAAAGGCCCAGGTGCAGGGAGCCCAGGCCAAGCAGCCTGTGGAAGAAGCCACTTGCCGTGCCACCCCGGGAACAGGACTGCAGGCCCCGGCCCTTCCCACCTCCTCCTCCTCCTCCTCCTCCCCCCCGGCCCCCCCCCCCCCCCCCGCGACATGGCACAGGGCTCAGAGACACCTCAGACTCTTGCTACCCAAAGTGCAAAGGGCATCAGTTGCTCCTCCAACCCCCCCCCCGCCCAGCAGACCACATTGTCCAGCCAGCCCCCGGGCCTCCCTGGGGTGCCCAGCACAAAAGTGCAGACACCCACCGGACCCTCAATCTCAGCTTTCGGATGTTTTCGCCACTCTAAGGACCCGCAGGCCAGCTGGGCCTTCGGGCAGGACAGAGAGCCCCGGAATCCGACGTGGAGAGCTGCGTGTACGTCCCCATCAGGAGGCGGTCCCCACCTCCGCGGCTCTCCCCTTGCGGGGAGCGGCAGCCCAGCCGGCAGCCGCAGGGCCTCAGGGAAGACACCAGGCTGGGCCCCCGCGGCACAGCGGGGGCACGTCCCCCGCACTCACGCGACTTAGGGACGGCTGCTGGAGACTGCTGCGGCCACCCTGCTGCCGGGTTTCTGGAGGGCTTCCTGGAAGCAGCGTCCACACCAAGCCCTTGGAAGGCCCAGGCGACGGAGGAGCCGGTCAGGCAGGGGCCGAGGACGGTGAGAGGCCGGGCGGGAAGGAGCATGTCAGGCAGGGGCAGAGGACGGTGACAGGCCGGGCGGGGAGGAGCCGGTCAGGCGGGGGCCCAGGACAGTGACGGGCCTGGCCGGGGAGGAGTGCGTCAGGCAGGGGCAGAGGAGACGGGCTGGGTAAGGGTTAGGGTGACAGTTAGGGCACAATTCACAATCGCAAAGACGTGGAAGCGACCCGAGTGCCCATCCATCCAGGAGTGCATCAATAAAATGTGGCGCGTGGACACCACGGAGTGCCATTCGGCTGTGAGGAGCAGCGGTGAGAGGGCACCTCTCGTGTTCTCCTGGCCAGAGCTGGAACCCGTTCCAGTAAGCCAGGTATCCCAAGAACGGACACACGAGCACCACGTGAGCGCGCTCACCAGCAAATTGGTACGAACGGATGGACACCTAAGTGGACGGAGAGGAATCACCTTCATCGGGTGGGTGTCGGGCGGGTGGGGGGAGGGGAGGGGCATACACCTCCATTAGGAATGGGGTGGGTGCGCACCCACTGGGGGATGGGCGCACTTGAAGCTCTGACCCGAGGGGGGAGGCTTGGAGAGGGCAACGCACCCGACCCTAACATTGGTACCCCCACAATACGCTGGAGCAACATGAGAGGTATATGAATAAGAACACAGGGGGGAGGGGGGCACGGGCAACACATGTCACCTGAATACTTGTACTCCCATCATCTGCTTGAAAAGAGAGAGAAAAGAAAATGCAATAATAGAGGTAAGAGACACTTTTTAAAAATCATGAATCCGAAGAGAAAAGTAAAAGGAGGCCTGTGGAGCAGGTCTGGGTGTGACTCCGGATCCCCCAACATCAGGTGCCACCACCAAAGATTCCTGCGTGTAGCCCATAGAACCCCAAAAGCAACGGGACGAGTTCTGGTCACATACTCCCTCAAAATGACATCCTGGCCTTCTTCTGGAACTCCCTCCCCTCTCAGACTCTCAAGGTTTCCTCCAGCGTGTCGGTTCCCACAGAGCAGACCTTTGGTCTGAGACCTGACAGTCCAGATGCCACGCATGCTGCCGCGTGGCGGCGGTGTCGCGGCTTGGGACAAGAGGAGGCCCCACGGTGCGGGCTGGGGCGCCAGGCACCGCTGCGGGCGCTGAGGGTTGGGGTCACCCCCACCCCGGGCCGCCGCCGCGCTCCCAGAAAGGGGACAGAACAAGAGGCAAAAAAAAAAATAAATAAAAAGAAGCAGCCTGTGGCACCCGGTATTCCCAGGCGGTCTCCCATCCAAGTACTAACCAGGCCCGACCCTGCTTAGCTTCCGAGACCAGACGAGATCGGGGGCGTTCAGGGTGGTGTGGCCCTAGACGGCGGCGGAGGGCGCCCCTGCCCCGCTCAAGAAGCCGAGCCTCTCTGCGCTTTCCCGCCGCCTCCCGCCCCAGGCCCCGCGCCGGGCCGGGCCGGGCCTGTTGAGTTCGCTGGCCGGGTCCCGCGGGCTCCCAGGGACGGGGGTGATGGGCGGGGCGGGGCGGGGCGGGGCGGGGGGCTGTCTCTCTATACACACACACACACACTCACACTCACTCACACTCACACAAGATGCGCCTCCACGGCTGGACTCGCCAAGGTGGAGCCCTCCCAGCCCCCCTCGTCTCCTCGCCCGGCCTCCTTCACCTACCCGCTGCCCACCCCCAGCGCGTCGCCGCCGCTGACTGCGCACGCGCGCGCGGGTCGCTCGCCCTTTGACCCCAGCCAGGGGCCGCCCTCCCCCACAACCCCTTTCAGCTGCGCCCCCCCCCCCGCCCTGTGGGTGGGCTGCCGCCTATTCCCCCGGGCCAGGGCTGGGGCACAGCCAGTGTATGGGGCGTCTCCCTCTGGGGATGTGTCCCATGGGTGGGGTGGGGTGCCGTGGTTTGTGGGGCGCTGAAGAAATCAGTCCCCTCCATCTCCTTCCTCTGGAAAACGCCCAAGCCCGTGGAGAACTGCGGGCACCGCTTCGTGGGGGCCGGGACCCTCCTCTGTGTCCTCCTGTGGCCCAGTCCAAGGGGCCTGGGCCTGGCCGGGGCTGCATTGGACCCCGACCACCCTGGCGTGTGGACTCGCTAAAAATCGGCCATTAGATATTGGATTCCAGCTTCCTTGAGGTCATTTCACTAATGAGTGCACCGGAAAGAGTTTCCTAATCCATCTGTGAGGGTGGCAACTGAAAGAGAATTTGAAAGCTGACAGAATAGGCGAGGGAAGGCATAGGAGATTTCCACACCCAGCAAGGAAGACTTTCCCGAAATGGAAGAAAGAAAGGAGCAAACAGAGACACCGGTAGCCCGCCCGGAAAAGAGTCTGCCCCTTAGAGAAAGCACCCTGACCAGGTTCACCCGTGGGTGGGTGGCGAGCTAGCGGCATTCAGAAGAGCGAGGCCCGCAGTCTGTGCGGAAGACACCTGCACTCGGGGGTGTGTGGCGGCGCGATTCACAAGCAGCTCCAGATGTTAAGCCAAGGAGAAGCCAGGGAGTTCCCAACGCCCCAGGTGTCCTCAGCCCAGGACTGGGTGCTGTGGGAATGCGAAGCCCGGCTCCTTGTCTCAGAGCGGGGTTCCCAGGAGGATCAGGCTGAAGCTGGGACTTGGCCTCAAAGTGTCCCCTCGCATGGCCACCCCCTTCCCCTTCCTGCTCCTCTACTCCTGGTGCCCCTCCATCCAGGGGCCAGACCTTAAAGAGTCACCGCAAGAGAATCCTGGTCCCAAAGGAGCCTTCTGGGGGACCGGTGCTGAGAGAGGCTGTGGGCATGGCCCGCTGGGGCTCTGCCCGACCCAGGGCTGAGAGGTGCAACCTCCCAGCTCTGGGTCCCTGCAGGAAGTGTTGGCAAGCACGGGGCCAGTCCTCCAAAGGCCCAGGTGCAGGGAGCCCAGGCCAAGCAGCCTGTGGAAGAAGCCACTTGCCGTGCCACCCCGGGAACAGGACTGCAGGCCCCGGCCCTTCCCACCTCCTCCTCCTCCTCCTCCTCCCCCCCGGCCCCCCCCCCCCCCCGCGACATGGCACAGGGCTCAGAGACACCTCAGACTCTTGCTACCCAAAGTGCAAAGGGCATCAGTTGCTCCTCCAACCCCCCCCCCGCCCAGCAGACCACATTGTCCAGCCAGCCCCCGGGCCTCCCTGGGGTGCCCAGCACAAAAGTGCAGACACCCACCGGACCCTCAATCTCAGCTTTCGGATGTTTTCGCCACTCTAAGGACCCGCAGGCCAGCTGGGCCTTCGGGCAGGACAGAGAGCCCCGGAATCCGACGTGGAGAGCTGCGTGTACGTCCCCATCAGGAGGCGGTCCCCACCTCCGCGGCTCTCCCCTTGCGGGGAGCGGCAGCCCAGCCGCCCAGCCGGCAGCCGCAGGGCCTCAGGGAAGACACCAGGCTGGGCCCCCGCGGCACAGCGGGGGCACGTCCCCCGCACTCACGCGACTTAGGGACGGCTGCTGGAGACTGCTGCGGCCACCCTGCTGCCGGGTTTCTGGAGGGCTTCCTGGAAGCAGCGTCCACACCAAGCCCTTGGAAGGCCCAGGCGACGGAGGAGCCGGTCAGGCAGGGGCCGAGGACGGTGAGAGGCCGGGCGGGAAGGAGCATGTCAGGCAGGGGCAGAGGACGGTGACAGGCCGGGCGGGGAGGAGCCGGTCAGGCGGGGGCCCAGGACAGTGACGGGCCTGGCCGGGGAGGAGTGCGTCAGGCAGGGGCAGAGGAGACGGGCTGGGTAAGGGTTAGGGTGACAGTTAGGGCACAATTCACAATCGCAAAGACGTGGAAGCGACCCGAGTGCCCATCCATCCAGGAGTGCATCAATAAAATGTGGCGCGTGGACACCACGGAGTGCCATTCGGCTGTGAGGAGCAGCGGTGAGAGGGCACCTCTCGTGTTCTCCTGGCCAGAGCTGGAACCCGTTCCAGTAAGCCAGGTATCCCAAGAACGGACACACGAGCACCACGTGAGCGCGCTCACCAGCAAATTGGTACGAACGGATGGACACCTAAGTGGACGGAGAGGAATCACCTTCATCGGGTGGGTGTCGGGCGGGTGGGGGGAGGGGAGGGGCATACACCTCCATTAGGAATGGGGTGGGTGCGCACCCACTGGGGGATGGGCGCACTTGAAGCTCTGACCCGAGGGGGGAGGCTTGGAGAGGGCAACGCACCCGACCCTAACATTGGTACCCCCACAATACGCTGGAGCAACATGAGAGGTATATGAATAAGAACACAGGGGGGAGGGGGGCACGGGCAACACATGTCACCTGAATACTTGTACTCCCATCATCTGCTTGAAAAGAGAGAGAAAAGAAAATGCAATAATAGAGGTAAGAGACACTTTTTAAAAATCATGAATCCGAAGAGAAAAGTAAAAGGAGGCCTGTGGAGCAGGTCTGGGTGTGACTCCGGATCCCCCAACATCAGGTGCCACCACCAAAGATTCCTGCGTGTAGCCCATAGAACCCCAAAAGCAACGGGACGAGTTCTGGTCACATACTCCCTCAAAATGACATCCTGGCCTTCTTCTGGAACTCCCTCCCCTCTCAGACTCTCAAGGTTTCCTCCAGCGTGTCGGTTCCCACAGAGCAGACCTTTGGTCTGAGACCTGACAGTCCAGATGCCACGCATGCTGCCGCGTGGCGGCGGTGTCGCGGCTTGGGACAAGAGGAGGCCCCACGGTGCGGGCTGGGGCGCCAGGCACCGCTGCGGGCGCTGAGGGTTGGGGTCACCCCCACCCCGGGCCGCCGCCGCGCTCCCAGAAAGGGACAGAACAAGAGGCAAAAAAAAAAAATAAATAAAAAGAAGCAGCCTGTGGCACCCGGTATTCCCAGGCGGTCTCCCATCCAAGTACTAACCAGGCCCGACCCTGCTTAGCTTCCGAGACCAGACGAGATCGGGGGCGTTCAGGGTGGTGTGGCCCTAGACGGCGGCGGAGGGCGCCCCTGCCCCGCTCAAGAAGCCGAGCCTCTCTGCGCTTTCCCGCCGCCTCCCGCCCCAGGCCCCGCGCCGGGCCGGGCCGGGCCTGTTGAGTTCGCCGGCCGGGTCCCGCGGGCTCCCAGGGACGGGGGTGATGGGCGGGGCGGGGCGGGGCGGGGCGGGGGGCTGTCTCTCTATACACACACACACACACTCACACTCACTCACACTCACACAAGATGCGCCTCCACGGCTGGACTCGCCAAGGTGGAGCCCTCCCAGCCCCCCTCGTCTCCTCGCCCGGCCTCCTTCACCTACCCGCTGCCCACCCCCAGCGCGTCGCCGCCGCTGACTGCGCACGCGCGCGCGGGTCGCTCGCCCTTTGACCCCAGCCAGGGGCCGCCCTCCCCCACAACCCCTTTCAGCTGCGCCCCCCCCCCCGCCCTGTGGGTGGGCTGCCGCCTATTCCCCCGGGCCAGGGCTGGGGCACAGCCAGTGTATGGGGCGTCTCCCTCTGGGGATGTGTCCCATGGGTGGGGTGGGGTGCCGTGGTTTGTGGGGCGCTGAAGAAATCAGTCCCCTCCATCTCCTTCCTCTGGAAAACGCCCAAGCCCGTGGAGAACTGCGGGCACCGCTTCGTGGGGGCCGGGACCCTCCTCTGTGTCCTCCTGTGGCCCAGTCCAAGGGGCCTGGGCCTGGCCGGGGCTGCATTGGACCCCGACCACCCTGGCGTGTGGACTCGCTAAAAATCGGCCATTAGATATTGGATTCCAGCTTCCTTGAGGTCATTTCACTAATGAGTGCACCGGAAAGAGTTTCCTAATCCATCTGTGAGGGTGGCAACTGAAAGAGAATTTGAAAGCTGACAGAATAGGCGAGGGAAGGCATAGGAGATTTCCACACCCAGCAAGGAAGACTTTCCCGAAATGGAAGAAAGAAAGGAGCAAACAGAGACACCGGTAGCCCGCCCGGAAAAGAGTCTGCCCCTTAGAGAAAGCACCCTGACCAGGTTCACCCGTGGGTGGGTGGCGAGCTAGCGGCATTCAGAAGAGCGAGGCCCGCAGTCTGTGCGGAAGACACCTGCACTCGGGGGTGTGTGGCGGCGCGATTCACAAGCAGCTCCAGATGTTAAGCCAAGGAGAAGCCAGGGAGTTCCCAACGCCCCAGGTGTCCTCAGCCCAGGACTGGGTGCTGTGGGAATGCGAAGCCTGGCTCCTTGTCTCAGAGCGGGGTTCCCAGGAGGATCAGGCTGAAGCTGGGACTTGGCCTCAAAGTGTCCCCTCGCATGGCCACCCCCTTCCCCTTCCTGCTCCTCTACTCCTGGTGCCCCTCCATCCAGGGGCCAGACCTTAAAGAGTCACCGCAAGAGAATCCTGGTCCCAAAGGAGCCTTCTGGGGGACCGGTGCTGAGAGAGGCTGTGGGCATGGCCCGCTGGGGCTCTGCCCGACCCAGGGCTGAGAGGTGCAACCTCCCAGCTCTGGGTCCCTGCAGGAAGTGTTGGCAAGCACGGGGCCAGTCCTCCAAAGGCCCAGGTGCAGGGAGCCCAGGCCAAGCAGCCTGTGGAAGAAGCCACTTGCCGTGCCACCCCGGGAACAGGACTGCAGGCCCCGGCCCTTCCCACCTCCTCCTCCTCCTCCTCCTCCACCCCGGCCCCCCCCCCCCCCGCGACATGGCACAGGGCTCAGAGACACCTCAGACTCTTGCTACCCAAAGTGCAAAGGGCATCAGTTGCTCCTCCAACCCCCCCCCCCGCCCAGCAGACCACATTGTCCAGCCAGCCCCCGGGCCTCCCTGGGGTGCCCAGCACAAAAGTGCAGACACCCACCGGACCCTCAATCTCAGCTTTCGGATGTTTTCGCCACTCTAAGGACCCGCAGGCCAGCTGGGCCTTCGGGCAGGACAGAGAGCCCCGGAATCCGACGTGGAGAGCTGCGTGTACGTCCCCATCAGGAGGCGGTCCCCACCTCCGCGGCTCTCCCCTTGCGGGGAGCGGCAGCCCAGCCGCCCAGCCGGCAGCCGCAGGGCCTCAGGGAAGACACCAGGCTGGGCCCCCGCGGCACAGAGGGGGCACGTCCCCCGCACTCACGCGACTTAGGGACGGCTGCTGGAGACTGCTGCGGCCACCCTGCTGCCGGGTTTCTGGAGGGCTTCCTGGAAGCAGCGTCCACACCAAGCCCTTGGAAGGCCCAGGCGATGGAGGAGCCGGTCAGGCAGGGGCCGAGGACGGTGAGAGGCCGGGCGGGAAGGAGCATGTCAGGCAGGGGCAGAGGACGGTGACAGGCCGGGCGGGGAGGAGCCGGTCAGGCGGGGGCCCAGGACAGTGACGGGCCTGGCCGGGGAGGAGTGCGTCAGGCAGGGGCAGAGGAGACGGGCTGGGTAAGGGTTAGGGTGACAGTTAGGGCACAATTCACAATCGCAAAGACGTGGAAGCGACCCGAGTGCCCATCCATCCAGGAGTGCATCAATAAAATGTGGCGCGTGGACACCACGGAGTGCCATTCGGCTGTGAGGAGCAGCGGTGAGAGGGCACCTCTCGTGTTCTCCTGGCCAGAGCTGGAACCCGTTCCAGTAAGCCAGGTATCCCAAGAACGGACACACGAGCACCACGTGAGCGCGCTCACCAGCAAATTGGTACGAACGGATGGACACCTAAGTGGACGGAGAGGAATCACCTTCATCGGGTGGGTGTCGGGCGGGTGGGGGGAGGGGAGGGGCATACACCTCCATTAGGAATGGGGTGGGTGCGCACCCACTGGGGGATGGGCGCACTTGAAGCTCTGACCCGAGGGGGGAGGCTTGGAGAGGGCAACGCACCCGACCCTAACATTGGTACCCCCACAATACGCTGGAGCAACATGAGAGGTATATGAATAAGAACACAGGGGGGAGGGGGGCACGGGCAACACATGTCACCTGAATACTTGTACTCCCATCATCTGCTTGAAAAGAGAGAGAAAAGAAAATGCAATAATAGAGGTAAGAGACACTTTTTAAAAATCATGAATCCGAAGAGAAAAGTAAAAGGAGGCCTGTGGAGCAGGTCTGGGTGTGACTCCGGATCCCCCAACATCAGGTGCCACCACCAAAGATTCCTGCGTGTAGCCCATAGAACCCCAAAAGCAACGGGACGAGTTCTGGTCACATACTCCCTCAAAATGACATCCTGGCCTTCTTCTGGAACTCCCTCCCCTCTCAGACTCTCAAGGTTTCCTCCAGCGTGTCGGTTCCCACAGAGCAGACCTTTGGTCTGAGACCTGACAGTCCAGATGCCACGCATGCTGCCGCGTGGCGGCGGTGTCGCGGCTTGGGACAAGAGGAGGCCCCACGGTGCGGGCTGGGGCGCCAGGCACCGCTGCGGGCGCTGAGGGTTGGGGTCACCCCCACCCCGGGCCGCCGCCGCGCTCCCAGAAAGGGGACAGAACAAGAGGCAAAAAAAAAATAAATAAAAAGCAGCAGCCTGTGGCACCCGGTATTCCCAGGCGGTCTCCCATCCAAGTACTAACCAGGCCCGACCCTGCTTAGCTTCCGAGACCAGACGAGATCGGGGGCGTTCAGGGTGGTGTGGCCCTAGACGGCGGCGGAGGGCGCCCCTGCCCCGCTCAAGAAGCCGAGCCTCTCTGCGCTTTCCCGCCGCCTCCCGCCCCAGGCCCCGCGCCGGGCCGGGCCGGGCCTGTTGAGTTCGCCGGCCGGGTCCCGCGGGCTCCCAGGGACGGGGGTGATGGGCGGGGCGGGGCGGGGCGGGGCGGGGGGCTGTCTCTCTATACACACACACACACACTCACACTCACTCACACTCACACAAGATGCGCCTCCACGGCTGGACTCGCCAAGGTGGAGCCCTCCCAGCCCCCCTCGTCTCCTCGCCCGGCCTCCTTCACCTACCCGCTGCCCACCCCCAGCGCGTCGCCGCCGCTGACTGCGCACGCGCGCGCGGGTCGCTCGCCCTTTGACCCCAGCCAGGGGCCGCCCTCCCCCACAACCCCTTTCAGCTGCGCCCCCCCCCCGCCCTGTGGGTGGGCTGCCGCCTATTCCCCCGGGCCAGGGCTGGGGCACAGCCAGTGTATGGGGCGTCTCCCTCTGGGGATGTGTCCCATGGGTGGGGTGGGGTGGCGTGGTTTGTGGGGCGCTGAAGAAATCAGTCCCCTCCATCTCCTTCCTCTGGAAAACGCCCAAGCCCGTGGAGAACTGCGGGCACCGCTTCGTGGGGGCCGGGACCCTCCTCTGTGTCCTCCTGTGGCCCAGTCCAAGGGGCCTGGGCCTGGCCGGGGCTGCATTGGACCCCGACCACCCTGGCGTGTGGACTCGCTAAAAATCGGCCATTAGATATTGGATTCCAGCTTCCTTGAGGTCATTTCACTAATGAGTGCACCGGAAAGAGTTTCCTAATCCATCTGTGAGGGTGGCAACTGAAAGAGAATTTGAAAGCTGACAGAATAGGCGAGGGAAGGCATAGGAGATTTCCACACCCAGCAAGGAAGACTTTCCCGAAATGGAAGAAAGAAAGGAGCAAACAGAGACACCGGTAGCCCGCCCGGAAAAGAGTCTGCCCCTTAGAGAAAGCACCCTGACCAGGTTCACCCGTGGGTGGGTGGCGAGCTAGCGGCATTCAGAAGAGCGAGGCCCGCAGTCTGTGCGGAAGACACCTGCACTCGGGGGTGTGTGGCGGCGCGATTCACAAGCAGCTCCAGATGTTAAGCCAAGGAGAAGCCAGGGAGTTCCCAACGCCCCAGGTGTCCTCAGCCCAGGACTGGGTGCTGTGGGAATGCGAAGCCCGGCTCCTTGTCTCAGAGCGGGGTTCCCAGGAGGATCAGGCTGAAGCTGGGACTTGGCCTCAAAGTGTCCCCTCGCATGGCCACCCCCTTCCCCTTCCTGCTCCTCTACTCCTGGTGCCCCTCCATCCAGGGGCCAGACCTTAAAGAGTCACCGCAAGAGAATCCTGGTCCCAAAGGAGCCTTCTGGGGGACCGGTGCTGAGAGAGGCTGTGGGCATGGCCCGCTGGGGCTCTGCCCGACCCAGGGCTGAGAGGTGCAACCTCCCAGCTCTGGGTCCCTGCAGGAAGTGTTGGCAAGCACGGGGCCAGTCCTCCAAAGGCCCAGGTGCAGGGAGCCCAGGCCAAGCAGCCTGTGGAAGAAGCCACTTGCCGTGCCACCCCGGGAACAGGACTGCAGGCCCCGGCCCTTCCCACCTCCTCCTCCTCCTCCTCCTCCCCCCCGGCCCCCCCCCCCCCCCCGCGACATGGCACAGGGCTCAGAGACACCTCAGACTCTTGCTACCCAAAGTGCAAAGGGCATCAGTTGCTCCTCCAACCCCCCCCCCGCCCAGCAGACCACATTGTCCAGCCAGCCCCCGGGCCTCCCTGGGGTGCCCAGCACAAAAGTGCAGACACCCACCGGACCCTCAATCTCAGCTTTCGGATGTTTTCGCCACTCTAAGGACCCGCAGGCCAGCTGGGCCTTCGGGCAGGACAGAGAGCCCCGGAATCCGACGTGGAGAGCTGCGTGTACGTCCCCATCAGGAGGCGGTCCCCACCTCCGCGGCTCTCCCCTTGCGGGGAGCGGCAGCCCAGCCGCCCAGCCGGCAGCCGCAGGGCCTCAGGGAAGACACCAGGCTGGGCCCCCGCGGCACAGCGGGGGCACGTCCCCCGCACTCACGCGACTTAGGGACGGCTGCTGGAGACTGCTGCGGCCACCCTGCTGCCGGGTTTCTGGAGGGCTTCCTGGAAGCAGCGTCCACACCAAGCCCTTGGAAGGCCCAGGCGACGGAGGAGCCGGTCAGGCAGGGGCCGAGGACGGTGAGAGGCCGGGCGGGAAGGAGCATGTCAGGCAGGGGCAGAGGACGGTGACAGGCCGGGCGGGGAGGAGCCGGTCAGGCGGGGGCCCAGGACAGTGACGGGCCTGGCCGGGGAGGAGTGCGTCAGGCAGGGGCAGAGGAGACGGGCTGGGTAAGGGTTAGGGTGACAGTTAGGGCACAATTCACAATCGCAAAGACGTGGAAGCGACCCGAGTGCCCATCCATCCAGGAGTGCATCAATAAAATGTGGCGCGTGGACACCACGGAGTGCCATTCGGCTGTGAGGAGCAGCGGTGAGAGGGCACCTCTCGTGTTCTCCTGGCCAGAGCTGGAACCCGTTCCAGTAAGCCAGGTATCCCAAGAACGGACACACGAGCACCACGTGAGCGCGCTCACCAGCAAATTGGTACGAACGGATGGACACCTAAGTGGACGGAGAGGAATCACCTTCATCGGGTGGGTGTCGGGCGGGTGGGGGGAGGGGAGGGGCATACACCTCCATTAGGAATGGGGTGGGTGCGCACCCACTGGGGGATGGGCGCACTTGAAGCTCTGACCCGAGGGGGGAGGCTTGGAGAGGGCAACGCACCCGACCCTAACATTGGTACCCCCACAATACGCTGGAGCAACATGAGAGGTATATGAATAAGAACACAGGGGGGAGGGGGGCACGGGCAACACATGTCACCTGAATACTTGTACTCCCATCATCTGCTTGAAAAGAGAGAGAAAAGAAAATGCAATAATAGAGGTAAGAGACACTTTTTAAAAATCATGAATCCGAAGAGAAAAGTAAAAGGAGGCCTGTGGAGCAGGTCTGGGTGTGACTCCGGATCCCCCAACATCAGGTGCCACCACCAAAGATTCCTGCGTGTAGCCCATAGAACCCCAAAAGCAACGGGACGAGTTCTGGTCACATACTCCCTCAAAATGACATCCTGGCCTTCTTCTGGAACTCCCTCCCCTCTCAGACTCTCAAGGTTTCCTCCAGCGTGTCGGTTCCCACAGAGCAGACCTTTGGTCTGAGACCTGACAGTCCAGATGCCACGCATGCTGCCGCGTGGCGGCGGTGTCGCGGCTTGGGACAAGAGGAGGCCCCACGGTGCGGGCTGGGGCGCCAGGCACCGCTGCGGGCGCTGAGGGTTGGGGTCACCCCCACCCCGGGCCGCCGCCGCGCTCCCAGAAAGGGGACAGAACAAGAGGCAAAAAAAAAAATAAATAAAAAGAAGCAGCCTGTGGCACCCGGTATTCCCAGGCGGTCTCCCATCCAAGTACTAACCAGGCCCGACCCTGCTTAGCTTCCGAGACCAGACGAGATCGGGGGCGTTCAGGGTGGTGTGGCCCTAGACGGCGGCGGAGGGCGCCCCTGCCCCGCTCAAGAAGCCGAGCCTCTCTGCGCTTTCCCGCCGCCTCCCGCCCCAGGCCCCGCGCCGGGCCGGGCCGGGCCTGTTGAGTTCGCCGGCCGGGTCCCGCGGGCTCCCAGGGACGGGGGTGATGGGCGGGGCGGGGCGGGGCGGGGCGGGGGGCTGTCTCTCTATACACACACACACACACTCACACTCACTCACACTCACACAAGATGCGCCTCCACGGCTGGACTCGCCAAGGTGGAGCCCTCCCAGCCCCCCTCGTCTCCTCGCCCGGCCTCCTTCACCTACCCGCTGCCCACCCCCAGCGCGTCGCCGCCGCTGACTGCGCACGCGCGCGCGGGTCGCTCGCCCTTTGACCCCAGCCAGGGGCCGCCCTCCCCCACAACCCCTTTCAGCTGCGCCCCCCCCCCCGCCCTGTGGGTGGGCTGCCGCCTATTCCCCCGGGCCAGGGCTGGGGCACAGCCAGTGTATGGGGCGTCTCCCTCTGGGGATGTGTCCCATGGGTGGGGTGGGGTGCCGTGGTTTGTGGGGCGCTGAAGAAATCAGTCCCCTCCATCTCCTTCCTCTGGAAAACGCCCAAGCCCGTGGAGAACTGCGGGCACCGCTTCGTGGGGGCCGGGACCCTCCTCTGTGTCCTCCTGTGGCCCAGTCCAAGGGGCCTGGGCCTGGCCGGGGCTGCATTGGACCCCGACCACCCTGGCGTGTGGACTCGCTAAAAATCGGCCATTAGATATTGGATTCCAGCTTCCTTGAGGTCATTTCACTAATGAGTGCACCGGAAAGAGTTTCCTAATCCATCTGTGAGGGTGGCAACTGAAAGAGAATTTGAAAGCTGACAGAATAGGCGAGGGAAGGCATAGGAGATTTCCACACCCAGCAAGGAAGACTTTCCCGAAATGGAAGAAAGAAAGGAGCAAACAGAGACACCGGTAGCCCGCCCGGAAAAGAGTCTGCCCCTTAGAGAAAGCACCCTGACCAGGTTCACCCGTGGGTGGGTGGCGAGCTAGCGGCATTCAGAAGAGCGAGGCCCGCAGTCTGTGCGGAAGACACCTGCACTCGGGGGTGTGTGGCGGCGCGATTCACAAGCAGCTCCAGATGTTAAGCCAAGGAGAAGCCAGGGAGTTCCCAACGCCCCAGGTGTCCTCAGCCCAGGACTGGGTGCTGTGGGAATGCGAAGCCTGGCTCCTTGTCTCAGAGCGGGGTTCCCAGGAGGATCAGGCTGAAGCTGGGACTTGGCCTCAAAGTGTCCCCTCGCATGGCCACCCCCTTCCCCTTCCTGCTCCTCTACTCCTGGTGCCCCTCCATCCAGGGGCCAGACCTTAAAGAGTCACCGCAAGAGAATCCTGGTCCCAAAGGAGCCTTCTGGGGGACCGGTGCTGAGAGAGGCTGTGGGCATGGCCCGCTGGGGCTCTGCCCGACCCAGGGCTGAGAGGTGCAACCTCCCAGCTCTGGGTCCCTGCAGGAAGTGTTGGCAAGCACGGGGCCAGTCCTCCAAAGGCCCAGGTGCAGGGAGCCCAGGCCAAGCAGCCTGTGGAAGAAGCCACTTGCCGTGCCACCCCGGGAACAGGACTGCAGGCCCCGGCCCTTCCCACCTCCTCCTCCTCCTCCTCCTCCACCCCGGCCCCCCCCCCCCCCCCCGCGACATGGCACAGGGCTCAGAGACACCTCAGACTCTTGCTACCCAAAGTGCAAAGGGCATCAGTTGCTCCTCCAACCCCCCCCCCCCGCCCAGCAGACCACATTGTCCAGCCAGCCCCCGGGCCTCCCTGGGGTGCCCAGCACAAAAGTGCAGACACCCACCGGACCCTCAATCTCAGCTTTCGGATGTTTTCGCCACTCTAAGGACCCGCAGGCCAGCTGGGCCTTCGGGCAGGACAGAGAGCCCCGGAATCCGACGTGGAGAGCTGCGTGTACGTCCCCATCAGGAGGCGGTCCCCACCTCCGCGGCTCTCCCCTTGCGGGGAGCGGCAGCCCAGCCGCCCAGCCGGCAGCCGCAGGGCCTCAGGGAAGACACCAGGCTGGGCCCCCGCGGCACAGAGGGGGCACGTCCCCCGCACTCACGCGACTTAGGGACGGCTGCTGGAGACTGCTGCGGCCACCCTGCTGCCGGGTTTCTGGAGGGCTTCCTGGAAGCAGCGTCCACACCAAGCCCTTGGAAGGCCCAGGCGATGGAGGAGCCGGTCAGGCAGGGGCCGAGGACGGTGAGAGGCCGGGCGGGAAGGAGCATGTCAGGCAGGGGCAGAGGACGGTGACAGGCCGGGCGGGGAGGAGCCGGTCAGGCGGGGGCCCAGGACAGTGACGGGCCTGGCCGGGGAGGAGTGCGTCAGGCAGGGGCAGAGGAGACGGGCTGGGTAAGGGTTAGGGTGACAGTTAGGGCACAATTCACAATCGCAAAGACGTGGAAGCGACCCGAGTGCCCATCCATCCAGGAGTGCATCAATAAAATGTGGCGCGTGGACACCACGGAGTGCCATTCGGCTGTGAGGAGCAGCGGTGAGAGGGCACCTCTCGTGTTCTCCTGGCCAGAGCTGGAACCCGTTCCAGTAAGCCAGGTATCCCAAGAACGGACACACGAGCACCACGTGAGCGCGCTCACCAGCAAATTGGTACGAACGGATGGACACCTAAGTGGACGGAGAGGAATCACCTTCATCGGGTGGGTGTCGGGCGGGTGGGGGGAGGGGAGGGGCATACACCTCCATTAGGAATGGGGTGGGTGCGCACCCACTGGGGGATGGGCGCACTTGAAGCTCTGACCCGAGGGGGGAGGCTTGGAGAGGGCAACGCACCCGACCCTAACATTGGTACCCCCACAATACGCTGGAGCAACATGAGAGGTATATGAATAAGAACACAGGGGGGAGGGGGGCACGGGCAACACATGTCACCTGAATACTTGTACTCCCATCATCTGCTTGAAAAGAGAGAGAAAAGAAAATGCAATAATAGAGGTAAGAGACACTTTTTAAAAATCATGAATCCGAAGAGAAAAGTAAAAGGAGGCCTGTGGAGCAGGTCTGGGTGTGACTCCGGATCCCCCAACATCAGGTGCCACCACCAAAGATTCCTGCGTGTAGCCCATAGAACCCCAAAAGCAACGGGACGAGTTCTGGTCACATACTCCCTCAAAATGACATCCTGGCCTTCTTCTGGAACTCCCTCCCCTCTCAGACTCTCAAGGTTTCCTCCAGCGTGTCGGTTCCCACAGAGCAGACCTTTGGTCTGAGACCTGACAGTCCAGATGCCACGCATGCTGCCGCGTGGCGGCGGTGTCGCGGCTTGGGACAAGAGGAGGCCCCACGGTGCGGGCTGGGGCGCCAGGCACCGCTGCGGGCGCTGAGGGTTGGGGTCACCCCCACCCCGGGCCGCCGCCGCGCTCCCAGAAAGGGGACAGAACAAGAGGCAAAAAAAAAATAAATAAAAAGCAGCAGCCTGTGGCACCCGGTATTCCCAGGCGGTCTCCCATCCAAGTACTAACCAGGCCCGACCCTGCTTAGCTTCCGAGACCAGACGAGATCGGGGGCGTTCAGGGTGGTGTGGCCCTAGACGGCGGCGGAGGGCGCCCCTGCCCCGCTCAAGAAGCCGAGCCTCTCTGCGCTTTCCCGCCGCCTCCCGCCCCAGGCCCCGCGCCGGGCCGGGCCGGGCCTGTTGAGTTCGCCGGCCGGGTCCCGCGGGCTCCCAGGGACGGGGGTGATGGGCGGGGCGGGGCGGGGCGGGGCGGGGGGCTGTCTCTCTATACACACACACACACACTCACACTCACTCACACTCACACAAGATGCGCCTCCACGGCTGGACTCGCCAAGGTGGAGCCCTCCCAGCCCCCCTCGTCTCCTCGCCCGGCCTCCTTCACCTACCCGCTGCCCACCCCCAGCGCGTCGCCGCCGCTGACTGCGCACGCGCGCGCGGGTCGCTCGCCCTTTGACCCCAGCCAGGGGCCGCCCTCCCCCACAACCCCTTTCAGCTGCGCCCCCCCCCCGCCCTGTGGGTGGGCTGCCGCCTATTCCCCCGGGCCAGGGCTGGGGCACAGCCAGTGTATGGGGCGTCTCCCTCTGGGGATGTGTCCCATGGGTGGGGTGGGGTGGCGTGGTTTGTGGGGCGCTGAAGAAATCAGTCCCCTCCATCTCCTTCCTCTGGAAAACGCCCAAGCCCGTGGAGAACTGCGGGCACCGCTTCGTGGGGGCCGGGACCCTCCTCTGTGTCCTCCTGTGGCCCAGTCCAAGGGGCCTGGGCCTGGCCGGGGCTGCATTGGACCCCGACCACCCTGGCGTGTGGACTCGCTAAAAATCGGCCATTAGATATTGGATTCCAGCTTCCTTGAGGTCATTTCACTAATGAGTGCACCGGAAAGAGTTTCCTAATCCATCTGTGAGGGTGGCAACTGAAAGAGAATTTGAAAGCTGACAGAATAGGCGAGGGAAGGCATAGGAGATTTCCACACCCAGCAAGGAAGACTTTCCCGAAATGGAAGAAAGAAAGGAGCAAACAGAGACACCGGTAGCCCGCCCGGAAAAGAGTCTGCCCCTTAGAGAAAGCACCCTGACCAGGTTCACCCGTGGGTGGGTGGCGAGCTAGCGGCATTCAGAAGAGCGAGGCCCGCAGTCTGTGCGGAAGACACCTGCACTCGGGGGTGTGTGGCGGCGCGATTCACAAGCAGCTCCAGATGTTAAGCCAAGGAGAAGCCAGGGAGTTCCCAACGCCCCAGGTGTCCTCAGCCCAGGACTGGGTGCTGTGGGAATGCGAAGCCCGGCTCCTTGTCTCAGAGCGGGGTTCCCAGGAGGATCAGGCTGAAGCTGGGACTTGGCCTCAAAGTGTCCCCTCGCATGGCCACCCCCTTCCCCTTCCTGCTCCTCTACTCCTGGTGCCCCTCCATCCAGGGGCCAGACCTTAAAGAGTCACCGCAAGAGAATCCTGGTCCCAAAGGAGCCTTCTGGGGGACCGGTGCTGAGAGAGGCTGTGGGCATGGCCCGCTGGGGCTCTGCCCGACCCAGGGCTGAGAGGTGCAACCTCCCAGCTCTGGGTCCCTGCAGGAAGTGTTGGCAAGCACGGGGCCAGTCCTCCAAAGGCCCAGGTGCAGGGAGCCCAGGCCAAGCAGCCTGTGGAAGAAGCCACTTGCCGTGCCACCCCGGGAACAGGACTGCAGGCCCCGGCCCTTCCCACCTCCTCCTCCTCCTCCTCCTCCCCCCCGGCCCCCCCCCCCCCCCCCCCGCGACATGGCACAGGGCTCAGAGACACCTCAGACTCTTGCTACCCAAAGTGCAAAGGGCATCAGTTGCTCCTCCAACCCCCCCCCCGCCCAGCAGACCACATTGTCCAGCCAGCCCCCGGGCCTCCCTGGGGAGCCCAGCACAAAAGTGCAGACACCCACCGGACCCTCAATCTCAGCTTTCGGATGTTTTCGCCACTCTAAGGACCCGCAGGCCAGCTGGGCCTTCGGGCAGGACAGAGAGCCCCGGAATCCGACGTGGAGAGCTGCGTGTACGTCCCCATCAGGAGGCGGTCCCCACCTCCGCGGCTCTCCCCTTGCGGGGAGCGGCAGCCCAGCCGGCAGCCGCAGGGCCTCAGGGAAGACACCAGGCTGGGCCCCCGCGGCACAGCGGGGGCACGTCCCCCGCACTCACGCGACTTAGGGACGGCTGCTGGAGACTGCTGCGGCCACCCTGCTGCCGGGTTTCTGGAGGGCTTCCTGGAAGCAGCGTCCACACCAAGCCCTTGGAAGGCCCAGGCGACGGAGGAGCCGGTCAGGCAGGGGCCGAGGACGGTGAGAGGCCGGGCGGGAAGGAGCATGTCAGGCAGGGGCAGAGGACGGTGACAGGCCGGGCGGGGAGGAGCCGGTCAGGCGGGGGCCCAGGACAGTGACGGGCCTGGCCGGGGAGGAGTGCGTCAGGCAGGGGCAGAGGAGACGGGCTGGGTAAGGGTTAGGGTGACAGTTAGGGCACAATTCACAATCGCAAAGACGTGGAAGCGACCCGAGTGCCCATCCATCCAGGAGTGCATCAATAAAATGTGGCGCGTGGACACCACGGAGTGCCATTCGGCTGTGAGGAGCAGCGGTGAGAGGGCACCTCTCGTGTTCTCCTGGCCAGAGCTGGAACCCGTTCCAGTAAGCCAGGTATCCCAAGAACGGACACACGAGCACCACGTGAGCGCGCTCACCAGCAAATTGGTACGAACGGATGGACACCTAAGTGGACGGAGAGGAATCACCTTCATCGGGTGGGTGTCGGGCGGGTGGGGGGAGGGGAGGGGCATACACCTCCATTAGGAATGGGGTGGGTGCGCACCCACTGGGGGATGGGCCGCACTTGAAGTTCTGACCCGAGGGGGGAGGCTTGGAGAGGGCAACGCACCCGACCCTAACATTGGTACCCCCACAATACGCTGGAGCAACATGAGAGGTATATGAATAAGAACACAGGGGGGAGGGGGGCACGGGCAACACATGTCACCTGAATACTTGTACTCCCATCATCTGCTTGAAAAGAGAGAGAAAAGAAAATGCAATAATAGAGGTAAGAGACACTTTTTAAAAATCATGAATCCGAAGAGAAAAGTAAAAGGAGGCCTGTGGAGCAGGTCTGGGTGTGACTCCGGATCCCCCAACATCAGGTGCCACCACCAAAGATTCCTGCGTGTAGCCCATAGAACCCCAAAAGCAACGGGACGAGTTCTGGTCACATACTCCCTCAAAATGACATCCTGGCCTTCTTCTGGAACTCCCTCCCCTCTCAGACTCTCAAGGTTTCCTCCAGCGTGTCGGTTCCCACAGAGCAGACCTTTGGTCTGAGACCTGACAGTCCAGATGCCACGCATGCTGCCGCGTGGCGGCGGTGTCGCGGCTTGGGACAAGAGGAGGCCCCACGGTGCGGGCTGGGGCGCCAGGCACCGCTGCGGGCGCTGAGGGTTGGGGTCACCCCCACCCCGGGCCGCCGCCGCGCTCCCAGAAAGGGGACAGAACAAGAGGCAAAAAAAAAAATAAATAAAAAGAAGCAGCCTGTGGCACCCGGTATTCCCAGGCGGTCTCCCATCCAAGTACTAACCAGGCCCGACCCTGCTTAGCTTCCGAGACCAGACGAGATCGGGGGCGTTCAGGGTGGTGTGGCCCTAGACGGCGGCGGAGGGCGCCCCTGCCCCGCTCAAGAAGCCGAGCCTCTCTGCGCTTTCCCGCCGCCTCCCGCCCCAGGCCCCGCGCCGGGCCGGGCCGGGCCTGTTGAGTTCGCCGGCCGGGTCCCGCGGGCTCCCAGGGACGGGGGTGATGGGCGGGGCGGGGCGGGGCGGGGCGGGGGGCTGTCTCTCTATACACACACACACACACTCACACTCACTCACACTCACACAAGATGCGCCTCCACGGCTGGACTCGCCAAGGTGGAGCCCTCCCAGCCCCCCTCGTCTCCTCGCCCGGCCTCCTTCACCTACCCGCTGCCCACCCCCAGCGCGTCGCCGCCGCTGACTGCGCACGCGCGCGCGGGTCGCTCGCCCTTTGACCCCAGCCAGGGGCCGCCCTCCCCCACAACCCCTTTCAGCTGCGCCCCCCCCCCCGCCCTGTGGGTGGGCTGCCGCCTATTCCCCCGGGCCAGGGCTGGGGCACAGCCAGTGTATGGGGCGTCTCCCTCTGGGGATGTGTCCCATGGGTGGGGTGGGGTGCCGTGGTTTGTGGGGCGCTGAAGAAATCAGTCCCCTCCATCTCCTTCCTCTGGAAAACGCCCAAGCCCGTGGAGAACTGCGGGCACCGCTTCGTGGGGGCCGGGACCCTCCTCTGTGTCCTCCTGTGGCCCAGTCCAAGGGGCCTGGGCCTGGCCGGGACTGCATTGGACCCCGACCACCCTGGCGTGTGGACTCGCTAAAAATCGGCCATTAGATATTGGATTCCAGCTTCCTTGAGGTCATTTCACTAATGAGTGCACCGGAAAGAGTTTCCTAATCCATCTGTGAGGGTGGCAACTGAAAGAGAATTTGAAAGCTGACAGAATAGGCGAGGGAAGGCATAGGAGATTTCCACACCCAGCAAGGAAGACTTTCCCGAAATGGAAGAAAGAAAGGAGCAAACAGAGACACCGGTAGCCCGCCCGGAAAAGAGTCTGCCCCCTTAGAGAAAGCACCCTGACCAGGTTCACCCGTGGGTGGGTGGCGAGCTAGCGGCATTCAGAAGAGCGAGGCCCGCAGTCTGTGCGGAAGACACCTGCACTCGGGGGTGTGTGGCGGCGCGATTCACAAGCAGCTCCAGATGTTAAGCCAAGGAGAAGCCAGGGAGTTCCCAACGCCCCAGGTGTCCTCAGCCCAGGACTGGGTGCTGTGGGAATGCGAAGCCTGGCTCCTTGTCTCAGAGCGGGGTTCCCAGGAGGATCAGGCTGAAGCTGGGACTTGGCCTCAAAGTGTCCCCTCGCATGGCCACCCCCTTCCCCTTCCTGCTCCTCTACTCCTGGTGCCCCTCCATCCAGGGGCCAGACCTTAAAGAGTCACCGCAAGAGAATCCTGGTCCCAAAGGAGCCTTCTGGGGGACCGGTGCTGAGAGAGGCTGTGGGCATGGCCCGCTGGGGCTCTGCCCGACCCAGGGCTGAGAGGTGCAACCTCCCAGCTCTGGGTCCCTGCAGGAAGTGTTGGCAAGCACGGGGCCAGTCCTCCAAAGGCCCAGGTGCAGGGAGCCCAGGCCAAGCAGCCTGTGGAAGAAGCCACTTGCCGTGCCACCCCGGGAACAGGACTGCAGGCCCCGGCCCTTCCCACCTCCTCCTCCTCCTCCTCCTCCCCCCCGCCCCCCCCCCCCCCCCCCCCGCGACATGGCACAGGGCTCAGAGACACCTCAGACTCTTGCTACCCAAAGTGCAAAGGGCATCAGTTGCTCCTCCAACCCCCCCCCCCCCGCCCAGCAGACCACATTGTCCAGCCAGCCCCCGGGCCTCCCTGGGGTGCCCAGCACAAAAGTGCAGACACCCACCGGACCCTCAATCTCAGCTTTCGGATGTTTTCGCCACTCTAAGGACCCGCAGGCCAGCTGGGCCTTCGGGCAGGACAGAGAGCCCCGGAATCCGACGTGGAGAGCTGCGTGTACGTCCCCATCAGGAGGCGGTCCCCACCTCCGCGGCTCTCCCCTTGCGGGGAGCGGCAGCCCAGCCGGCAGCCGCAGGGCCTCAGGGAAGACACCAGGCTGGGCCCCCGCGGCACAGCGGGGGCACGTCCCCCGCACTCACGCGACTTAGGGACGGCTGCTGGAGACTGCTGCGGCCACCCTGCTGCCGGGTTTCTGGAGGGCTTCCTGGAAGCAGCGTCCACACCAAGCCCTTGGAAGGCCCAGGTGACGGAGGAGCCGGTCAGGCAGGGGCCGAGGACGGTGAGAGGCCGGGCGGGAAGGAGCATGTCAGGCAGGGGCAGAGGACGGTGACAGGCCGGGCGGGGAGGAGCCGGTCAGGCGGGGGCCCAGGACAGTGACGGGCCTGGCCGGGGAGGAGTGCGTCAGGCAGGGGCAGAGGAGACGGGCTGGGTAAGGGTTAGGGTGACAGTTAGGGCACAATTCACAATCGCAAAGACGTGGAAGCGACCCGAGTGCCCATCCATCCAGGAGTGCATCAATAAAATGTGGCGCGTGGACACCACGGAGTGCCATTCGGCTGTGAGGAGCAGCGGTGAGAGGGCACCTCTCGTGTTCTCCTGGCCAGAGCTGGAACCCGTTCCAGTAAGCCAGGTATCCCAAGAACGGACACACGAGCACCACGTGAGCGCGCTCACCAGCAAATTGGTACGAACGGATGGACACCTAAGTGGACGGAGAGGAATCACCTTCATCGGGTGGGTGTCGGGCGGGTGGGGGGAGGGGAGGGGCATACACCTCCATTAGGAATGGGGTGGGTGCGCACCCACTGGGGGATGGGCGCACTTGAAGCTCTGACCCGAGGGGGGAGGCTTGGAGAGGGCAACGCACCCGACCCTAACATTGGTACCCCCACAATACGCTGGAGCAACATGAGAGGTATATGAATAAGAACACAGGGGGGAGGGGGGCACGGGCAACACATGTCACCTGAATACTTGTACTCCCATCATCTGCTTGAAAAGAGAGAGAAAAGAAAATGCAATAATAGAGGTAAGAGACACTTTTTAAAAATCATGAATCCGAAGAGAAAAGTAAAAGGAGGCCTGTGGAGCAGGTCTGGGTGTGACTCCGGATCCCCCAACATCAGGTGCCACCACCAAAGATTCCTGCGTGTAGCCCATAGAACCCCAAAAGCAACGGGACGAGTTCTGGTCACATACTCCCTCAAAATGACATCCTGGCCTTCTTCTGGAACTCCCTCCCCTCTCAGACTCTCAAGGTTTCCTCCAGCGTGTCGGTTCCCACAGAGCAGACCTTTGGTCTGAGACCTGACAGTCCAGATGCCACGCATGCTGCCGCGTGGCGGCGGTGTCGCGGCTTGGGACAAGAGGAGGCCCCACGGTGCGGGCTGGGGCGCCAGGCACCGCTGCGGGCGCTGAGGGTTGGGGTCACCCCCACCCCGGGCCGCCGCCGCGCTCCCAGAAAGGGGACAGAACAAGAGGCAAAAAAAAAAATAAATAAAAAGAAGCAGCCTGTGGCACCCGGTATTCCCAGGCGGTCTCCCATCCAAGTACTAACCAGGCCCGACCCTGCTTAGCTTCCGAGACCAGACGAGATCGGGGGCGTTCAGGGTGGTGTGGCCCTAGACGGCGGCGGAGGGCGCCCCTGCCCCGCTCAAGAAGCCGAGCCTCTCTGCGCTTTCCCGCCGCCTCCCGCCCCAGGCCCCGCGCCGGGCCGGGCCGGGCCTGTTGAGTTCGCCGGCCGGGTCCCGCGGGCTCCCAGGGACGGGGGTGATGGGCGGGGCGGGGCGGGGCGGGGCGGGGGGCTGTCTCTCTATACACACACACACACACTCACACTCACTCACACTCACACAAGATGCGCCTCCACGGCTGGACTCGCCAAGGTGGAGCCCTCCCAGCCCCCCTCGTCTCCTCGCCCGGCCTCCTTCACCTACCCGCTGCCCACCCCCAGCGCGTCGCCGCCGCTGACTGCGCACGCGCGCGCGGGTCGCTCGCCCTTTGACCCCAGCCAGGGGCCGCCCTCCCCCACAACCCCTTTCAGCTGCGCCCCCCCCCCCGCCCTGTGGGTGGGCTGCCGCCTATTCCCCCGGGCCAGGGCTGGGGCACAGCCAGTGTATGGGGCGTCTCCCTCTGGGGATGTGTCCCATGGGTGGGGTGGGGTGCCGTGGTTTGTGGGGCGCTGAAGAAATCAGTCCCCTCCATCTCCTTCCTCTGGAAAACGCCCAAGCCCGTGGAGAACTGCGGGCACCGCTTCGTGGGGGCCGGGACCCTCCTCTGTGTCCTCCTGTGGCCCAGTCCAAGGGGCCTGGGCCTGGCCGGGGCTGCATTGGACCCCGACCACCCTGGCGTGTGGACTCGCTAAAAATCGGCCATTAGATATTGGATTCCAGCTTCCTTGAGGTCATTTCACTAATGAGTGCACCGGAAAGAGTTTCCTAATCCATCTGTGAGGGTGGCAACTGAAAGAGAATTTGAAAGCTGACAGAATAGGCGAGGGAAGGCATAGGAGATTTCCACACCCAGCAAGGAAGACTTTCCCGAAATGGAAGAAAGAAAGGAGCAAACAGAGACACCGGTAGCCCGCCCGGAAAAGAGTCTGCCCCTTAGAGAAAGCACCCTGACCAGGTTCACCCGTGGGTGGGTGGCGAGCTAGCGGCATTCAGAAGAGCGAGGCCCGCAGTCTGTGCGGAAGACACCTGCACTCGGGGGTGTGTGGCGGCGCGATTCACAAGCAGCTCCAGATGTTAAGCCAAGGAGAAGCCAGGGAGTTCCCAACGCCCCAGGTGTCCTCAGCCCAGGACTGGGTGCTGTGGGAATGCGAAGCCCGGCTCCTTGTCTCAGAGCGGGGTTCCCAGGAGGATCAGGCTGAAGCTGGGACTTGGCCTCAAAGTGTCCCCTCGCATGGCCACCCCCTTCCCCTTCCTGCTCCTCTACTCCTGGTGCCCCTCCATCCAGGGGCCAGACCTTAAAGAGTCACCGCAAGAGAATCCTGGTCCCAAAGGAGCCTTCTGGGGGACCGGTGCTGAGAGAGGCTGTGGGCATGGCCCGCTGGGGCTCTGCCCGACCCAGGGCTGAGAGGTGCAACCTCCCAGCTCTGGGTCCCTGCAGGAAGTGTTGGCAAGCACGGGGCCAGTCCTCCAAAGGCCCAGGTGCAGGGAGCCCAGGCCAAGCAGCCTGTGGAAGAAGCCACTTGCCGTGCCACCCCGGGAACAGGACTGCAGGCCCCGGCCCTTCCCACCTCCTCCTCCTCCTCCTCCTCCCCCCCGGCCCCCCCCCCCCGCGACATGGCACAGGGCTCAGAGACACCTCAGACTCTTGCTACCCAAAGTGCAAAGGGCATCAGTTGCTCCTCCAACCCCCCCCCCCCGCCCAGCAGACCACATTGTCCAGCCAGCCCCCGGGCCTCCCTGGGGTGCCCAGCACAAAAGTGCAGACACCCACCGGACCCTCAATCTCAGCTTTCGGATGTTTTCGCCACTCTAAGGACCCGCAGGCCAGCTGGGCCTTCGGGCAGGACAGAGAGCCACGGAATCCGACGTGGAGAGCTGCGTGTACGTCCCCATCAGGAGGCGGTCCCCACCTCCGCGGCTCTCCCCTTGCGGGGAGCGGCAGCCCAGCCGCCCAGCCGGCAGCCGCAGGGCCTCAGGGAAGACACCAGGCTGGGCCCCCGCGGCACAGCGGGGGCACGTCCCCCGCACTCACGCGACTTAGGGACGGCTGCTGGAGACTGCTGCGGCCACCCTGCTGCCGGGTTTCTGGAGGGCTTCCTGGAAGCAGCGTCCACACCAAGCCCTTGGAAGGCCCAGGCGACGGAGGAGCCGGTCAGGCAGGGGCCGAGGACGGTGAGAGGCCGGGCGGGAAGGAGCATGTCAGGCAGGGGCAGAGGACGGTGACAGGCCGGGCGGGGAGGAGCCGGTCAGGCGGGGGCCCAGGACAGTGACGGGCCTGGCCGGGGAGGAGTGCGTCAGGCAGGGGCAGAGGAGACGGGCTGGGTAAGGGTTAGGGTGACAGTTAGGGCACAATTCACAATCGCAAAGACGTGGAAGCGACCCGAGTGCCCATCCATCCAGGAGTGCATCAATAAAATGTGGCGCGTGGACACCACGGAGTGCCATTCGGCTGTGAGGAGCAGCGGTGAGAGGGCACCTCTCGTGTTCTCCTGGCCAGAGCTGGAACCCGTTCCAGTAAGCCAGGTATCCCAAGAACGGACACACGAGCACCACGTGAGCGCGCTCACCAGCAAATTGGTACGAACGGATGGACACCTAAGTGGACGGAGAGGAATCACCTTCATCGGGTGGGTGTCGGGCGGGTGGGGGGAGGGGAGGGGCATACACCTCCATTAGGAATGGGGTGGGTGCGCACCCACTGGGGGATGGGCGCACTTGAAGCTCTGACCCGAGGGGGGAGGCTTGGAGAGGGCAACGCACCCGACCCTAACATTGGTACCCCCACAATACGCTGGAGCAACATGAGAGGTATATGAATAAGAACACAGGGGGGAGGGGGGCACGGGCAACACATGTCACCTGAATACTTGTACTCCCATCATCTGCTTGAAAAGAGAGAGAAAAGAAAATGCAATAATAGAGGTAAGAGACACTTTTAAAAATCATGAATCCGAAGAGAAAAGTAAAAGGAGGCCTGTGGAGCAGGTCTGGGTGTGACTCCGGATCCCCCAACATCAGGTGCCACCACCAAAGATTCCTGCGTGTAGCCCATAGAACCCCAAAAGCAACGGGACGAGTTCTGGTCACATACTCCCTCAAAATGACATCCTGGCCTTCTTCTGGAACTCCCTCCCCTCTCAGACTCTCAAGGTTTCCTCCAGCGTGTCGGTTCCCACAGAGCAGACCTTTGGTCTGAGACCTGACAGTCCAGATGCCACGCATGCTGCCGCGTGGCGGCGGTGTCGCGGCTTGGGACAAGAGGAGGCCCCACGGTGCGGGCTGGGGCGCCAGGCACCGCTGCGGGCGCTGAGGGTTGGGGTCACCCCCACCCCGGGCCGCCGCCGCGCTCCCAGAAAGGGGACAGAACAAGAGGCAAAAAAAAAATAAATAAAAAGCAGCAGCCTGTGGCACCCGGTATTCCCAGGCGGTCTCCCATCCAAGTACTAACCAGGCCCGACCCTGCTTAGCTTCCGAGACCAGACGAGATCGGGGGCGTTCAGGGTGGTGTGGCCCTAGACGGCGGCGGAGGGCGCCCCTGCCCCGCTCAAGAAGCCGAGCCTCTCTGCGCTTTCCCGCCGCCTCCCGCCCCAGGCCCCGCGCCGGGCCGGGCCGGGCCTGTTGAGTTCGCCGGCCGGGTCCCGCGGGCTCCCAGGGACGGGGGTGATGGGCGGGGCGGGGCGGGGCGGGGCGGGGGGCTGTCTCTCTATACACACACACACACACTCACACTCACTCACACTCACACAAGATGCGCCTCCACGGCTGGACTCGCCAAGGTGGAGCCCTCCCAGCCCCCCTCGTCTCCTCGCCCGGCCTCCTTCACCTACCCGCTGCCCACCCCCAGCGCGTCGCCGCCGCTGACTGCGCACGCGCGCGCGGGTCGCTCGCCCTTTGACCCCAGCCAGGGGCCGCCCTCCCCCACAACCCCTTTCAGCTGCGCCCCCCCCCGCCCTGTGGGTGGGCTGCCGCCTATTCCCCCGGGCCAGGGCTGGGGCACAGCCAGTGTATGGGGCGTCTCCCTCTGGGGATGTGTCCCATGGGTGGGGTGGGGTGGCGTGGTTTGTGGGGCGCTGAAGAAATCAGTCCCCTCCATCTCCTTCCTCTGGAAAACGCCCAAGCCCGTGGAGAACTGCGGGCACCGCTTCGTGGGGGCCGGGACCCTCCTCTGTGTCCTCCTGTGGCCCAGTCCAAGGGGCCTGGGCCTGGCCGGGGCTGCATTGGACCCCGACCACCCTGGCGTGTGGACTCGCTAAAAATCGGCCATTAGAATTGGATTCCAGCTTCCTTGAGGTCATTTCACTAATGAGTGCACCGGAAAGAGTTTCCTAATCCATCTGTGAGGGTGGCAACTGAAAGAGAATTTGAAAGCTGACAGAATAGGCGAGGGAAGGCATAGGAGATTTCCACACCCAGCAAGGAAGACTTTCCCGAAATGGAAGAAAGAAAGGAGCAAACAGAGACACCGGTAGCCCGCCCGGAAAAGAGTCTGCCCCTTAGAGAAAGCACCCTGACCAGGTTCACCCGTGGGTGGGTGGCGAGCTAGCGGCATTCAGAAGAGCGAGGCCCGCAGTCTGTGCGGAAGACACCTGCACTCGGGGGTGTGTGGCGGCGCGATTCACAAGCAGCTCCAGATGTTAAGCCAAGGAGAAGCCAGGGAGTTCCCAACGCCCCAGGTGTCCTCAGCCCAGGACTGGGTGCTGTGGGAATGCGAAGCCTGGCTCCTTGTCTCAGAGCGGGGTTCCCAGGAGGATCAGGCTGAAGCTGGGACTTGGCCTCAAAGTGTCCCCTCGCATGGCCACCCCCTTCCCCTTCCTGCTCCTCTACTCCTGGTGCCCCTCCATCCAGGGGCCAGACCTTAAAGAGTCACCGCAAGAGAATCCTGGTCCCAAAGGAGCCTTCTGGGGACCGGTGCTGAGAGAGGCTGTGGGCATGGCCCGCTGGGGCTCTGCCCGACCCAGGGCTGAGAGGTGCAACCTCCCAGCTCTGGGTCCCTGCAGGAAGTGTTGGCAAGCACGGGGCCAGTCCTCCAAAGGCCCAGGTGCAGGGAGCCCAGGCCAAGCAGCCTGTGGAAGAAGCCACTTGCCGTGCCACCCCGGGAACAGGACTGCAGGCCCCGGCCCTTCCCACCTCCTCCTCCTCCTCCCTCCCCCCCCCCCCCCCCCCCCCCCCCGCGACATGGCACAGGGCTCAGAGACACCTCAGACTCTTGCTACCCAAAGTGCAAAGGGCATCAGTTTGGCTCCTCCAACCCCCCCCCCGCCCAGCAGACCACATTGTCCAGCCAGCCCCCGGGCCTCCCTGGGGTGCCCAGCACAAAAGTGCAGACACCCACCGGACCCTCAATCTCAGCTTTCGGATGTTTTCGCCACTCTAAGGACCCGCAGGCCAGCTGGGCCTTCGGGCAGGACAGAGAGCCCCGGAATCCGACGTGGAGAGCTGCGTGTACGTCCCCATCAGGAGGCGGTCCCTACCTCCGCGGCTCTCCCCTTGCGGGGAGCGGCAGCCCAGCCGGCAGCCGCAGGGCCTCAGGGAAGACACCAGGCTGGGCCCCCGCGGCACAGCGGGGGCACGTCCCCCGCACTCACGCGACTTAGGGACGGCCTGCTGGAGACTGCTGCGGCCACCCTGCTGCGGGGTTTCTGGAGGGCTTCCTGGAAGCAGCGTCCACACCAAAGCCCTTGGAAGGCCCAGGTGACGGAGGAGCCGGTCAGGCAGGGGCCGAGGACGGTGAGAGGCCGGGCGGGAAGGAGCATGTCAGGCAGGGGCAGAGGACGGTGACAGGCCGGGAGGGGAGGAGCCGGTCAGGGCGGGGGCCCAGGACAGTGACGGGCCTGGCCGGGGGAGGAGTGCGTCAGGCAGGGGCAGAGGAGACGGGCTGGGTAAGGGTTAGGGTGTCAGTTAGGGCACAATTCACAATCGCAAAGACGTGGAAGCGACCCGAGTGCCCATCCAGTCCAGGAGTGCATCAATAAAATGTGGCGCGTGGACACCACGGAGTGCCATTCGGCTGTGAGGGGCAGCGGTGAGAGGGCACCTCTCGTGTTCTCCTGGCCAGAGCTGGAACCCGTTCCAGTAGCCAGGTATCCCAAGAACGGACACGAGCACCACGTGAGGCCGCTCACCAGCAAATTGGTACGAACGGATGGACACCTAAGTGGACGGAGAGGAATCACCTCATCGGGTGGGTGTCGGGCGGGTGGGGGAGGGGAGGGGCATACACCTCCATTAGGAATGGGGTGGGTGCGCACCCACTGGGGGATGGGCGCACTTGAAGCTCTGACCCGAGGGGGGAGGCTTGGAGAGGGCAACGCACCCGACCCTAACATTGGTACCCCCACAATACGCTGGAGCAACATGAGAGGTATATGAATAAGAACACAGGGGGGAGGGGGGCACGGGCAACACATGTCACCTGAATACTTGTACTCCCATCATCTGCTTGAAAAGAGAGAGAAAAGAAAATGCAATAATAGAGGTAAGAGACACTTTTTAAAAATCATGAATCCGAAGAGAAAAGTAAAAGGAGGCCTGTGGAGCAGGTCTGGGTGTGACTCCGGATCCCCCAACATCAGGTGCCACCACCAAAGATTCCTGCGTGTAGCCCATAGAACCCCAAAAGCAACGGGACGAGTTCTGGTCACATACTCCCTCAAAATGACATCCTGGCCTTCTTCTGGAACTCCCTCCCCTCTCAGACTCTCAAGGTTTCCTCCAGCGTGTCGGTTCCCACAGAGCAGACCTTTGGTCTGAGACCTGACAGTCCAGATGCCACGCATGCTGCCGCGTGGCGGCGGTGTCGCGGCTTGGGACAAGAGGAGGCCCCACGGTGCGGGCTGGGGCGCCAGGCACCGCTGCGGGCGCTGAGGGTTGGGGTCACCCCCACCCCGGGCCGCCGCCGCGCTCCCAGAAAGGGGACAGAACAAGAGGCAAAAAAAAAATAAATAAAAAGAAGCAGCCTGTGGCACCCGGTATTCCCAGGCGGTCTCCCATCCAAGTACTAACCAGGCCCGACCCTGCTTAGCTTCCGAGACCAGACGAGATCGGGGGCGTTCAGGGTGGTGTGGCCCTAGACGGCGGCGGAGGGCGCCCCTGCCCCGCTCAAGAAGCCGAGCCTCTCTGCGCTTTCCCGCCGCCTCCCGCCCCAGGCCCCGCGCCGGGCCGGGCCTGTTGAGTTCGCCGGCCGGGTCCCGCGGGCTCCCAGGGACGGGGGTGATGGGCGGGGCGGGGCGGGGCGGGGCGGGGGGCTGTCTCTCTATACACACACACACACACTCACACTCACTCACACTCACACAAGATGCGCCTCCACGGCTGGACTCGCCAAGGTGGAGCCCTCCCAGCCCCCCTCGTCTCCTCGCCCGGCCTCCTTCACCTACCCGCTGCCCACCCCCAGCGCGTCGCCGCCGCTGACTGCGCACGCGCGCGCGGGTCGCTCGCCCTTTGACCCCAGCCAGGGGCCGCCCTCCCCCACAACCCCTTTCAGCTGCGCCCCCCCCCCCGCCCTGTGGGTGGGCTGCCGCCTATTCCCCCGGGCCAGGGCTGGGGCACAGCCAGTGTATGGGGCGTCTCCCTCTGGGGATGTGTCCCATGGGTGGGGTGGGGTGGCGTGGTTTGTGGGGCGCTGAAGAAATCAGTCCCCTCCATCTCCTTCCTCTGGAAAACGCCCAAGCCCGTGGAGAACTGCGGGCACCGCTTCGTGGGGGCCGGGACCCTCCTCTGTGTCCTCCTGTGGCCCAGTCCAAGGGGCCTGGGCCTGGCCGGGGCTGCATTGGACCCCGACCACCCTGGCGTGTGGACTCGCTAAAAATCGGCCATTAGATATTGGATTCCAGCTTCCTTGAGGTCATTTCACTAATGAGTGCACCGGAAAGAGTTTCCTAATCCATCTGTGAGGGTGGCAACTGAAAGAGAATTTGAAAGCTGACAGAATAGGCGAGGGAAGGCATAGGAGATTTCCACACCCAGCAAGGAAGACTTTCCCGAAATGGAAGAAAGAAAGGAGCAAACAGAGACACCGGTAGCCCGCCCGGAAAAGAGTCTGCCCCTTAGAGAAAGCACCCTGACCAGGTTCACCCGTGGGTGGGTGGCGAGCTAGCGGCATTCAGAAGAGCGAGGCCCGCAGTCTGTGCGGAAGACACCTGCACTCGGGGGTGTGTGGCGGCGCGATTCACAAGCAGCTCCAGATGTTAAGCCAAGGAGAAGCCAGGGAGTTCCCAACGCCCCAGGTGTCCTCAGCCCAGGACTGGGTGCTGTGGGAATGCGAAGCCCGGCTCCTTGTCTCAGAGCGGGGTTCCCAGGAGGATCAGGCTGAAGCTGGGACTTGGCCTCAAAGTGTCCCCTCGCATGGCCACCCCCTTCCCCTTCCTGCTCCTCTACTCCTGGTGCCCCTCCATCCAGGGGCCAGACCTTAAAGAGTCACCGCAAGAGAATCCTGGTCCCAAAGGAGCCTTCTGGGGGACCGGTGCTGAGAGAGGCTGTGGGCATGGCCCGCTGGGGCTCTGCCCGACCCAGGGCTGAGAGGTGCAACCTCCCAGCTCTGGGTCCCTGCAGGAAGTGTTGGCAAGCACGGGGCCAGTCCTCCAAAGGCCCAGGTGCAGGGAGCCCAGGCCAAGCAGCCTGTGGAAGAAGCCACTTGCCGTGCCACCCCGGGAACAGGACTGCAGGCCCCGGCCCTTCCCACCTCCTCCTCCTCCTCCTCCTCCCCCCCCCCCCCCCCCCCCCCCCCCGCGACATGGCACAGGGCTCAGAGACACCTCAGACTCTTGCTACCCAAAGTGCAAAGGGCATCAGTTGCTCCTCCAACCCCCCCCCCGCCCAGCAGACCACATTGTCCAGCCAGCCCCCGGGCCTCCCTGGGGTGCCCAGCACAAAAGTGCAGACACCCACCGGACCCTCAATCTCAGCTTTCGGATGTTTTCGCCACTCTAAGGACCCGCAGGCCAGCTGGGCCTTCGGGCAGGACAGAGAGCCCCGGAATCCGACGTGGAGAGCTGCGTGTACGTCCCCATCAGGAGGCGGTCCCCACCTCCGCGGCTCTCCCCTTGCGGGGAGCGGCAGCCCAGCCGGCAGCCGCAGGGCCTCAGGGAAGACACCAGGCTGGGCCCCCGCGGCACAGCGGGGGCACGTCCCCCGCACTCACGCGACTTAGGGACGGCTGCTGGAGACTGCTGCGGCCACCCTGCTGCCGGGTTTCTGGAGGGCTTCCTGGAAGCAGCGTCCACACCAAGCCCTTGGAAGGCCCAGGCGACGGAGGAGCCGGTCAGGCAGGGGCCGAGGACGGTGAGAGGCCGGGCGGGAAGGAGCATGTCAGGCAGGGGCAGAGGACGGTGACAGGCCGGGCGGGGAGGAGCCGGTCAGGCGGGGGCCCAGGACAGTGACGGGCCTGGCCGGGGAGGAGTGCGTCAGGCAGGGGCAGAGGAGACGGGCTGGGTAAGGGTTAGGGTGACAGTTAGGGCACAATTCACAATCGCAAAGACGTGGAAGCGACCCGAGTGCCCATCCATCCAGGAGTGCATCAATAAAATGTGGCGCGTGGACACCACGGAGTGCCATTCGGCTGTGAGGAGCAGCGGTGAGAGGGCACCTCTCGTGTTCTCCTGGCCAGAGCTGGAACCCGTTCCAGTAAGCCAGGTATCCCAAGAACGGACACACGAGCACCACGTGAGCGCGCTCACCAGCAAATTGGTACGAACGGATGGACACCTAAGTGGACGGAGAGGAATCACCTTCATCGGGTGGGTGTCGGGCGGGTGGGGGGAGGGGAGGGGCATACACCTCCATTAGGAATGGGGTGGGTGCGCACCCACTGGGGGATGGGCGCACTTGAAGCTCTGACCCGAGGGGGGAGGCTTGGAGAGGGCAACGCACCCGACCCTAACATTGGTACCCCCACAATACGCTGGAGCAACATGAGAGGTATATGAATAAGAACACAGGGGGGAGGGGGGCACGGGCAACACATGTCACCTGAATACTTGTACTCCCATCATCTGCTTGAAAAGAGAGAGAAAAGAAAATGCAATAATAGAGGTAAGAGACACTTTTTAAAAATCATGAATCCGAAGAGAAAAGTAAAAGGAGGCCTGTGGAGCAGGTCTGGGTGTGACTCCGGATCCCCCAACATCAGGTGCCACCACCAAAGATTCCTGCGTGTAGCCCATAGAACCCCAAAAGCAACGGGACGAGTTCTGGTCACATACTCCCTCAAAATGACATCCTGGCCTTCTTCTGGAACTCCCTCCCCTCTCAGACTCTCAAGGTTTCCTCCAGCGTGTCGGTTCCCACAGAGCAGACCTTTGGTCTGAGACCTGACAGTCCAGATGCCACGCATGCTGCCGCGTGGCGGCGGTGTCGCGGCTTGGGACAAGAGGAGGCCCCACGGTGCGGGCTGGGGCGCCAGGCACCGCTGCGGGCGCTGAGGGTTGGGGTCACCCCCACCCCGGGCCGCCGCCGCGCTCCCAGAAAGGGGACAGAACAAGAGGCAAAAAAAAAATAAATAAAAAGAAGCAGCCTGTGGCACCCGGTATTCCCAGGCGGTCTCCCATCCAAGTACTAACCAGGCCCGACCCTGCTTAGCTTCCGAGACCAGACGAGATCGGGGGCGTTCAGGGTGGTGTGGCCCTAGACGGCGGCGGAGGGCGCCCCTGCCCCGCTCAAGAAGCCGAGCCTCTCTGCGCTTTCCCGCCGCCTCCCGCCCCAGGCCCCGCGCCGGGCCGGGCCGGGCCTGTTGAGTTCGCCGGCCGGGTCCCGCGGGCTCCCAGGGACGGGGGTGATGGGCGGGGCGGGGCGGGGCGGGGCGGGGGGCTGTCTCTCTATACACACACACACACACACTCACACTCACTCACACTCACACAAGATGCGCCTCCACGGCTGGACTCGCCAAGGTGGAGCCCTCCCAGCCCCCCTCGTCTCCTAGCCCGGCCTCCTTCACCTACCCGCTGCCCACCCCCAGCGCGTCGCCGCCGCTGACTGCGCACGCGCGCGCGGGTCGCTCGCCCTTTGACCCCAGCCAGGGGCCGCCCTCCCCCACAACCCCTTTCAGCTGCGCCCCCCCCCGCCCTGTGGGTGGGCTGCCGCCTATTCCCCCGGGCCAGGGCTGGGGCACAGCCAGTGTATGGGGCGTCTCCCTCTGGGGATGTGTCCCATGGGTGGGGTGGGGTGCCGTGGTTTGTGGGGCGCTGAAGAAATCAGTCCCCTCCATCTCCTTCCTCTGGAAAACGCCCAAGCCCGTGGAGAACTGCGGGCACCGCTTCGTGGGGGCCGGGACCCTCCTCTGTGTCCTCCTGTGGCCCAGTCCAAGGGGCCTGGGCCTGGCCGGGGCTGCATTGGACCCCGACCACCCTGGCGTGTGGACTCGCTAAAAATCGGCCATTAGATATTGGATTCCAGCTTCCTTGAGGTCATTTCACTAATGAGTGCACCGGAAAGAGTTTCCTAATCCATCTGTGAGGGTGGCAACTGAAAGAGAATTTGAAAGCTGACAGAATAGGCGAGGGAAGGCATAGGAGATTTCCACACCCAGCAAGGAAGACTTTCCCGAAATGGAAGAAAGAAAGGAGCAAACAGAGACACCGGTAGCCCGCCCGGAAAAGAGTCTGCCCCTTAGAGAAAGCACCCTGACCAGGTTCACCCGTGGGTGGGTGGCGAGCTAGCGGCATTCAGAAGAGCGAGGCCCGCAGTCTGTGCGGAAGACACCTGCACTCGGGGGTGTGTGGCGGCGCGATTCACAAGCAGCTCCAGATGTTAAGCCAAGGAGAAGCCAGGGAGTTCCCAACGCCCCAGGTGTCCTCAGCCCAGGACTGGGTGCTGTGGGAATGCGAAGCCCGGCTCCTTGTCTCAGAGCGGGGTTCCCAGGAGGATCAGGCTGAAGCTGGGACTTGGCCTCAAAGTGTCCCCTCGCATGGCCACCCCCTTCCCCTTCCTGCTCCTCTACTCCTGGTGCCCCTCCATCCAGGGGCCAGACCTTAAAGAGTCACCGCAAGAGAATCCTGGTCCCAAAGGAGCCTTCTGGGGGACCGGTGCTGAGAGAGGCTGTGGGCATGGCCCGCTGGGGCTCTGCCCGACCCAGGGCTGAGAGGTGCAACCTCCCAGCTCTGGGTCCCTGCAGGAAGTGTTGGCAAGCACGGGGCCAGTCCTCCAAAGGCCCAGGTGCAGGGAGCCCAGGCCAAGCAGCCTGTGGAAGAAGCCACTTGCCGTGCCACCCCGGGAACAGGACTGCAGGCCCCGGCCCTTCCCACCTCCTCCTCCTCCTCCTCTTCCCCCCCCCCGCCCCACCCCCCGACATGGCACAGGGCTCAGAGACACCTCAGACTCTTGCTACCCAAAGTGCGAAGGGCATCAGTTGCTCCTCTAACCCCCCCCCCCGCCCAGCAGACCGCGTTGTCCAGCCAGACCCGGGCCTCCTTGGGGTGCCCAGCACAAAAGCGCAGACACCCACCGGACCCTCAATCTCAGTTTTCGGATGTTTTTGCCACTCTAAGGACCCGCAGGCCAGCTGGGCCTTCTGGCAGGACAGAGAGCCCCGGAATCCGACGTGGAGAGCTGCGTGTACGTCCCCATCAGGAGGCGGTCCCCACCTCCGCGGCTATCCCCTTGCGGGGAGCGGCAGCCGCGGGGCCTCAGAGAAGACACCAGGCTGGGCCCCCACGGCACAGCGGGAGCACGTCCCCCGCAGGCCACTTAGCGATGGCGGCCAGCCGGCGGACGGTTGGGTTGCGCGAGACGCTGCGGCCGCCCTGCTACCGGGTTCCTGGGAGGGCGTCCTGGAACCAGCGTCCACACCAAGCCCTTGGAAGGCCCAGGCGACGGAGGAGCCCCGTCAGGCAGGGGCCGAGGACGGTGACGGCCCGGGCGGGGAGGAGCGTGTCAGGCAGGGGCAGAGGACGGTGACAGGTGATAGGCCGGGCGGGAAGGAGTCAGTCAGGCAGGGGCCGTGGAGGAGACGGGCTGGGTAAGGGTTAGGGTTCGTGTCAGGGCACAAGTCACAATCGCAAAGACCTGGAAGCCACCCGAGTGCCCATCGACCCACGAGTGGGTAAATAAAATGTGGCGCGTGGACACCACGGAGTGCTATTCGGCTATGAGGAGCAGCGGTGAGGGGGCACCTCTCGTGGTTCTCCTGGCCAGAGCTGGAACCCGTTCCAGTAAGCCAAGTATCCCAAGAATGGACACACGAGCACCACGTGCTCGCGCTCACCAGCAAATGGGTACGAACCGATGGACACCTAAGTGGACACAGAGGAATCACCTTCTTCGGGTGGGTGTCGGGCGGGTGGGGGGAGGGGATGGGCATACACATCCATTAGGAATGGGGTGGGTACGCACCGACTGGGGGATGAGCGCACTTGAAGCTCTGACCCGAGGGGGGAGGCTGGGAGAGGGCAACGCACCCGACCTTAACATTGGTGCCCCCACAATATGCTGGAACAACATGAGAGGTAAATGAATAAGAACACGGGGGGGGGGGAGGGGGGCACGGGCAACACATGTCACCTTAATACTTGGACTCCCATCATCTGCTTGAAAAAAGAGAGAAAAGAAAATGCAATAATAGAGATAAGAGACACTTTTTAAAAATAATGAATCCGGCCGGGCGCTGTGGCTCACGCCTGTAATCCTAGCTCTTGGGAGGCCGAGGCGGGCGGATTGCTCAAGGTCAGGAGTTCAAAACCAGCCTGAGCAAGAGCGAGACCCCGTCTCTACTATAAATAGAAAGGAATTAATTGGCCAACTGATATATATATATAAAAAATTAGCGGGGCATGGTGGCGCATGCCTGCAGTCCCAGCTACCCGGGAGGCTGAGGCAGAAGGATCACTGGAGCCCAGGAGTTTGAAGTTGCTGTGAGCTAGGCTGACGCCACGGCACTCACTCTAGCCTGGGCAACAAACCGAGACTCTGTCTCAAAAAAAAAAAAAAAAATGAATCCGAAGAGAAAAGTAAAAGGAGGCCTGTGGAGCAGGTCTGGGTGTGACTCCGGATCCCCCAACATCAGGTGCCACCACCAAAGATTCCTACGTGTAGCCCATAGAACCCCCAAAGCAACGGGAGGAGTTCTGGTCACATACTCCCTCAAAATGACATCCTGGCCTTCTTCTGGAACTCCCTCCCCTCTCAGACTCTCAAGGTTTCCTCCAGCGTGTCGGCTCCCACAGAGCAGACCTTTGGTCTGAGACCTGACTGTCCAGAAGCCACGCATGCTGCCGCGTGGCGGCGGTGTCGCGGCTCGGGACAAGAGGAGGCCCCACGGTGCGGGCTGGGGCGCCAGGCACCGCGGCGGGCGCTGAGGGTGGGGGTCACCCCCACCCCGGGCCGCCCCCGCACTCCCAGAAACGCGACAGAACCAGAGGCAAAAAAAAAAAGAAGAAGCCTACGGCACCCGGTATTCCCGGGCGGTCTCCCATCCAAGTTCTAACCAGGCCCGAGCCTGCTTAGCTTCCGAGACCAGACGGGATCGGGCGCGTTCGGGGTGGTGTGGCCGTGGACGGCGGAGGGCGCCCCTGCCCCGCTCAAGAAGCCGAGCCTCTCTGCGCTTCCCCGCCGCCTCCTCCCCCCGCCCCAGGCCCCGCGCCGGGTCGGGCCTGTTGAGTTCGCCGGCCGGGTCCCGCGGGCTCCGAGGGACGGGGGTGACAGGCGGGGCGGGCCGGGGTTGGGGGCTGTCTCTGTATACACACACACTCACACTCACACTCACTCACTCACTCACACTCACACAAGATGCGCCTCCACGGCTGGACCTGCCAAGGTGGAGACCTTCAAGCCCCCTTCCTCTCCTTGCCTGGCCTCCTTCACCTCCCCGCCCCCCACCCCAAGCGCACGGGCGGGAGGGGCGGTGTGCTCGCCCTTTGACCCCAGCCAGGGGCGGCCCTCCCCCACAACCCCTTTCAGCTGTGCCCCCCACCCTGTGGCCCTGCGGCCGCCTATTCCCCCGGGCCAGGGCTGGGGCACAGCGCACGGGGGAGGGGAGCCAGTGTATGGGGCGTCTCTCTCTCTCTCTCTCTCTCTCTCTCTCTCTCTCTCTCTCTCTCTCTCTCTCTCTCTCTCTCTCTCTCTCTCGATGTGTCCCATGGGTGGGGTGGGGTGGCGTGGTTTGTGGGGCGCTGAAGAAATCAGTCCCCTCCATCTCCTCCCTCTGGAAAACACCCAAGCCCTTGGAGAACTGCCCGCACCTCTACCTACCGTGGGGGCCGGGACCCTCCTCTGTGTCCTCCTGTGGCCCAGTCCAAGGGGCCTGGGCCTGGCCGGGGCTGCACTGGACCCCAACCACCCTGGCGTGTGGACTCGCTAAAAATCGGCGATTAGATATTGGATTCCAGCGTCATTGAGGTCATTTCACTAATGAGTGCACCGCAAAGAGTTTCCTAATCCATCTGTGAGGGTGGCAACCGAAAGAGAATTTTAGAGCTGACAGAATAGGCGAGGAAAGGCATAGGAGATTTCCACACCCAGTAAGGAAGCCTTTCCCAAAGTGGAAGAAAGAAAGGAGCAAACAGAGACACCGGTAGCCCGCCCGGATCAGAGTCTGCCCCTGAGAGAAAGTACCCTGACCAGGTTCACCCGTGGGTGGGTCGCGAGCTAGCGGCATTCAGAAGAGCGAGGCCCCAGTCTGTGCAGAAGACACCTGCACTCGGGTGTGTGTGGCGGCACAATTCACAAGCAGCTCCAGATGTTAAACCAAGGAGAAGCCAGGGAGTTCCCAACGCCCCAGGTGTCCTCAGCCCACGACTGGCTGCTGTGGGAATGCGAAGCCCGGCTCCTTGTCTCAGAGCGGGGCAACCAGGAGGTGTGATGTCCACCCCGGGGTTCCCAGGAGGATCAGACTGAAGCTGGGACTTGGCCTGAAAGTGTCCCCTCGCATGGCCACCCCCTTCCCCTTCCTGCTCCTCTACTCCTGGTGCCCCTCCATCCAGGGGCCAGACCTTAAAGAGTCGCCCGCAAGAGAATCCTGGTCCCAAAGGAGCCTTCTGGGGGACCCCTGCTGAGAGAGGTTGTGGGCATGGCCCGCTGGGGCTCTGCCCGACCCAGGGCTGAGAGATGCAACCTCCCAGCTCTGGGTCCCTGCAGGAAGTGTTGGCAAGCACAGGGCCAGTCCTCCAAAGGCCCAGGTGCAGGGAGCCCAGGCCAAGCAGCCTGTGGAAGAAGCCACATGCTGTGCCACCCCGGGGAACACGACTGCAGGCCCCGGCCCTTCCCACCTCCTCCTCCTCCTCCTCCTCCTCCTCCTCCTCCTCCTCCTCCTCCTCCCACCCCGCCCCCGCCCCCGCCCCCACATGGCACAGGGCCCAGAGACACCTCAGACACTTGCTACCCAAAGTGCAAAGGGCATCAGTTGCTCCTCCAAACCCCCCCCAGCCCAGCAGACCGCATTGTCCAGCCAGCCCCCGGGCCTCCCTGGGGTGCCCAGCACAAAAGTGCAGACACCCACCGGACCCTCCATCTCAGTTTTCGGATGTTTTTGCCACTCTAAGGACCCGCAGGCCAGCTGGGCCTTCTGGCAGGACAGAGAGCCCCGGAATCCGACGTGGAGAGCTGGGTGTACGTCCCCAGGAGGAGGCGGTCCCCACCTCCGCGGCTATCCCCTTGCGGGGAGCGGCAGCCGCGGGGCCTCAGAGAAGACACCAGGCTGGGCCCCCACGGCACAGCGGGAGCACGTCCCCCGCAGGCCACTTAGCGATGGCGGCCAGCCGGCGGACGGTTGGGTTGCGCGAGACGCTGCGGCCGCCCTGCTACCGGGTTCCTGGGAGGGCGTCCTGGAACCAGCGTCCAACCAAGCCCTTGGAAGGCCCAGGCGACGGAGGAGCCCCGTCAGGCAGGGGCCGAGGACGGTGACGGCCCGGGCGGGGAGGAGCGTGTCAGGCAGGGGCAGAGGACGGTGACAGGTGATAGGCCGGGCGGGAAGGAGTCAGTCAGGCAGGGGCCGTGGAGGAGACGGGCTGGGTAAGGGTTAGGGTTCGTGTCAGGGCACAAGTCACAATCGCAAAGACCTGGAAGCCACCCGAGTGCCCATCGACCCACGAGTGGGTAAATAAAATGTGGCGCGTGGACACCACGGAGTGCTATTCGGCTATGAGGAGCAGCGGTGAGGGGGCACCTCTCGTGGTTCTCCTGGCCAGAGCTGGAACCCGTTCCAGTAAGCCAAGTATCCCAAGAATGGACACACGAGCACCACGTGCTCGCGCTCACCAGCAAATGGGTACGAACCGATGGACACCTAAGTGGACACAGAGGAATCACCTTCTTCGGGTGGGTGTCGGGCGGGTGGGGGGAGGGGATGGGCATACACATCCATTAGGAATGGGGTGGGTACGCACCGACTGGGGGATGGGCGCACTTGAAGCTCTGACCCGAGGGGGGAGGCTGGGAGAGGGCAACGCACCCGACCTTAACATTGGTGCCCCCACAATATGCTGGAACAACATGAGAGGTAAATGAATAAGAACACGGGGGGGGGGGGAGGGGGGCACGGGCAACACATGTCACCTTAATACTTGGACTCCCATCATCTGCTTGAAAAGAGAGAGAAAAGAAAATGCAATAATAGAGATAAGAGACACTTTTTAAAAATAATGAATCCGGCCGGGCGCTGTGGCTCACGCCTGTAATCCTAGCTCTTGGGAGGCCGAGGCGGGCGGATTGCTCAAGGTCAGGAGTTCAAAACCAGCCTGAGCAAGAGCGAGACCCCGTCTCTACTATAAATAGAAAGGAATTAATTGGCCAACTGATATATATATATAAAAAATTAGCGGGGCATGGTGGCGCATGCCTGCAGTCCCAGCTACCCGGGAGGCTGAGGCAGAAGGATCACTGGAGCCCAGGAGTTTGAAGTTGCTGTGAGCTAGGCTGACGCCACGGCACTCACTCTAGCCTGGGCAACAAACCGAGACTCTGTCTCAAAAAAAAAAAAAAAAATGAATCCGAAGAGAAAAGTAAAAGGAGGCCTGTGGAGCAGGTCTGGGTGTGACTCCGGATCCCCCAACATCAGGTGCCACCACCAAAGATTCCTACGTGTAGCCCATAGAACCCCAAAAGCAACGGGAGGAGTTCTGGTCACATACTCCCTCAAAATGACATCCTGGCCTTCTTCTGGAACTCCCTCCCCTCTCAGACTCTCAAGGTTTCCTCCAGCGTGTCGGCTCCCACAGAGCAGACCTTTGGTCTGAGACCTGACTGTCCAGAAGCCACGCATGCTGCCGCGTGGCGGCGGTGTCGCGGCTCGGGACAAGAGGAGGCCCCACGGTGCGGGCTGGGGCGCCAGGCACCGCGGCGGGCGCTGAGGGTGGGGGTCACCCCCACCCCGGGCCGCCCCCGCACTCCCAGAAACGCGACAGAACCAGAGGCAAAAAAAAAAAGAAGAAGCCTACGGCACCCGGTATTCCCGGGCGGTCTCCCATCCAAGTTCTAACCAGGCCCGAGCCTGCTTAGCTTCCGAGACCAGACGGGATCGGGCGCGTTCGGGGTGGTGTGGCCGTGGACGGCGGAGGGCGCCCCTGCCCCGCTCAAGAAGCCGAGCCTCTCTGCGCTTCCCCGCCGCCTCCTCCCCCCGCCCCAGGCCCCGCGCCGGGTCGGGCCTGTTGAGTTCCCCGGCCGGGTCCCGCGGGCTCCGAGGGACGGGGGTGACAGGCGGGGCGGGCTGGGGTTGGGGGCTGTCTCTGTATACACACACACTCACACTCACACTCACTCACTCACTCACACTCACACAAGATGCGCCTCCACGGCTGGACCCGCCAAGGTGGAGACCTTCAAGCCCCCTTCCTCTCCTTGCCTGGCCTCCTTCACCTCCCCGCCCCCCACCCCAAGCGCAAGGGCGGGAGGGGCGGGGCGCTCGCCCTTTGACCCCAGCCAGGGGCGGCCCTCCCCCACAACCCCTTTCAGCTGCGCCCCCCACCCTGTGGCCCTGCGGCCGCCTATTCCCCCGGGCCAGGGCTGGGGCACAGCGCACGGGGGAGGGGAGCCAGTGTATGGGGCGTCTCTCTCTCTCTCTCTCTCTCTCTCTCTCTCTCTCTCTCTCTCTCTCTCTCTCTCTCTCTCTCTCTCTCGATGTGTCCCATGGGTGGGGTGGGGTGGCGTGGTTTGTGGGGCGCTGAAGAAATCAGTCCCCTCCATCTCCTCCCTCTGGAAAACACCCAAGCCCTTGGAGAACTGCCCGCACCTCTACCTACCGTGGGGGCCGGGACCCTCCTCTGTGTCCTCCTGTGGCCCAGTCCAAGGGGCCTGGGCCTGGCCGGGGCTGCACTGGACCCCAACCACCCTGGCGTGTGGACTCGCTAAAAATCGGCGATTAGATATTGGATTCCAGCGTCATTGAGGTCATTTCACTAATGAGTGCACCGCAAAGAGTTTCCTAATCCATCTGTGAGGGTGGCAACCGAAAGAGAATTTTAGAGCTGACAGAATAGGCGAGGAAAGGCATAGGAGATTTCCACACCCAGTAAGGAAGCCTTTCCCAAAGTGGAAGAAAGAAAGGAGCAAACAGAGACACCGGTAGCCCGCCCGGATCAGAGTCTGCCCCTGAGAGAAAGTACCCTGACCAGGTTCACCCGTGGGTGGGTCGCGAGCTAGCGGCATTCAGAAGAGCGAGGCCCCAGTCTGTGCAGAAGACACCTGCACTCGGGTGTGTGTGGCGGCACAATTCACAAGCAGCTCCAGATGTTAAACCAAGGAGAAGCCAGGGAGTTCCCAACGCCCCAGGTGTCCTCAGCCCACGACTGGCTGCTGTGGGAATGCGAAGCCCGGCTCCTTGTCTCAGAGCGGGGCAACCAGGAGGTGTGATGTCCACCCCGGGGTTCCCAGGAGGATCAGACTGAAGCTGGGACTTGGCCTGAAAGTGTCCCCTCGCATGGCCACCCCCTTCCCCTTCCTGCTCCTCTACTCCTGGTGCCCCTCCATCCAGGGGCCAGACCTTAAAGAGTCACCCGCAAGAGAATCCTGGTCCCAAAGGAGCCTTCTGGGGGACCCCTGCTGAGAGAGGTTGTGGGCATGGCCCGCTGGGGCTCTGCCCGACCCAGGGCTGAGAGATGCAACCTCCCAGCTCTGGGTCCCTGCAGGAAGTGTTGGCAAGCACAGGGCCAGTCCTCCAAAGGCCCAGGTGCAGGGAGCCCAGGCCAAGCAGCCTGTGGAAGAAGCCACATGCTGTGCCACCCCGGGGAACACGACTGCAGGCCCCGGCCCTTCCCACCTCCTCCTCCTCCTCCTCCTCCTCCTCCTCCTCCTCCTCCTCCCACCCCGCCCCCGCCCCCGCCCCCACATGGCACAGGGCCCAGAGACACCTCAGACACTTGCTACCCAAAGTGCAAAGGGCATCAGTTGCTCCTCCAAACCCCCCCCAGCCCAGCAGACCGCATTGTCCAGCCAGCGCCCGGGCCTCCCTGGGGTGCCCAGCACAAAAGTGCAGACACCCACCGGACCCTCCATCTCAGTTTTCGGATGTTTTTGCCACTCTAAGGACCCGCAGGCCAGCTGGGCCTTCTGGCAGGACAGAGAGCCCCGGAATCCGACGTGGAGAGCTGGGTGTACGTCCCCATGAGGAGGCGGTCCCCACCTCCGCGGCTATCCCCTTGCGGGGAGCGGCAGCCGCGGGGCCTCAGAGAAGACACCAGGCTGGGCCCCCACGGCACAGCGGGAGCACGTCCCCCGCAGGCCACTTAGCGATGGCGGCCAGCCGGCGGACGGTTGGGTTGCGCGAGACGCTGCGGCCGCCCTGCTACCGGGTTCCTGGGAGGGCGTCCTGGAACCAGCGTCCACACCAAGCCCTTGGAAGGCCCAGGCGACGGAGGAGCCCCGTCAGGCAGGGGCCGAGGACGGTGACGGCCCGGGCGGGGAGGAGCGTGTCAGGCAGGGGCAGAGGACGGTGACAGGTGATAGGCCGGGCGGGAAGGAGTCAGTCAGGCAGGGGCCGTGGAGGAGACGGGCTGGGTAAGGGTTAGGGTTCGTGTCAGGGCACAAGTCACAATCGCAAAGACCTGGAAGCCACCCGAGTGCCCATCGACCCACGAGTGGGTAAATAAAATGTGGCGCGTGGACACCACGGAGTGCTATTCGGCTATGAGGAGCAGCGGTGAGGGGGCACCTCTCGTGGTTCTCCTGGCCAGAGCTGGAACCCGTTCCAGTAAGCCAAGTATCCCAAGAATGGACACACGAGCACCACGTGCTCGCGCTCACCAGCAAATGGGTACGAACCGATGGACACCTAAGTGGACACAGAGGAATCACCTTCTTCGGGTGGGTGTCGGGCGGGTGGGGGGAGGGGATGGGCATACACATCCATTAGGAATGGGGTGGGTACGCACCGACTGGGGGATGGGCGCACTTGAAGCTCTGACCCGAGGGGGGAGGCTGGGAGAGGGCAACGCACCCGACCTTAACATTGGTGCCCCCACAATATGCTGGAACAACATGAGAGGTAAATGAATAAGAACACGGGGGGGGGGGGGAGGGGGGCACGGGCAACACATGTCACCTTAATACTTGGACTCCCATCATCTGCTTGAAAAGAGAGAGAAAAGAAAATGCAATAATAGAGATAAGAGACACTTTTTAAAAATAATGAATCCGGCCGGGCGCTGTGGCTCACGCCTGTAATCCTAGCTCTTGGGAGGCCGAGGCGGGCGGATTGCTCAAGGTCAGGAGTTCAAAACCAGCCTGAGCAAGAGCGAGACCCCGTCTCTACTATAAATAGAAAGGAATTAATTGGCCAACTGATATATATATATAAAAAATTAGCGGGGCATGGTGGCGCATGCCTGCAGTCCCAGCTACCCGGGAGGCTGAGGCAGAAGGATCACTGGAGCCCAGGAGTTTGAAGTTGCTGTGAGCTAGGCTGACGCCACGGCACTCACTCTAGCCTGGGCAACAAACCGAGACTCTGTCTCAAAAAAAAAAAAAAAAAATGAATCCGAAGAGAAAAGTAAAAGGAGGCCTTTGGGCAGGTCTGGGTGTGACTCCGGATCCCCCAACATCAGGTGCCACCACCAAAGATTCCTACGTGTAGCCCATAGAACCCCAAAAGCAACGGGAGGAGTTCTGGTCACATACTCCCTCAAAATGACATCCTGGCCTTCTTCTGGAACTCCCTCCCCTCTCAGACTCTCAAGGTTTCCTCCAGCGTGTCGGCTCCCACAGAGCAGACCTTTGGTCTGAGACCTGACTGTCCAGAAGCCACGCATGCTGCCGCGTGGCGGCGGTGTCGCGGCTCGGGACAAGAGGAGGCCCCACGGTGCGGGCTGGGGCGCCAGGCACCGCGGCGGGCGCTGAGGGTGGGGGTCACCCCCACCCCGGGCCGCCCCCGCACTCCCAGAAACGCGACAGAACCAGAGGCAAAAAAAAAAAGAAGAAGCCTACGGCACCCGGTATTCCCGGGCGGTCTCCCATCCAAGTTCTAACCAGGCCCGAGCCTGCTTAGCTTCCGAGACCAGACGGGATCGGGCGCGTTCGGGGTGGTGTGGCCGTGGACGGCGGAGGGCGCCCCTGCCCCGCTCAAGAAGCCGAGCCTCTCTGCGCTTCCCCGCCGCCTCCTCCCCCCGCCCCAGGCCCCGCGCCGGGTCGGGCCTGTTGAGTTCGCCGGCCGGGTCCCGCGGGCTCCGAGGGACGGGGGTGACAGGCGGGGCGGGCCGGGGTTGGGGGCTGTCTCTGTATACACACACACTCACACTCACACTCACTCACTCACTCACACTCACACAAGATGCGCCTCCACGGCTGGACCCGCCAAGGTGGAGACCTTCAAGCCCCCTTCCTCTCCTTGCCTGGCCTCCTTCACCTCCCCGCCCCCCACCCCAAGCGCAAGGGCGGGAGGGGCGGGGCGCTCGCCCTTTGACCCCAGCCAGGGGCGGCCCTCCCCCACAACCCCTTTCAGCTGCGCCCCCCACCCTGTGGCCCTGCGGCCGCCTATTCCCCCGGGCCAGGGCTGGGGCACAGCGCACGGGGGAGGGGAGCCAGTGTATGGGGCGTCTCTCTCTCTCTCTCTCTCTCTCTCTCTCTCTCTCTCTCTCTCTCTCTCTCTCTCTCTCTCTCGATGTGTCCCATGGGTGGGGTGGGGTGGCGTGGTTTGTGGGGCGCTGAAGAAATCAGTCCCCTCCATCTCCTCCCTCTGGAAAACACCCAAGCCCTTGGAGAACTGCCCGCACCTCTACCTACCGTGGGGGCCGGGACCCTCCTCTGTGTCCTCCTGTGGCCCAGTCCAAGGGGCCTGGGCCTGGCCGGGGCTGCACTGGACCCCAACCACCCTGGCGTGTGGACTCGCTAAAAATCGGCGATTAGATATTGGATTCCAGCGTCATTGAGGTCATTTCACTAATGAGTGCACCGCAAAGAGTTTCCTAATCCATCTGTGAGGGTGGCAACCGAAAGAGAATTTTAGAGCTGACAGAATAGGCGAGGAAAGGCATAGGAGATTTCCACACCCAGTAAGGAAGCCTTTCCCAAAGTGGAAGAAAGAAAGGAGCAAACAGAGACACCGGTAGCCCGCCCGGATCAGAGTCTGCCCCTGAGAGAAAGTACCCTGACCAGGTTCACCCGTGGGTGGGTCGCGAGCTAGCGGCATTCAGAAGAGCGAGGCCCCAGTCTGTGCAGAAGACACCTGCACTCGGGTGTGTGTGGCGGCACAATTCACAAGCAGCTCCAGATGTTAAACCAAGGAGAAGCCAGGGAGTTCCCAACGCCCCAGGTGTCCTCAGCCCACGACTGGCTGCTGTGGGAATGCGAAGCCCGGCTCCTTGTCTCAGAGCGGGGCAACCAGGAGGTGTGATGTCCACCCCGGGGTTCCCAGGAGGATCAGACTGAAGCTGGGACTTGGCCTGAAAGTGTCCCCTCGCATGGCCACCCCCTTCCCCTTCCTGCTCCTCTACTCCTGGTGCCCCTCCATCCAGGGGCCAGACCTTAAAGAGTCACCCGCAAGAGAATCCTGGTCCCAAAGGAGCCTTCTGGGGGACCCCTGCTGAGAGAGGTTGTGGGCATGGCCCGCTGGGGCTCTGCCCGACCCAGGGCTGAGAGATGCAACCTCCCAGCTCTGGGTCCCTGCAGGAAGTGTTGGCAAGCACAGGGCCAGTCCTCCAAAGGCCCAGGTGCAGGGAGCCCAGGCCAAGCAGCCTGTGGAAGAAGCCACATGCTGTGCCACCCCGGGGAACACGACTGCAGGCCCCGGCCCTTCCCACCTCCTCCTCCTCCTCCTCCTCCTCCTCCTCCTCCTCCTCCCACCCCGCCCCCGCCCCCGCCCCCACATGGCACAGGGCCCAGAGACACCTCAGACACTTGCTACCCAAAGTGCAAAGGGCATCAGTTGCTCCTCCAAACCCCCCCCAGCCCAGCAGACCGCATTGTCCAGCCAGCGCCCGGGCCTCCCTGGGGTGCCCAGCACAAAAGTGCAGACACCCACCGGACCCTCCATCTCAGTTTTCGGATGTTTTTGCCACTCTAAGGACCCGCAGGCCAGCTGGGCCTTCTGGCAGGACAGAGAGCCCCGGAATCCGACGTGGAGAGCTGGGTGTACGTCCCCATGAGGAGGCGGTCCCCACCTCCGCGGCTATCCCCTTGCGGGGAGCGGCAGCCGCGGGGCCTCAGAGAAGACACCAGGCTGGGCCCCCACGGCACAGCGGGAGCACGTCCCCCGCAGGCCACTTAGCGATGGCGGCCAGCCGGCGGACGGTTGGGTTGCGCGAGACGCTGCGGCCGCCCTGCTACCGGGTTCCTGGGAGGGCGTCCTGGAACCAGCGTCCACACCAAGCCCTTGGAAGGCCCAGGCGACGGAGGAGCCCCGTCAGGCAGGGGCCGAGGACGGTGACGGCCCGGGCGGGGAGGAGCGTGTCAGGCAGGGGCAGAGGACGGTGACAGGTGATAGGCCGGGCGGGAAGGAGTCAGTCAGGCAGGGGCCGTGGAGGAGACGGGCTGGGTAAGGGTTAGGGTTCGTGTCAGGGCACAAGTCACAATCGCAAAGACCTGGAAGCCACCCGAGTGCCCATCGACCCACGAGTGGGTAAATAAAATGTGGCGCGTGGACACCACGGAGTGCTATTCGGCTATGAGGAGCAGCGGTGAGGGGGCACCTCTCGTGGTTCTCCTGGCCAGAGCTGGAACCCGTTCCAGTAAGCCAAGTATCCCAAGAATGGACACACGAGCACCACGTGCTCGCGCTCACCAGCAAATGGGTACGAACCGATGGACACCTAAGTGGACACAGAGGAATCACCTTCTTCGGGTGGGTGTCGGGCGGGTGGGGGGAGGGGATGGGCATACACATCCATTAGGAATGGGGTGGGTACGCACCGACTGGGGGATGGGCGCACTTGAAGCTCTGACCCGAGGGGGGAGGCTGGGAGAGGGCAACGCACCCGACCTTAACATTGGTGCCCCCACAATATGCTGGAACAACATGAGAGGTAAATGAATAAGAACACGGGGGGGGGGGGAGGGGGGCACGGGCAACACATGTCACCTTAATACTTGGACTCCCATCATCTGCTTGAAAAGAGAGAGAAAAGAAAATGCAATAATAGAGATAAGAGACACTTTTTAAAAATAATGAATCCGGCCGGGCGCTGTGGCTCACGCCTGTAATCCTAGCTCTTGGGAGGCCGAGGCGGGCGGATTGCTCAAGGTCAGGAGTTCAAAACCAGCCTGAGCAAGAGCGAGACCCCGTCTCTACTATAAATAGAAAGGAATTAATTGGCCAACTGATATATATATATAAAAAATTAGCGGGGCATGGTGGCGCATGCCTGCAGTCCCAGCTACCCGGGAGGCTGAGGCAGAAGGATCACTGGAGCCCAGGAGTTTGAAGTTGCTGTGAGCTAGGCTGACGCCACGGCACTCACTCTAGCCTGGGCAACAAACCGAGACTCTGTCTCAAAAAAAAAAAAAAAAAATGAATCCGAAGAGAAAAGTAAAAGGAGGCCTGTGGAGCAGGTCTGGGTGTGACTCCGGATCCCCCAACATCAGGTGCCACCACCAAAGATTCCTACGTGTAGCCCATAGAACCCCAAAAGCAACGGGAGGAGTTCTGGTCACATACTCCCTCAAAATGACATCCTGGCCTTCTTCTGGAACTCCCTCCCCTCTCAGACTCTCAAGGTTTCCTCCAGCGTGTCGGCTCCCACAGAGCAGACCTTTGGTCTGAGACCTGACTGTCCAGAAGCCACGCATGCTGCCGCGTGGCGGCGGTGTCGCGGCTCGGGACAAGAGGAGGCCCCACGGTGCGGGCTGGGGCGCCAGGCACCGCGGCGGGCGCTGAGGGTGGGGGTCACCCCCACCCCGGGCCGCCCCCGCACTCCCAGAAACGCGACAGAACCAGAGGCAAAAAAAAAAAGAAGAAGCCTACGGCACCCGGTATTCCCGGGCGGTCTCCCATCCAAGTTCTAACCAGGCCCGAGCCTGCTTAGCTTCCGAGACCAGACGGGATCGGGCGCGTTCGGGGTGGTGTGGCCGTGGACGGCGGAGGGCGCCCCTGCCCCGCTCAAGAAGCCGAGCCTCTCTGCGCTTCCCCGCCGCCTCCTCCCCCCGCCCCAGGCCCCGCGCCGGGTCGGGCCTGTTGAGTTCGCCGGCCGGGTCCCGCGGGCTCCGAGGGACGGGGGTGACAGGCGGGGCGGGCTGGGGTTGGGGGCTGTCTCTGTATACACACACACTCACACTCACACTCACTCACTCACTCACACTCACACAAGATGCGCCTCCACGGCTGGACCCGCCAAGGTGGAGACCTTCAAGCCCCCTTCCTCTCCTTGCCTGGCCTCCTTCACCTCCCCGCCCCCCACCCCAAGCGCACGGGCGGGAGGGGCGGGGCGCTCGCCCTTTGACCCCAGCCAGGGGCGGCCCTCCCCCACAACCCCTTTCAGCTGCGCCCCCCACCCTGTGGCCCTGCGGCCGCCTATTCCCCCGGGCCAGGGCTGGGGCACAGCGCACGGGGGAGGGGAGCCAGTGTATGGGGCGTCTCTCTCTCTCTCTCTCTCTCTCTCTCTCTCTCTCTCTCTCTCTCTCTCTCTCTCTCTCTCTCTCTCTCTCTCGGGATGTGTCCCATGGGTGGGGTGGGGTGGCGTGGTTTGTGGGGCGCTGAAGAAATCAGTCCCCTCCATCTCCTCCCTCTGGAAAACACCCAAGCCCTTGGAGAACTGCCCGCACCTCTACCTACCGTGGGGGCCGGGACCCTCCTCTGTGTCCTCCTGTGGCCCAGTCCAAGGGGCCTGGGCCTGGCCGGGGCTGCACTGGACCCCAACCACCCTGGCGTGTGGACTCGCTAAAAATCGGCGATTAGATATTGGATTCCAGCGTCATTGAGGTCATTTCACTAATGAGTGCACCGCAAAGAGTTTCCTAATCCATCTGTGAGGGTGGCAACCGAAAGAGAATTTTAGAGCTGACAGAATAGGCGAGGAAAGGCATAGGAGATTTCCACACCCAGTAAGGAAGCCTTTCCCAAAGTGGAAGAAAGAAAGGAGCAAACAGAGACACCGGTAGCCCGCCCGGATCAGAGTCTGCCCCTGAGAGAAAGTACCCTGACCAGGTTCACCCGTGGGTGGGTCGCGAGCTAGCGGCATTCAGAAGAGCGAGGCCCCAGTCTGTGCAGAAGACACCTGCACTCGGGTGTGTGTGGCGGCACAATTCACAAGCAGCTCCAGATGTTAAACCAAGGAGAAGCCAGGGAGTTCCCAACGCCCCAGGTGTCCTCAGCCCACGACTGGCTGCTGTGGGAATGCGAAGCCCGGCTCCTTGTCTCAGAGCGGGGCAACCAGGAGGTGTGATGTCCACCCCGGGGTTCCCGAAGCTGGGACTTGGCCTGAAAGTGTCCCCTCGCATGGCCACCCCCTTCCCCTTCCTGCTCCTCTACTCCTGGTGCCCCTCCATCCAGGGGCCAGACCTTAAAGAGTCACCCGCAAGAGAATCCTGGTCCCAAAGGAGCCTTCTGGGGGACCCCTGCTGAGAGAGGTTGTGGGCATGGCCCGCTGGGGCTCTGCCCGACCCAGGGCTGAGAGATGCAACCTCCCAGCTCTGGGTCCCTGCAGGAAGTGTTGGCAAGCACAGGGCCAGTCCTCCAAAGGCCCAGGTGCAGGGAGCCCAGGCCAAGCAGCCTGTGGAAGAAGCCACATGCTGTGCCACCCCGGGGAACACGACTGCAGGCCCCGGCCCTTCCCACCTCCTCCTCCTCCTCCTCCTCCTCCTCCTCCTCCTCCTCCCACCCGGCCCCCGCCCCCGCCCCCACATGGCACAGGGCCCAGAGACACCTCAGACACTTGCTACCCAAAGTGCAAAGGGCATCAGTTGCTCCTCCAAACCCCCCCCAGCCCAGCAGACCGCATTGTCCAGCCAGCGCCCGGGCCTCCCTGGGGTGCCCAGCACAAAAGTGCAGACACCCACCGGACCCTCCATCTCAGTTTTCGGATGTTTTTGCCACTCTAAGGACCCGCAGGCCAGCTGGGCCTTCTGGCAGGACAGAGAGCCCCGGAATCCGACGTGGAGAGCTGGGTGTACGTCCCCATGAGGAGGCGGTCCCCACCTCCGCGGCTATCCCCTTGCGGGGAGCGGCAGCCGCGGGGCCTCAGAGAAGACACCAGGCTGGGCCCCCACGGCACAGCTGGAGCACGTCCCCCGCAGGCCACTTAGCGATGGCGGCCAGCCGGCGGACGGTTGGGTTGCGCGAGACGCTGCGGCCGCCCTGCTACCGGGTTCCTGGGAGGGCGTCCTGGAACCAGCGTCCACACCAAGCCCTTGGAAGGCCCAGGCGACGGAGGAGCCCCGTCAGGCAGGGGCCGAGGACGGTGACGGCCCGGGCGGGGAGGAGCGTGTCAGGCAGGGGCAGAGGACGGTGACAGGTGATAGGCCGGGCGGGAAGGAGTCAGTCAGGCAGGGGCCGTGGAGGAGACGGGCTGGGTAAGGGTTAGGGTTCGTGTCAGGGCACAAGTCACAATCGCAAAGACCTGGAAGCCACCCGAGTGCCCATCGACCCACGAGTGGGTAAATAAAATGTGGCGCGTGGACACCACGGAGTGCTATTCGGCTATGAGGAGCAGCGGTGAGGGGGCACCTCTCGTGGTTCTCCTGGCCAGAGCTGGAACCCGTTCCAGTAAGCCAAGTATCCCAAGAATGGACACACGAGCACCACGTGCTCGCGCTCACCAGCAAATGGGTACGAACCGATGGACACCTAAGTGGACACAGAGGAATCACCTTCTTCGGGTGGGTGTCGGGCGGGTGGGGGGAGGGGATGGGCATACACATCCATTAGGAATGGGGTGGGTACGCACCGACTGGGGGATGGGCGCACTTGAAGCTCTGACCCGAGGGGGGAGGCTGGGAGAGGGCAACGCACCCGACCTTAACATTGGTGCCCCCACAATATGCTGGAACAACATGAGAGGTAAATGAATAAGAACACGGGGGGGGGGGGGAGGGGGGCACGGGCAACACATGTCACCTTAATACTTGGACTCCCATCATCTGCTTGAAAAGAGAGAGAAAAGAAAATGCAATAATAGAGATAAGAGACACTTTTTAAAAATAATGAATCCGGCCGGGCGCTGTGGCTCACGCCTGTAATCCTAGCTCTTGGGAGGCCGAGGCGGGCGGATTGCTCAAGGTCAGGAGTTCAAAACCAGCCTGAGCAAGAGCGAGACCCCGTCTCTACTATAAATAGAAAGGAATTAATTGGCCAACTGATATATATATATAAAAAATTAGCGGGGCATGGTGGCGCATGCCTGCAGTCCCAGCTACCCGGGAGGCTGAGGCAGAAGGATCACTGGAGCCCAGGAGTTTGAAGTTGCTGTGAGCTAGGCTGACGCCACGGCACTCACTCTAGCCTGGGCAACAAACCGAGACTCTGTCTCAAAAAAAAAAAAAAAAAATGAATCCGAAGAGAAAAGTAAAAGGAGGCCTGTGGAGCAGGTCTGGGTGTGACTCCGGATCCCCCAACATCAGGTGCCACCACCAAAGATTCCTACGTGTAGCCCATAGAACCCCAAAAGCAACGGGAGGAGTTCTGGTCACATACTCCCTCAAAATGACATCCTGGCCTTCTTCTGGAACTCCCTCCCCTCTCAGACTCTCAAGGTTTCCTCCAGCGTGTCGGCTCCCACAGAGCAGACCTTTGGTCTGAGACCTGACTGTCCAGAAGCCACGCATGCTGCCGCGTGGCGGCGGTGTCGCGGCTCGGGACAAGAGGAGGCCCCACGGTGCGGGCTGGGGCGCCAGGCACCGCGGCGGGCGCTGAGGGTGGGGGTCACCCCCACCCCGGGCCGCCCCCGCACTCCCAGAAACGCGACAGAACCAGAGGCAAAAAAAAAAAGAAGAAGCCTACGGCACCCGGTATTCCCGGGCGGTCTCCCATCCAAGTTCTAACCAGGCCCGAGCCTGCTTAGCTTCCGAGACCAGAGGGGATCGGGCGCGTTCGGGGTGGTGTGGCCGTGGACGGCGGAGGGCGCCCCTGCCCCGCTCAAGAAGCCGAGCCTCTCTGCGCTTCCCCGCCGCCTCCTCCCCCCGCCCCAGGCCCCGCGCCGGGTCGGGCCTGTTGAGTTCGCCGGCCGGGTCCCGCGGGCTCCGAGGGACGGGGGTGACAGGCGGGGCGGGCTGGGGTTGGGGGCTGTCTCTGTATACACACACACTCACACTCACACTCACTCACTCACTCACACTCACACAAGATGCGCCTCCACGGCTGGACCCGCCAAGGTGGAGACCTTCAAGCCCCCTTCCTCTCCTTGCCTGGCCTCCTTCACCTCCCCGCCCCCCACCCCAAGCGCACGGGCGGGAGGGGCGGGGCGCTCGCCCTTTGACCCCAGCCAGGGGCGGCCCTCCCCCACAACCCCTTTCAGCTGCGCCCCCCACCCTGTGGCCCTGCGGCCGCCTATTCCCCCGGGCCAGGGCTGGGGCACAGCGCACGGGGGAGGGGAGCCAGTGTATGGGGCGTGTCTCTCTCTCTCTCTCTCTCTCTCTCTCTCTCTCTCTCTCTCTCTCTCTCTCTCTCTCTCTCGATGTGTCCCATGGGTGGGGTGGGGTGGCGTGGTTTGTGGGGCGCTGAAGAAATCAGTCCCCTCCATCTCCTCCCTCTGGAAAACACCCAAGCCCTTGGAGAACTGCCCGCACCTCTACCTACCGTGGGGGCCGGGACCCTCCTCTGTGTCCTCCTGTGGCCCAGTCCAAGGGGCCTGGGCCTGGCCGGGGCTGCACTGGACCCCAACCACCCTGGCGTGTGGACTCGCTAAAAATCGGCGATTAGATATTGGATTCCAGCGTCATTGAGGTCATTTCACTAATGAGTGCACCGCAAAGAGTTTCCTAATCCATCTGTGAGGGTGGCAACCGAAAGAGAATTTTAGAGCTGACAGAATAGGCGAGGAAAGGCATAGGAGATTTCCACACCCAGTAAGGAAGCCTTTCCCAAAGTGGAAGAAAGAAAGGAGCAAACAGAGACACCGGTAGCCCGCCCGGATCAGAGTCTGCCCCTGAGAGAAAGTACCCTGACCAGGTTCACCCGTGGGTGGGTCGCGAGCTAGCGGCATTCAGAAGAGCGAGGCCCCAGTCTGTGCAGAAGACACCTGCACTCGGGTGTGTGTGGCGGCACAATTCACAAGCAGCTCCAGATGTTAAACCAAGGAGAAGCCAGGGAGTTCCCAACGCCCCAGGTGTCCTCAGCCCACGACTGGCTGCTGTGGGAATGCGAAGCCCGGCTCCTTGTCTCAGAGCGGGGCAACCAGGAGGTGTGATGTCCACCCCGGGGTTCCCAGGAGGATCAGACTGAAGCTGGGACTTGGCCTGAAAGTGTCCCCTCGCATGGCCACCCCCTTCCCCTTCCTGCTCCTCTACTCCTGGTGCCCCTCCATCCAGGGGCCAGACCTTAAAGAGTCACCCGCAAGAGAATCCTGGTCCCAAAGGAGCCTTCTGGGGGACCCCTGCTGAGAGAGGTTGTGGGCATGGCCCGCTGGGGCTCTGCCCGACCCAGGGCTGAGAGATGCAACCTCCCAGCTCTGGGTCCCTGCAGGAAGTGTTGGCAAGCACAGGGCCAGTCCTCCAAAGGCCCAGGTGCAGGGAGCCCAGGCCAAGCAGCCTGTGGAAGAAGCCACATGCTGTGCCACCCCAGGGAACACGACTGCAGGCCCCGGCCCTTCCCACCTCCTCCTCCTCCTCCTCCTCCTCCTCCTCCTCCTCCTCCCACCCCGCCCCCGCCCCCGCCCCCACATGGCACAGGGCCCAGAGACACCTCAGACACTTGCTACCCAAAGTGCAAAGGGCATCAGTTGCTCCTCCAAACCCCCCCCAGCCCAGCAGACCGCATTGTCCAGCCAGCGCCCGGGCCTCCCTGGGGTGCCCAGCACAAAAGTGCAGACACCCACCGGACCCTCCATCTCAGTTTTCGGATGTTTTTGCCACTCTAAGGACCCGCAGGCCAGCTGGGCCTTCTGGCAGGACAGAGAGCCCCGGAATCCGACGTGGAGAGCTGGGTGTACGTCCCCATGAGGAGGCGGTCCCCACCTCCGCGGCTATCCCCTTGCGGGGAGCGGCAGCCGCGGGGCCTCAGAGAAGACACCAGGCTGGGCCCCCACGGCACAGCGGGAGCACGTCCCCCGCAGGCCACTTAGCGATGGCGGCCAGCCGGCGGACGGTTGGGTTGCGCGAGACGCTGCGGCCGCCCTGCTACCGGGTTCCTGGGAGGGCGTCCTGGAACCAGCGTCCACACCAAGCCCTTGGAAGGCCCAGGCGACGGAGGAGCCCCGTCAGGCAGGGGCCGAGGACGGTGACAGGTGATAGGCCGGGCGGGAAGGAGTCAGTCAGGCAGGGGCCGTGGAGGAGACGGGCTGGGTAAGGGTTAGGGTTCGTGTCAGGGCACAAGTCACAATCGCAAAGACCTGGAAGCCACCCGAGTGCCCATCGACCCACGAGTGGGTAAATAAAATGTGGCGCGTGGACACCACGGAGTGCTATTCGGCTATGAGGAGCAGCGGTGAGGGGGCACCTCTCGTGGTTCTCCTGGCCAGAGCTGGAACCCGTTCCAGTAAGCCAAGTATCCCAAGAATGGACACACGAGCACCACGTGCTCGCGCTCACCAGCAAATGGGTACGAACCGATGGACACCTAAGTGGACACAGAGGAATCACCTTCTTCGGGTGGGTGTCGGGCGGGTGGGGGGAGGGGATGGGCATACACATCCATTAGGAATGGGGTGGGTACGCACCGACTGGGGGATGGGCGCACTTGAAGCTCTGACCCGAGGGGGGAGGCTGGGAGAGGGCAACGCACCCGACCTTAACATTGGTGCCCCCACAATATGCTGGAACAACATGAGAGGTAAATGAATAAGAACACGGGGGGGGGGAGGGGGGCACGGGCAACACATGTCACCTTAATACTTGGACTCCCATCATCTGCTTGAAAAGAGAGAGAAAAGAAAATGCAATAATAGAGATAAGAGACACTTTTTAAAAATAATGAATCCGGCCGGGCGCTGTGGCTCACGCCTGTAATCCTAGCTCTTGGGAGGCCGAGGCGGGCGGATTGCTCAAGGTCAGGAGTTCAAAACCAGCCTGAGCAAGAGCGAGACCCCGTCTCTACTATAAATAGAAAGGAATTAATTGGCCAACTGATATATATATATAAAAAATTAGCGGGGCATGGTGGCGCATGCCTGCAGTCCCAGCTACCCGGGAGGCTGAGGCAGAAGGATCACTGGAGCCCAGGAGTTTGAAGTTGCTGTGAGCTAGGCTGACGCCACGGCACTCACTCTAGCCTGGGCAACAAACCGAGACTCTGTCTCAAAAAAAAAAAAAAAAAAATGAATCCGAAGAGAAAAGTAAAAGGAGGCCTGTGGAGCAGGTCTGGGTGTGACTCCGGATCCCCCAACATCAGGTGCCACCACCAAAGATTCCTACGTGTAGCCCATAGAACCCCAAAAGCAACGGGAGGAGTTCTGGTCACATACTCCCTCAAAATGACATCCTGGCCTTCTTCTGGAACTCCCTCCCCTCTCAGACTCTCAAGGTTTCCTCCGGCGTGTCGGCTCCCACAGAGCAGACCTTTGGTCTGAGACCTGACTGTCCAGAAGCCACGCATGCTGCCGCGTGGCGGCGGTGTCGCGGCTCGGGACAAGAGGAGGCCCCACGGTGCGGGCTGGGGCGCCAGGCACCGCGGCGGGCGCTGAGGGTGGGGGTCACCCCCACCCCGGGCCGCCCCCACACTCCCAGAAACGCGACAGAACCAGAGGCAAAAAAAAAAAGAAGAAGCCTACGGCACCCGGTATTCCCGGGCGGTCTCCCATCCAAGTTCTAACCAGGCCCGAGCCTGCTTAGCTTCCGAGACCAGACGGGATCGGGCGCGTTCGGGGTGGTGTGGCCGTGGACGGCGGAGGGCGCCCCTGCCCCGCTCAAGAAGCCGAGCCTCTCTGCGCTTCCCCGCCGCCTCCTCCCCCCGCCCCAGGCCCCGCGCCGGGTCGGGCCTGTTGAGTTCGCCGGCCGGGTCCCGCGGGCTCCGAGGGACGGGGGTGACAGGCGGGGCGGGCCGGGGTTGGGGGCTGTCTCTGTATACACACACACTCACACTCACTCACTCACTCACACTCACACAAGATGCGCCTCCACGGCTGGACCCGCCAAGGTGGAGACCTTCAAGCCCCCTTCCTCTCCTTGCCTGGCCTCCTTCACCTCCCCGCCCCCCACCCCCAGCGCACGGGCGGGAGGGGCGGGGCGCTCGCCCTTTGACCCCAGCCAGGGGCGGCCCTCCCCCACAACGCCTTTCACCTGCGCCCCCCACCCTGTGGCCCTGCGGCCGCCTATTCCCCCGGGCCAGGGCTGGGGCACAGCGCACGGGGGAGGGGAGCCAGTGTATGGGGCGTCTCTCTCTCTCTCTCTCTCTCTCTCTCTCTCTCTCTCTCTCTCTCTCTCTCTGTCTCTCTCTCTCGATGTGTCCCATGGGTGGGGTGGGGTGGCGTGGTTTGTGGGGCGCTGAAGAAATCAGTCCCCTCCATCTCCTCCCTCTGGAAAACACCCAAGCCCTTGGAGAACTGCCCGCACCTCTACCTACCGTGGGGGCCGGGACCCTCCTCTGTGTCCTCCTGTGGCCCAGTCCAAGGGGCCTGGGCCTGGCCGGGGCTGCACTGGACCCCAACCACCCTGGCGTGTGGACTCGCTAAAAATCGGCGATTAGATATTGGATTCCAGCGTCATTGAGGTCATTTCACTAATGAGTGCACCGCAAAGAGTTTCCTAATCCATCTGTGAGGGTGGCAACCGAAAGAGAATTTTAGAGCTGACAGAATAGGCGAGGAAAGGCATAGGAGATTTCCACACCCAGTAAGGAAGCCTTTCCCAAAGTGGAAGAAAGAAAGGAGCAAACAGAGACACCGGTAGCCCGCCCGGATCAGAGTCTGCCCCTGAGAGAAAGTACCCTGACCAGGTTCACCCGTGGGTGGGTCGCGAGCTAGCGGCATTCAGAAGAGCGAGGCCCCAGTCTGTGCAGAAGACACCTGCACTCGGGTGTGTGTGGCGGCACAATTCACAAGCAGCTCCAGATGTTAAACCAAGGAGAAGCCAGGGAGTTCCCAACGCCCCAGGTGTCCTCAGCCCACGACTGGCTGCTGTGGGAATGCGAAGCCCGGCTCCTTGTCTCAGAGCGGGGCAACCAGGAGGTGTGATGTCCACCCCGGGGTTCCCAGGAGGATCAGACTGAAGCTGGGACTTGGCCTGAAAGTGTCCCCTCGCATGGCCACCCCCTTCCCCTTCCTGCTCCTCTACTCCTGGTGCCCCTCCATCCAGGGGCCAGACCTTAAAGAGTCACCCGCAAGAGAATCCTGGTCCCAAAGGAGCCTTCTGGGGGACCCCTGCTGAGAGAGGTTGTGGGCATGGCCCGCTGGGGCTCTGCCCGACCCAGGGCTGAGAGATGCAACCTCCCAGCTCTGGGTCCCTGCAGGAAGTGTTGGCAAGCACAGGGCCAGTCCTCCAAAGGCCCAGGTGCAGGGAGCCCAGGCCAAGCAGCCTGTGGAAGAAGCCACATGCTGTGCCACCCCGGGGAACACGACTGCAGGCCCCGGCCCTTCCCACCTCCTCCTCCTCCTCCTCCTCCTCCTCCTCCTCCTCCTCCTCCTCCCACCCCGCCCCCGCCCCCGCCCCCACATGGCACAGGGCCCAGAGACACCTCAGACACTTGCTACCCAAAGTGCAAAGGGCATCAGTTGCTCCTCCAAACCCCCCCCAGCCCAGCAGACCGCATTGTCCAGCCAGCCCCCGGGCCTCCCTGGGGTGCCCAGCACAAAAGTGCAGACACCCACCGGACCCTCCATCTCAGTTTTCGGATGTTTTTGCCACTCTAAGGACCCGCAGGCCAGCTGGGCCTTCTGGCAGGACAGAGAGCCCCGGAATCCGACGTGGAGAGCTGGGTGTACGTCCCCATGAGGAGGCGGTCCCCACCTCCGCGGCTATCCCCTTGCGGGGAGCGGCAGCCGCGGGGCCTCAGAGAAGACACCAGGCTGGGCCCCCACGGCACAGCGGGAGCACGTCCCCCGCAGGCCACTTAGCGATGGCGGCCAGCCGGCGGACGGTTGGGTTGCGCGAGACGCTGCGGCCGCCCTGCTACCGGGTTCCTGGGAGGGCGTCCTGGAACCAGCGTCCACACCAAGCCCTTGGAAGGCCCAGGCGACGGAGGAGCCCCGTCAGGCAGGGGCCGAGGACGGTGACGGCCCGGGCGGGGAGGAGCGTGTCAGGCAGGGGCAGAGGACGGTGACAGGTGATAGGCCGGGCGGGAAGGAGTCAGTCAGGCAGGGGCCGTGGAGGAGACGGGCTGGGTAAGGGTTAGGGTTCGTGTCAGGGCACAAGTCACAATCGCAAAGACCTGGAAGCCACCCGAGTGCCCATCGACCCACGAGTGGGTAAATAAAATGTGGCGCGTGGACACCACGGAGTGCTATTCGGCTATGAGGAGCAGCGGTGAGGGGGCACCTCTCGTGGTTCTCCTGGCCAGAGCTGGAACCCGTTCCAGTAAGCCAAGTATCCCAAGAATGGACACACGAGCACCACGTGCTCGCGCTCACCAGCAAATGGGTACGAACCGATGGACACCTAAGTGGACACAGAGGAATCACCTTCTTCGGGTGGGTGTCGGGCGGGTGGGGGGAGGGGATGGGCATACACATCCATTAGGAATGGGGTGGGTACGCACCGACTGGGGGATGGGCGCACTTGAAGCTCTGACCCGAGGGGGGAGGCTGGGAGAGGGCAACGCACCCGACCTTAACATTGGTGCCCCCACAATATGCTGGAACAACATGAGAGGTAAATGAATAAGAACACGGGGGGGGGGGAGGGGGGCACGGGCAACACATGTCACCTTAATACTTGGACTCCCATCATCTGCTTGAAAAGAGAGAGAAAAGAAAATGCAATAATAGAGATAAGAGACACTTTTTAAAAATAATGAATCCGGCCGGGCGCTGTGGCTCACGCCTGTAATCCTAGCTCTTGGGAGGCCGAGGCGGGCGGATTGCTCAAGGTCAGGAGTTCAAAACCAGCCTGAGCAAGAGCGAGACCCCGTCTCTACTATAAATAGAAAGGAATTAATTGGCCAACTGATATATATATATAAAAAATTAGCGGGGCATGGTGGCGCATGCCTGCAGTCCCAGCTACCCGGGAGGCTGAGGCAGAAGGATCACTGGAGCCCAGGAGTTTGAAGTTGCTGTGAGCTAGGCTGACGCCACGGCACTCACTCTAGCCTGGGCAACAAACCGAGACTCTGTCTCAAAAAAAAAAAAAAAAAATGAATCCGAAGAGAAAAGTAAAAGGAGGCCTGTGGAGCAGGTCTGGGTGTGACTCCGGATCCCCCAACATCAGGTGCCACCACCAAAGATTCCTACGTGTAGCCCATAGAACCCCAAAAGCAACGGGAGGAGTTCTGGTCACATACTCCCTCAAAATGACATCCTGGCCTTCTTCTGGAACTCCCTCCCCTCTCAGACTCTCAAGGTTTCCTCCAGCGTGTCGGCTCCCACAGAGCAGACCTTTGGTCTGAGACCTGACTGTCCAGAAGCCACGCATGCTGCCGCGTGGCGGCGGTGTCGCGGCTCGGGACAAGAGGAGGCCCCACGGTGCGGGCTGGGGCGCCAGGCACCGCGGCGGGCGCTGAGGGTGGGGGTCACCCCCACCCCGGGCCGCCCCCGCACTCCCAGAAACGCGACAGAACCAGAGGCAAAAAAAAAAAGAAGAAGCCTACGGCACCCGGTATTCCCGGGCGGTCTCCCATCCAAGTTCTAACCAGGCCCGAGCCTGCTTAGCTTCCGAGACCAGACGGGATCGGGCGCGTTCGGGGTGGTGTGGCCGTGGACGGCGGAGGGCGCCCCTGCCCCGCTCAAGAAGCCGAGCCTCTCTGCGCTTCCCCGCCGCCTCCTCCCCCCGCCCCAGGCCCCGCGCCGGGTCGGGCCTGTTGAGTTCGCCGGCCGGGTCCCGCGGGCTCCGAGGGACGGGGGTGACAGGCGGGGCGGGCTGGGGTTGGGGGCTGTCTCTGTATACACACACACTCACACTCACACTCACTCACTCACTCACACTCACACAAGATGCGCCTCCACGGCTGGACCCGCCAAGGTGGAGACCTTCAAGCCCCCTTCCTCTCCTTGCCTGGCCTCCTTCACCTCCCCGCCCCCCACCCCAAGCGCACGGGCGGGAGGGGCGGGGCGCTCGCCCTTTGACCCCAGCCAGGGGCGGCCCTCCCCCACAACCCCTTTCAGCTGCGCCCCCCACCCTGTGGCCCTGCGGCCGCCTATTCCCCCGGGCCAGGGCTGGGGCACAGCGCACGGGGGAGGGGAGCCAGTGTATGGGGCGTCTCTCTCTCTCTCTCTCTCTCTCTCTCTCTCTCTCTCTCTCTCTCTCTCTCTCTCTCTCTCTCGGGATGTGTCCCATGGGTGGGGTGGGGTGGCGTGGTTTGTGGGGCGCTGAAGAAATCAGTCCCCTCCATCTCCTCCCTCTGGAAAACACCCAAGCCCTTGGAGAACTGCCCGCACCTCTACCTACCGTGGGGGCCGGGACCCTCCTCTGTGTCCTCCTGTGGCCCAGTCCAAGGGGCCTGGGCCTGGCCGGGGCTGCACTGGACCCCAACCACCCTGGCGTGTGGACTCGCTAAAAATCGGCGATTAGATATTGGATTCCAGCGTCATTGAGGTCATTTCACTAATGAGTGCACCGCAAAGAGTTTCCTAATCCATCTGTGAGGGTGGCAACCGAAAGAGAATTTTAGAGCTGACAGAATAGGCGAGGAAAGGCATAGGAGATTTCCACACCCAGTAAGGAAGCCTTTCCCAAAGTGGAAGAAAGAAAGGAGCAAACAGAGACACCGGTAGCCCGCCCGGATCAGAGTCTGCCCCTGAGAGAAAGTACCCTGACCAGGTTCACCCGTGGGTGGGTCGCGAGCTAGCGGCATTCAGAAGAGCGAGGCCCCAGTCTGTGCAGAAGACACCTGCACTCGGGTGTGTGTGGCGGCACAATTCACAAGCAGCTCCAGATGTTAAACCAAGGAGAAGCCAGGGAGTTCCCAACGCCCCAGGTGTCCTCAGCCCACGACTGGCTGCTGTGGGAATGCGAAGCCCGGCTCCTTGTCTCAGAGCGGGGCAACCAGGAGGTGTGATGTCCACCCCGGGGTTCCCAGGAGGATCAGACTGAAGCTGGGACTTGGCCTGAAAGTGTCCCCTCGCATGGCCACCCCCTTCCCCTTCCTGCTCCTCTACTCCTGGTGCCCCTCCATCCAGGGGCCAGACCTTAAAGAGTCACCCGCAAGAGAATCCTGGTCCCAAAGGAGCCTTCTGGGGGACCCCTGCTGAGAGAGGTTGTGGGCATGGCCCGCTGGGGCTCTGCCCGACCCAGGGCTGAGAGATGCAACCTCCCAGCTCTGGGTCCCTGCAGGAAGTGTTGGCAAGCACAGGGCCAGTCCTCCAAAGGCCCAGGTGCAGGGAGCCCAGGCCAAGCAGCCTGTGGAAGAAGCCACATGCTGTGCCACCCCGGGGAACACGACTGCAGGCCCCGGCCCTTCCCACCTCCTCCTCCTCCTCCTCCTCCTCCTCCTCCTCCTCCTCCTCCTCCTCCTCCCACCCCGCCCCCGCCCCCGCCCCCACATGGCACAGGGCCCAGAGACACCTCAGACACTTGCTACCCAAAGTGCAAAGGGCATCAGTTGCTCCTCCAAACCCCCCCCAGCCCAGCAGACCGCATTGTCCAGCCAGCGCCCGGGCCTCCCTGGGGTGCCCAGCACAAAAGTGCAGACACCCACCGGACCCTCCATCTCAGTTTTCAGATGTTTTTGCCACTCTAAGGACCCGCAGGCCAGCTGGGCCTTCTGGCAGGACAGAGAGCCCCGGAATCCGACGTGGAGAGCTGGGTGTACGTCCCCATGAGGAGGCGGTCCCCACCTCCGCGGCTATCCCCTTGCGGGGAGCGGCAGCCGCGGGGCCTCAGAGAAGACACCAGGCTGGGCCCCCACGGCACAGCGGGAGCACGTCCCCCGCAGGCCACTTAGCGATGGCGGCCAGCCGGCGGACGGTTGGGTTGCGCGAGACGCTGCGGCCGCCCTGCTACCGGGTTCCTGGGAGGGCGTCCTGGAACCAGCGTCCACACCAAGCCCTTGGAAGGCCCAGGCGACGGAGGAGCCCCGTCAGGCAGGGGCCGAGGACGGTGACAGGTGATAGGCCGGGCGGGAAGGAGTCAGTCAGGCAGGGGCCGTGGAGGAGACGGGCTGGGTAAGGGTTAGGGTTCGTGTCAGGGCACAAGTCACAATCGCAAAGACCTGGAAGCCACCCGAGTGCCCATCGACCCACGAGTGGGTAAATAAAATGTGGCGCGTGGACACCACGGAGTGCTATTCGGCTATGAGGAGCAGCGGTGAGGGGGCACCTCTCGTGGTTCTCCTGGCCAGAGCTGGAACCCGTTCCAGTAAGCCAAGTATCCCAAGAATGGACACACGAGCACCACGTGCTCGCGCTCACCAGCAAATGGGTACGAACCGATGGACACCTAAGTGGACACAGAGGAATCACCTTCTTCGGGTGGGTGTCGGGCGGGTGGGGGGAGGGGATGGGCATACACATCCATTAGGAATGGGGTGGGTACGCACCGACTGGGGGATGGGCGCACTTGAAGCTCTGACCCGAGGGGGGAGGCTGGGAGAGGGCAACGCACCCGACCTTAACATTGGTGCCCCCACAATATGCTGGAACAACATGAGAGGTAAATGAATAAGAACACGGGGGGGGGGAGGGGGGCACGGGCAACACATGTCACCTTAATACTTGGACTCCCATCATCTGCTTGAAAAGAGAGAGAAAAGAAAATGCAATAATAGAGATAAGAGACACTTTTTAAAAATAATGAATCCGGCCGGGCGCTGTGGCTCACGCCTGTAATCCTAGCTCTTGGGAGGCCGAGGCGGGCGGATTGCTCAAGGTCAGGAGTTCAAAACCAGCCTGAGCAAGAGCGAGACCCCGTCTCTACTATAAATAGAAAGGAATTAATTGGCCAACTGATATATATATATAAAAAATTAGCGGGGCATGGTGGCGCATGCCTGCAGTCCCAGCTACCCGGGAGGCTGAGGCAGAAGGATCACTGGAGCCCAGGAGTTTGAAGTTGCTGTGAGCTAGGCTGACGCCACGGCACTCACTCTAGCCTGGGCAACAAACCGAGACTCTGTCTCAAAAAAAAAAAAAAAAAATGAATCCGAAGAGAAAAGTAAAAGGAGGCCTGTGGAGCAGGTCTGGGTGTGACTCCGGATCCCCCAACATCAGGTGCCACCACCAAAGATTCCTACGTGTAGCCCATAGAACCCCAAAAGCAACGGGAGGAGTTCTGGTCACATACTCCCTCAAAATGACATCCTGGCCTTCTTCTGGAACTCCCTCCCCTCTCAGACTCTCAAGGTTTCCTCCGGCGTGTCGGCTCCCACAGAGCAGACCTTTGGTCTGAGACCTGACTGTCCAGAAGCCACGCATGCTGCCGCGTGGCGGCGGTGTCGCGGCTCGGGACAAGAGGAGGCCCCACGGTGCGGGCTGGGGCGCCAGGCACCGCGGCGGGCGCTGAGGGTGGGGGTCACCCCCACCCCGGGCCGCCCCCACACTCCCAGAAACGCGACAGAACCAGAGGCAAAAAAAAAAAGAAGAAGCCTACGGCACCCGGTATTCCCGGGCGGTCTCCCATCCAAGTTCTAACCAGGCCCGAGCCTGCTTAGCTTCCGAGACCAGACGGGATCGGGCGCGTTCGGGGTGGTGTGGCCGTGGACGGCGGAGGGCGCCCCTGCCCCGCTCAAGAAGCCGAGCCTCTCTGCGCTTCCCCGCCGCCTCCTCCCCCCGCCCCAGGCCCCGCGCCGGGTCGGGCCTGTTGAGTTCGCCGGCCGGGTCCCGCGGGCTCCGAGGGACGGGGGTGACAGGCGGGGCGGGCCGGGGTTGGGGGCTGTCTCTGTATACACACACACTCACACTCACACTCACTCACTCACTCACACTCACACAAGATGCGCCTCCACGGCTGGACCCGCCAAGGTGGAGACCTTCAAGCCCCCTTCCTCTCCTTGCCTGGCCTCCTTCACCTCCCCGCCCCCCACCCCAAGCGCAAGGGCGGGAGGGGCGGGGCGCTCGCCCTTTGACCCCAGCCAGGGGCGGCCCTCCCCCACAACCCCTTTCAGCTGCGCCCCCCACCCTGTGGCCCTGCGGCCGCCTATTCCCCCGGGCCAGGGCTGGGGCACAGCGCACGGGGGAGGGGAGCCAGTGTATGGGGCGTCTCTCTCTCTCTCTCTCTCTCTCTCTCTCTCTCTCTCTCTCTCTCTCTCTCTCTCTCTCTCTCTCTCTCGATGTGTCCCATGGGTGGGGTGGGGTGGCGTGGTTTGTGGGGCGCTGAAGAAATCAGTCCCCTCCATCTCCTCCCTCTGGAAAACACCCAAGCCCTTGGAGAACTGCCCGCACCTCTACCTACCGTGGGGGCCGGGACCCTCCTCTGTGTCCTCCTGTGGCCCAGTCCAAGGGGCCTGGGCCTGGCCGGGGCTGCACTGGACCCCAACCACCCTGGCGTGTGGACTCGCTAAAAATCGGCGATTAGATATTGGATTCCAGCGTCATTGAGGTCATTTCACTAATGAGTGCACCGCAAAGAGTTTCCTAATCCATCTGTGAGGGTGGCAACCGAAAGAGAATTTTAGAGCTGACAGAATAGGCGAGGAAAGGCATAGGAGATTTCCACACCCAGTAAGGAAGCCTTTCCCAAAGTGGAAGAAAGAAAGGAGCAAACAGAGACACCGGTAGCCCGCCCGGATCAGAGTCTGCCCCTGAGAGAAAGTACCCTGACCAGGTTCACCCGTGGGTGGGTCGCGAGCTAGCGGCATTCAGAAGAGCGAGGCCCCAGTCTGTGCAGAAGACACCTGCACTCGGGTGTGTGTGGCGGCACAATTCACAAGCAGCTCCAGATGTTAAACCAAGGAGAAGCCAGGGAGTTCCCAACGCCCCAGGTGTCCTCAGCCCACGACTGGCTGCTGTGGGAATGCGAAGCCCGGCTCCTTGTCTCAGAGCGGGGCAACCAGGAGGTGTGATGTCCACCCCGGGGTTCCCAGGAGGATCAGACTGAAGCTGGGACTTGGCCTGAAAGTGTCCCCTCGCATGGCCACCCCCTTCCCCTTCCTGCTCCTCTACTCCTGGTGCCCCTCCATCCAGGGGCCAGACCTTAAAGAGTCACCCGCAAGAGAATCCTGGTCCCAAAGGAGCCTTCTGGGGGACCCCTGCTGAGAGAGGTTGTGGGCATGGCCCGCTGGGGCTCTGCCCGACCCAGGGCTGAGAGATGCAACCTCCCAGCTCTGGGTCCCTGCAGGAAGTGTTGGCAAGCACAGGGCCAGTCCTCCAAAGGCCCAGGTGCAGGGAGCCCAGGCCAAGCAGCCTGTGGAAGAAGCCACATGCTGTGCCACCCCGGGGAACACGACTGCAGGCCCTGGCCCTTCCCACCTCCTCCTCCTCCTCCTCCTCCTCCTCCTCCTCCTCCCCACCCCGCCCCCGCCCCCGCCCCCACATGGCACAGGGCCCAGAGACACCTCAGACACTTGCTACCCAAAGTGCAAAGGGCATCAGTTGCTCCTCCAAACCCCCCCCAGCCCAGCAGACCGCATTGTCCAGCCAGCGCCCGGGCCTCCCTGGGGTGCCCAGCACAAAAGTGCAGACACCCACCGGACCCTCCATCTCAGTTTTCGGATGTTTTTGCCACTCTAAGGACCCGCAGGCCAGCTGGGCCTTCTGGCAGGACAGAGAGCCCCGGAATCCGACGTGGAGAGCTGGGTGTACGTCCCCATGAGGAGGCGGTCCCCACCTCCGCGGCTATCCCCTTGCGGGGAGCGGCAGCCGCGGGGCCTCAGAGAAGACACCAGGCTGGGCCCCCACGGCACAGCGGGAGCACGTCCCCCGCAGGCCACTTAGCGATGGCGGCCAGCCGGCGGACGGTTGGGTTGCGCGAGACGCTGCGGCCGCCCTGCTACCGGGTTCCTGGGAGGGCGTCCTGGAACCAGCGTCCACACCAAGCCCTTGGAAGGCCCAGGCGACGGAGGAGCCCCGTCAGGCAGGGGCCGAGGACGGTGACGGCCCGGGCGGGGAGGAGCGTGTCAGGCAGGGGCAGAGGACGGTGACAGGTGATAGGCCGGGCGGGAAGGAGTCAGTCAGGCAGGGGCCGTGGAGGAGACGGGCTGGGTAAGGGTTAGGGTTCGTGTCAGGGCACAAGTCACAATCGCAAAGACCTGGAAGCCACCCGAGTGCCCATCGACCCACGAGTGGGTAAATAAAATGTGGCGCGTGGACACCACGGAGTGCTATTCGGCTATGAGGAGCAGCGGTGAGGGGGCACCTCTCGTGGTTCTCCTGGCCAGAGCTGGAACCCGTTCCAGTAAGCCAAGTATCCCAAGAATGGACACACGAGCACCACGTGCTCGCGCTCACCAGCAAATGGGTACGAACCGATGGACACCTAAGTGGACACAGAGGAATCACCTTCTTCGGGTGGGTGTCGGGCGGGTGGGGGGAGGGGATGGGCATACACATCCATTAGGAATGGGGTGGGTACGCACCGACTGGGGGATGGGCGCACTTGAAGCTCTGACCCGAGGGGGGAGGCTGGGAGAGGGCAACGCACCCGACCTTAACATTGGTGCCCCCACAATATGCTGGAACAACATGAGAGGTAAATGAATAAGAACACGGGGGGGGGGGGAGGGGGGCACGGGCAACACATGTCACCTTAATACTTGGACTCCCATCATCTGCTTGAAAAGAGAGAGAAAAGAAAATGCAATAATAGAGATAAGAGACACTTTTTAAAAATAATGAATCCGGCCGGGCGCTGTGGCTCACGCCTGTAATCCTAGCTCTTGGGAGGCCGAGGCGGGCGGATTGCTCAAGGTCAGGAGTTCAAAACCAGCCTGAGCAAGAGCGAGACCCCGTCTCTACTATAAATAGAAAGGAATTAATTGGCCAACTGATATATATATATAAAAAATTAGCGGGGCATGGTGGCGCATGCCTGCAGTCCCAGCTACCCGGGAGGCTGAGGCAGAAGGATCACTGGAGCCCAGGAGTTTGAAGTTGCTGTGAGCTAGGCTGACGCCACGGCACTCACTCTAGCCTGGGCAACAAACCGAGACTCTGTCTCAAAAAAAAAAAAAAAAATGAATCCGAAGAGAAAAGTAAAAGGAGGCCTGTGGAGCAGGTCTGGGTGTGACTCCGGATCCCCCAACATCAGGTGCCACCACCAAAGATTCCTACGTGTAGCCCATAGAACCCCAAAAGCAACGGGAGGAGTTCTGGTCACATACTCCCTCAAAATGACATCCTGGCCTTCTTCTGGAACTCCCTCCCCTCTCAGACTCTCAAGGTTTCCTCCAGCGTGTCGGCTCCCACAGAGCAGACCTTTGGTCTGAGACCTGACTGTCCAGAAGCCACGCATGCTGCCGCGTGGCGGCGGTGTCGCGGCTCGGGACAAGAGGAGGCCCCACGGTGCGGGCTGGGGCGCCAGGCACCGCGGCGGGCGCTGAGGGTGGGGGTCACCCCCACCCCGGGCCGCCCCCGCACTCCCAGAAACGCGACAGAACCAGAGGCAAAAAAAAAAAGAAGAAGCCTACGGCACCCGGTATTCCCGGGCGGTCTCCCATCCAAGTTCTAACCAGGCCCGAGCCTGCTTAGCTTCCGAGACCAGACGGGATCGGGCGCGTTCGGGGTGGTGTGGCCGTGGACGGCGGAGGGCGCCCCTGCCCCGCTCAAGAAGCCGAGCCTCTCTGCGCTTCCCCGCCGCCTCCTCCCCCCGCCCCAGGCCCCGCGCCGGGTCGGGCCTGTTGAGTTCGCCGGCCGGGTCCCGCGGGCTCCGAGGGACGGGGGTGACAGGCGGGGCGGGCTGGGGTTGGGGGCTGTCTCTGTATACACACACACTCACACTCACACTCACTCACTCACTCACACTCACACAAGATGCGCCTCCACGGCTGGACCCGCCAAGGTGGAGACCTTCAAGCCCCCTTCCTCTCCTTGCCTGGCCTCCTTCACCTCCCCGCCCCCCACCCCAAGCGCACGGGCGGGAGGGGCGGGGCGCTCGCCCTTTGACCCCAGCCAGGGGCGGCCCTCCCCCACAACCCCTTTCAGCTGCGCCCCCCACCCTGTGGCCCTGCGGCCGCCTATTCCCCCGGGCCAGGGCTGGGGCACAGCGCACGGGGGAGGGGAGCCAGTGTATGGGGCGTCTCTCTCTCTCTCTCTCTCTCTCTCTCTCTCTCTCTCTCTCTCTCTCTCTCTCTCTCTCTCTCTATGTGTCCCATGGGTGGGGTGGGGTGGCGTGGTTTGTGGGGCGCTGAAGAAATCAGTCCCCTCCATCTCCTCCCTCTGGAAAACACCCAAGCCCTTGGAGAACTGCCCGCACCTCTACCTACCGTGGGGGCCGGGACCCTCCTCTGTGTCCTCCTGTGGCCCAGTCCAAGGGGCCTGGGCCTGGCCGGGGCTGCACTGGACCCCAACCACCCTGGCGTGTGGACTCGCTAAAAATCGGCGATTAGATATTGGATTCCAGCGTCATTGAGGTCATTTCACTAATGAGTGCACCGCAAAGAGTTTCCTAATCCATCTGTGAGGGTGGCAACCGAAAGAGAATTTTAGAGCTGACAGAATAGGCGAGGAAAGGCATAGGAGATTTCCACACCCAGTAAGGAAGCCTTTCCCAAAGTGGAAGAAAGAAAGGAGCAAACAGAGACACCGGTAGCCCGCCCGGATCAGAGTCTGCCCCTGAGAGAAAGTACCCTGACCAGGTTCACCCGTGGGTGGGTCGCGAGCTAGCGGCATTCAGAAGAGCGAGGCCCCAGTCTGTGCAGAAGACACCTGCACTCGGGTGTGTGTGGCGGCACAATTCACAAGCAGCTCCAGATGTTAAACCAAGGAGAAGCCAGGGAGTTCCCAACGCCCCAGGTGTCCTCAGCCCACGACTGGCTGCTGTGGGAATGCGAAGCCCGGCTCCTTGTCTCAGAGCGGGGCAACCAGGAGGTGTGATGTCCACCCCGGGGTTCCCAGGAGGATCAGACTGAAGCTGGGACTTGGCCTGAAAGTGTCCCCTCGCATGGCCACCCCCTTCCCCTTCCTGCTCCTCTACTCCTGGTGCCCCTCCATCCAGGGGCCAGACCTTAAAGAGTCACCCGCAAGAGAATCCTGGTCCCAAAGGAGCCTTCTGGGGGACCCCTGCTGAGAGAGGTTGTGGGCATGGCCCGCTGGGGCTCTGCCCGACCCAGGGCTGAGAGATGCAACCTCCCAGCTCTGGGTCCCTGCAGGAAGTGTTGGCAAGCACAGGGCCAGTCCTCCAAAGGCCCAGGTGCAGGGAGCCCAGGCCAAGCAGCCTGTGGAAGAAGCCACATGCTGTGCCACCCCGGGGAACACGACTGCAGGCCCCGGCCCTTCCCACCTCCTCCTCCTCCTCCTCCTCCTCCTCCTCCTCCTCCTCCTCCTCCCACCCGGCCCCCGCCCCCGCCCCCACATGGCACAGGGCCCAGAGACACCTCAGACACTTGCTACCCAAAGTGCAAAGGGCATCAGTTGCTCCTCCAAACCCCCCCCAGCCCAGCAGACCGCATTGTCCAGCCAGCGCCCGGGCCTCCCTGGGGTGCCCAGCACAAAAGTGCAGACACCCACCGGACCCTCCATCTCAGTTTTCGGATGTTTTTGCCACTCTAAGGACCCGCAGGCCAGCTGGGCCTTCTGGCAGGACAGAGAGCCCCGGAATCCGACGTGGAGAGCTGGGTGTACGTCCCCATGAGGAGGCGGTCCCCACCTCCGCGGCTATCCCCTTGCGGGGAGCGGCAGCCGCGGGGCCTCAGAGAAGACACCAGGCTGGGCCCCCACGGCACAGCGGGAGCACGTCCCCCGCAGGCCACTTAGCGATGGCGGCCAGCCGGCGGACGGTTGGGTTGCGCGAGACGCTGCGGCCGCCCTGCTACCGGGTTCCTGGGAGGGCGTCCTGGAACCAGCGTCCACACCAAGCCCTTGGAAGGCCCAGGCGACGGAGGAGCCCCGTCAGGCAGGGGCCGAGGACGGTGACGGCCCGGGCGGGGAGGAGCGTGTCAGGCAGGGGCAGAGGACGGTGACAGGTGATAGGCCGGGCGGGAAGGAGTCAGTCAGGCAGGGGCCGTGGAGGAGACGGGCTGGGTAAGGGTTAGGGTTCGTGTCAGGGCACAAGTCACAATCGCAAAGACCTGGAAGCCACCCGAGTGCCCATCGACCCACGAGTGGGTAAATAAAATGTGGCGCGTGGACACCACGGAGTGCTATTCGGCTATGAGGAGCAGCGGTGAGGGGGCACCTCTCGTGGTTCTCCTGGCCAGAGCTGGAACCCGTTCCAGTAAGCCAAGTATCCCAAGAATGGACACACGAGCACCACGTGCTCGCGCTCACCAGCAAATGGGTACGAACCGATGGACACCTAAGTGGACACAGAGGAATCACCTTCTTCGGGTGGGTGTCGGGCGGGTGGGGGGAGGGGATGGGCATACACATCCATTAGGAATGGGGTGGGTACGCACCGACTGGGGGATGGGCGCACTTGAAGCTCTGACCCGAGGGGGGAGGCTGGGAGAGGGCAACGCACCCGACCTTAACATTGGTGCCCCCACAATATGCTGGAACAACATGAGAGGTAAATGAATAAGAACACGGGGGGGGGGGGGGGGGGGCACGGGCAACACATGTCACCTTAATACTTGGACTCCCATCATCTGCTTGAAAAGAGAGAGAAAAGAAAATGCAATAATAGAGATAAGAGACACTTTTTAAAAATAATGAATCCGGCCGGGCGCTGTGGCTCACGCCTGTAATCCTAGCTCTTGGGAGGCCGAGGCGGGCGGATTGCTCAAGGTCAGGAGTTCAAAACCAGCCTGAGCAAGAGCGAGACCCCGTCTCTACTATAAATAGAAAGGAATTAATTGGCCAACTGATATATATATATAAAAAATTAGCGGGGCATGGTGGCGCATGCCTGCAGTCCCAGCTACCCGGGAGGCTGAGGCAGAAGGATCACTGGAGCCCAGGAGTTTGAAGTTGCTGTGAGCTAGGCTGACGCCACGGCACTCACTCTAGCCTGGGCAACAAACCGAGACTCTGTCTCAAAAAAAAAAAAAAAAAATGAATCCGAAGAGAAAAGTAAAAGGAGGCCTGTGGAGCAGGTCTGGGTGTGACTCCGGATCCCCCAACATCAGGTGCCACCACCAAAGATTCCTACGTGTAGCCCATAGAACCCCAAAAGCAACGGGAGGAGTTCTGGTCACATACTCCCTCAAAATGACATCCTGGCCTTCTTCTGGAACTCCCTCCCCTCTCAGACTCTCAAGGTTTCCTCCAGCGTGTCGGCTCCCACAGAGCAGACCTTTGGTCTGAGACCTGACTGTCCAGAAGCCACGCATGCTGCCGCGTGGCGGCGGTGTCGCGGCTCGGGACAAGAGGAGGCCCCACGGTGCGGGCTGGGGCGCCAGGCACCGCGGCGGGCGCTGAGGGTGGGGGTCACCCCCACCCCGGGCCGCCCCCGCACTCCCAGAAACGCGACAGAACCAGAGGCAAAAAAAAAAAGAAGAAGCCTACGGCACCCGGTATTCCCGGGCGGTCTCCCATCCAAGTTCTAACCAGGCCCGAGCCTGCTTAGCTTCCGAGACCAGAGGGGATCGGGCGCGTTCGGGGTGGTGTGGCCGTGGACGGCGGAGGGCGCCCCTGCCCCGCTCAAGAAGCCGAGCCTCTCTGCGCTTCCCCGCCGCCTCCTCCCCCCGCCCCAGGCCCCGCGCCGGGTCGGGCCTGTTGAGTTCGCCGGCCGGGTCCCGCGGGCTCCGAGGGACGGGGGTGACAGGCGGGGCGGGCTGGGGTTGGGGGCTGTCTCTGTATACACACACACTCACACTCACACTCACTCACTCACTCACACTCACACAAGATGCGCCTCCACGGCTGGACCCGCCAAGGTGGAGACCTTCAAGCCCCCTTCCTCTCCTTGCCTGGCCTCCTTCACCTCCCCGCCCCCCACCCCAAGCGCACGGGCGGGAGGGGCGGGGCGCTCGCCCTTTGACCCCAGCCAGGGGCGGCCCTCCCCCACAACCCCTTTCAGCTGCGCCCCCCACCCTGTGGCCCTGCGGCCGCCTATTCCCCCGGGCCAGGGCTGGGGCACAGCGCACGGGGGAGGGGAGCCAGTGTATGGGGCGTGTCTCTCTCTCTCTCTCTCTCTCTCTCTCTCTCTCTCTCTCTCTCTCTCTCTCTCTCTCTCGATGTGTCCCATGGGTGGGGTGGGGTGGCGTGGTTTGTGGGGCGCTGAAGAAATCAGTCCCCTCCATCTCCTCCCTCTGGAAAACACCCAAGCCCTTGGAGAACTGCCCGCACCTCTACCTACCGTGGGGGCCGGGACCCTCCTCTGTGTCCTCCTGTGGCCCAGTCCAAGGGGCCTGGGCCTGGCCGGGGCTGCACTGGACCCCAACCACCCTGGCGTGTGGACTCGCTAAAAATCGGCGATTAGATATTGGATTCCAGCGTCATTGAGGTCATTTCACTAATGAGTGCACCGCAAAGAGTTTCCTAATCCATCTGTGAGGGTGGCAACCGAAAGAGAATTTTAGAGCTGACAGAATAGGCGAGGAAAGGCATAGGAGATTTCCACACCCAGTAAGGAAGCCTTTCCCAAAGTGGAAGAAAGAAAGGAGCAAACAGAGACACCGGTAGCCCGCCCGGATCAGAGTCTGCCCCTGAGAGAAAGTACCCTGACCAGGTTCACCCGTGGGTGGGTCGCGAGCTAGCGGCATTCAGAAGAGCGAGGCCCCAGTCTGTGCAGAAGACACCTGCACTCGGGTGTGTGTGGCGGCACAATTCACAAGCAGCTCCAGATGTTAAACCAAGGAGAAGCCAGGGAGTTCCCAACGCCCCAGGTGTCCTCAGCCCACGACTGGCTGCTGTGGGAATGCGAAGCCCGGCTCCTTGTCTCAGAGCGGGGCAACCAGGAGGTGTGATGTCCACCCCGGGGTTCCCAGGAGGATCAGACTGAAGCTGGGACTTGGCCTGAAAGTGTCCCCTCGCATGGCCACCCCCTTCCCCTTCCTGCTCCTCTACTCCTGGTGCCCCTCCATCCAGGGGCCAGACCTTAAAGAGTCACCCGCAAGAGAATCCTGGTCCCAAAGGAGCCTTCTGGGGGACCCCTGCTGAGAGAGGTTGTGGGCATGGCCCGCTGGGGCTCTGCCCGACCCAGGGCTGAGAGATGCAACCTCCCAGCTCTGGGTCCCTGCAGGAAGTGTTGGCAAGCACAGGGCCAGTCCTCCAAAGGCCCAGGTGCAGGGAGCCCAGGCCAAGCAGCCTGTGGAAGAAGCCACATGCTGTGCCACCCCAGGGAACACGACTGCAGGCCCCGGCCCTTCCCACCTCCTCCTCCTCCTCCTCCTCCTCCTCCTCCTCCTCCTCCCACCCCGCCCCCGCCCCCGCCCCCACATGGCACAGGGCCCAGAGACACCTCAGACACTTGCTACCCAAAGTGCAAAGGGCATCAGTTGCTCCTCCAAACCCCCCCCAGCCCAGCAGACCGCATTGTCCAGCCAGCGCCCGGGCCTCCCTGGGGTGCCCAGCACAAAAGTGCAGACACCCACCGGACCCTCCATCTCAGTTTTCGGATGTTTTTGCCACTCTAAGGACCCGCAGGCCAGCTGGGCCTTCTGGCAGGACAGAGAGCCCCGGAATCCGACGTGGAGAGCTGGGTGTACGTCCCCATGAGGAGGCGGTCCCCACCTCCGCGGCTATCCCCTTGCGGGGAGCGGCAGCCGCGGGGCCTCAGAGAAGACACCAGGCTGGGCCCCCACGGCACAGCGGGAGCACGTCCCCCGCAGGCCACTTAGCGATGGCGGCCAGCCGGCGGACGGTTGGGTTGCGCGAGACGCTGCGGCCGCCCTGCTACCGGGTTCCTGGGAGGGCGTCCTGGAACCAGCGTCCACACCAAGCCCTTGGAAGGCCCAGGCGACGGAGGAGCCCCGTCAGGCAGGGGCCGAGGACGGTGACAGGTGATAGGCCGGGCGGGAAGGAGTCAGTCAGGCAGGGGCCGTGGAGGAGACGGGCTGGGTAAGGGTTAGGGTTCGTGTCAGGGCACAAGTCACAATCGCAAAGACCTGGAAGCCACCCGAGTGCCCATCGACCCACGAGTGGGTAAATAAAATGTGGCGCGTGGACACCACGGAGTGCTATTCGGCTATGAGGAGCAGCGGTGAGGGGGCACCTCTCGTGGTTCTCCTGGCCAGAGCTGGAACCCGTTCCAGTAAGCCAAGTATCCCAAGAATGGACACACGAGCACCACGTGCTCGCGCTCACCAGCAAATGGGTACGAACCGATGGACACCTAAGTGGACACAGAGGAATCACCTTCTTCGGGTGGGTGTCGGGCGGGTGGGGGGAGGGGATGGGCATACACATCCATTAGGAATGGGGTGGGTACGCACCGACTGGGGGATGGGCGCACTTGAAGCTCTGACCCGAGGGGGGAGGCTGGGAGAGGGCAACGCACCCGACCTTAACATTGGTGCCCCCACAATATGCTGGAACAACATGAGAGGTAAATGAATAAGAACACGGGGGGGGGGAGGGGGGCACGGGCAACACATGTCACCTTAATACTTGGACTCCCATCATCTGCTTGAAAAGAGAGAGAAAAGAAAATGCAATAATAGAGATAAGAGACACTTTTTAAAAATAATGAATCCGGCCGGGCGCTGTGGCTCACGCCTGTAATCCTAGCTCTTGGGAGGCCGAGGCGGGCGGATTGCTCAAGGTCAGGAGTTCAAAACCAGCCTGAGCAAGAGCGAGACCCCGTCTCTACTATAAATAGAAAGGAATTAATTGGCCAACTGATATATATATATAAAAAATTAGCGGGGCATGGTGGCGCATGCCTGCAGTCCCAGCTACCCGGGAGGCTGAGGCAGAAGGATCACTGGAGCCCAGGAGTTTGAAGTTGCTGTGAGCTAGGCTGACGCCACGGCACTCACTCTAGCCTGGGCAACAAACCGAGACTCTGTCTCAAAAAAAAAAAAAAAAAATGAATCCGAAGAGAAAAGTAAAAGGAGGCCTGTGGAGCAGGTCTGGGTGTGACTCCGGATCCCCCAACATCAGGTGCCACCACCAAAGATTCCTACGTGTAGCCCATAGAACCCCAAAAGCAACGGGAGGAGTTCTGGTCACATACTCCCTCAAAATGACATCCTGGCCTTCTTCTGGAACTCCCTCCCCTCTCAGACTCTCAAGGTTTCCTCCGGCGTGTCGGCTCCCACAGAGCAGACCTTTGGTCTGAGACCTGACTGTCCAGAAGCCACGCATGCTGCCGCGTGGCGGCGGTGTCGCGGCTCGGGACAAGAGGAGGCCCCACGGTGCGGGCTGGGGCGCCAGGCACCGCGGCGGGCGCTGAGGGTGGGGGTCACCCCCACCCCGGGCCGCCCCCACACTCCCAGAAACGCGACAGAACCAGAGGCAAAAAAAAAAAGAAGAAGCCTACGGCACCCGGTATTCCCGGGCGGTCTCCCATCCAAGTTCTAACCAGGCCCGAGCCTGCTTAGCTTCCGAGACCAGACGGGATCGGGCGCGTTCGGGGTGGTGTGGCCGTGGACGGCGGAGGGCGCCCCTGCCCCGCTCAAGAAGCCGAGCCTCTCTGCGCTTCCCCGCCGCCTCCTCCCCCCGCCCCAGGCCCCGCGCCGGGTCGGGCCTGTTGAGTTCGCCGGCCGGGTCCCGCGGGCTCCGAGGGACGGGGGTGACAGGCGGGGCGGGCCGGGGTTGGGGGCTGTCTCTGTATACACACACACTCACACTCACTCACTCACTCACACTCACACAAGATGCGCCTCCACGGCTGGACCCGCCAAGGTGGAGACCTTCAAGCCCCCTTCCTCTCCTTGCCTGGCCTCCTTCACCTCCCCGCCCCCCACCCCCAGCGCACGGGCGGGAGGGGCGGGGCGCTCGCCCTTTGACCCCAGCCAGGGGCGGCCCTCCCCCACAACGCCTTTCACCTGCGCCCCCCACCCTGTGGCCCTGCGGCCGCCTATTCCCCCGGGCCAGGGCTGGGGCACAGCGCACGGGGGAGGGGAGCCAGTGTATGGGGCGTCTCTCTCTCTCTCTCTCTCTCTCTCTCTCTCTCTCTCTCTCTCTCTCTCTGTCTCTCTCTCTCGATGTGTCCCATGGGTGGGGTGGGGTGGCGTGGTTTGTGGGGCGCTGAAGAAATCAGTCCCCTCCATCTCCTCCCTCTGGAAAACACCCAAGCCCTTGGAGAACTGCCCGCACCTCTACCTACCGTGGGGGCCGGGACCCTCCTCTGTGTCCTCCTGTGGCCCAGTCCAAGGGGCCTGGGCCTGGCCGGGGCTGCACTGGACCCCAACCACCCTGGCGTGTGGACTCGCTAAAAATCGGCGATTAGATATTGGATTCCAGCGTCATTGAGGTCATTTCACTAATGAGTGCACCGCAAAGAGTTTCCTAATCCATCTGTGAGGGTGGCAACCGAAAGAGAATTTTAGAGCTGACAGAATAGGCGAGGAAAGGCATAGGAGATTTCCACACCCAGTAAGGAAGCCTTTCCCAAAGTGGAAGAAAGAAAGGAGCAAACAGAGACACCGGTAGCCCGCCCGGATCAGAGTCTGCCCCTGAGAGAAAGTACCCTGACCAGGTTCACCCGTGGGTGGGTCGCGAGCTAGCGGCATTCAGAAGAGCGAGGCCCCAGTCTGTGCAGAAGACACCTGCACTCGGGTGTGTGTGGCGGCACAATTCACAAGCAGCTCCAGATGTTAAACCAAGGAGAAGCCAGGGAGTTCCCAACGCCCCAGGTGTCCTCAGCCCACGACTGGCTGCTGTGGGAATGCGAAGCCCGGCTCCTTGTCTCAGAGCGGGGCAACCAGGAGGTGTGATGTCCACCCCGGGGTTCCCAGGAGGATCAGACTGAAGCTGGGACTTGGCCTGAAAGTGTCCCCTCGCATGGCCACCCCCTTCCCCTTCCTGCTCCTCTACTCCTGGTGCCCCTCCATCCAGGGGCCAGACCTTAAAGAGTCACCCGCAAGAGAATCCTGGTCCCAAAGGAGCCTTCTGGGGGACCCCTGCTGAGAGAGGTTGTGGGCATGGCCCGCTGGGGCTCTGCCCGACCCAGGGCTGAGAGATGCAACCTCCCAGCTCTGGGTCCCTGCAGGAAGTGTTGGCAAGCACAGGGCCAGTCCTCCAAAGGCCCAGGTGCAGGGAGCCCAGGCCAAGCAGCCTGTGGAAGAAGCCACATGCTGTGCCACCCCGGGGAACACGACTGCAGGCCCCGGCCCTTCCCACCTCCTCCTCCTCCTCCTCCTCCTCCTCCTCCTCCTCCTCCTCCTCCCACCCCGCCCCCGCCCCCGCCCCCACATGGCACAGGGCCCAGAGACACCTCAGACACTTGCTACCCAAAGTGCAAAGGGCATCAGTTGCTCCTCCAAACCCCCCCCAGCCCAGCAGACCGCATTGTCCAGCCAGCCCCCGGGCCTCCCTGGGGTGCCCAGCACAAAAGTGCAGACACCCACCGGACCCTCCATCTCAGTTTTCGGATGTTTTTGCCACTCTAAGGACCCGCAGGCCAGCTGGGCCTTCTGGCAGGACAGAGAGCCCCGGAATCCGACGTGGAGAGCTGGGTGTACGTCCCCATGAGGAGGCGGTCCCCACCTCCGCGGCTATCCCCTTGCGGGGAGCGGCAGCCGCGGGGCCTCAGAGAAGACACCAGGCTGGGCCCCCACGGCACAGCGGGAGCACGTCCCCCGCAGGCCACTTAGCGATGGCGGCCAGCCGGCGGACGGTTGGGTTGCGCGAGACGCTGCGGCCGCCCTGCTACCGGGTTCCTGGGAGGGCGTCCTGGAACCAGCGTCCACACCAAGCCCTTGGAAGGCCCAGGCGACGGAGGAGCCCCGTCAGGCAGGGGCCGAGGACGGTGACGGCCCGGGCGGGGAGGAGCGTGTCAGGCAGGGGCAGAGGACGGTGACAGGTGATAGGCCGGGCGGGAAGGAGTCAGTCAGGCAGGGGCCGTGGAGGAGACGGGCTGGGTAAGGGTTAGGGTTCGTGTCAGGGCACAAGTCACAATCGCAAAGACCTGGAAGCCACCCGAGTGCCCATCGACCCACGAGTGGGTAAATAAAATGTGGCGCGTGGACACCACGGAGTGCTATTCGGCTATGAGGAGCAGCGGTGAGGGGGCACCTCTCGTGGTTCTCCTGGCCAGAGCTGGAACCCGTTCCAGTAAGCCAAGTATCCCAAGAATGGACACACGAGCACCACGTGCTCGCGCTCACCAGCAAATGGGTACGAACCGATGGACACCTAAGTGGACACAGAGGAATCACCTTCTTCGGGTGGGTGTCGGGCGGGTGGGGGGAGGGGATGGGCATACACATCCATTAGGAATGGGGTGGGTACGCACCGACTGGGGGATGGGCGCACTTGAAGCTCTGACCCGAGGGGGGAGGCTGGGAGAGGGCAACGCACCCGACCTTAACATTGGTGCCCCCACAATATGCTGGAACAACATGAGAGGTAAATGAATAAGAACACGGGGGGGGGGGAGGGGGGCACGGGCAACACATGTCACCTTAATACTTGGACTCCCATCATCTGCTTGAAAAGAGAGAGAAAAGAAAATGCAATAATAGAGATAAGAGACACTTTTTAAAAATAATGAATCCGGCCGGGCGCTGTGGCTCACGCCTGTAATCCTAGCTCTTGGGAGGCCGAGGCGGGCGGATTGCTCAAGGTCAGGAGTTCAAAACCAGCCTGAGCAAGAGCGAGACCCCGTCTCTACTATAAATAGAAAGGAATTAATTGGCCAACTGATATATATATATAAAAAATTAGCGGGGCATGGTGGCGCATGCCTGCAGTCCCAGCTACCCGGGAGGCTGAGGCAGAAGGATCACTGGAGCCCAGGAGTTTGAAGTTGCTGTGAGCTAGGCTGACGCCACGGCACTCACTCTAGCCTGGGCAACAAACCGAGACTCTGTCTCAAAAAAAAAAAAAAAAAATGAATCCGAAGAGAAAAGTAAAAGGAGGCCTGTGGAGCAGGTCTGGGTGTGACTCCGGATCCCCCAACATCAGGTGCCACCACCAAAGATTCCTACGTGTAGCCCATAGAACCCCAAAAGCAACGGGAGGAGTTCTGGTCACATACTCCCTCAAAATGACATCCTGGCCTTCTTCTGGAACTCCCTCCCCTCTCAGACTCTCAAGGTTTCCTCCAGCGTGTCGGCTCCCACAGAGCAGACCTTTGGTCTGAGACCTGACTGTCCAGAAGCCACGCATGCTGCCGCGTGGCGGCGGTGTCGCGGCTCGGGACAAGAGGAGGCCCCACGGTGCGGGCTGGGGCGCCAGGCACCGCGGCGGGCGCTGAGGGTGGGGGTCACCCCCACCCCGGGCCGCCCCCGCACTCCCAGAAACGCGACAGAACCAGAGGCAAAAAAAAAAAGAAGAAGCCTACGGCACCCGGTATTCCCGGGCGGTCTCCCATCCAAGTTCTAACCAGGCCCGAGCCTGCTTAGCTTCCGAGACCAGACGGGATCGGGCGCGTTCGGGGTGGTGTGGCCGTGGACGGCGGAGGGCGCCCCTGCCCCGCTCAAGAAGCCGAGCCTCTCTGCGCTTCCCCGCCGCCTCCTCCCCCCGCCCCAGGCCCCGCGCCGGGTCGGGCCTGTTGAGTTCGCCGGCCGGGTCCCGCGGGCTCCGAGGGACGGGGGTGACAGGCGGGGCGGGCTGGGGTTGGGGGCTGTCTCTGTATACACACACACTCACACTCACACTCACTCACTCACTCACACTCACACAAGATGCGCCTCCACGGCTGGACCCGCCAAGGTGGAGACCTTCAAGCCCCCTTCCTCTCCTTGCCTGGCCTCCTTCACCTCCCCGCCCCCCACCCCAAGCGCACGGGCGGGAGGGGCGGGGCGCTCGCCCTTTGACCCCAGCCAGGGGCGGCCCTCCCCCACAACCCCTTTCAGCTGCGCCCCCCACCCTGTGGCCCTGCGGCCGCCTATTCCCCCGGGCCAGGGCTGGGGCACAGCGCACGGGGGAGGGGAGCCAGTGTATGGGGCGTCTCTCTCTCTCTCTCTCTCTCTCTCTCTCTCTCTCTCTCTCTCTCTCTCTCTCTCTCTCTCTCGGGATGTGTCCCATGGGTGGGGTGGGGTGGCGTGGTTTGTGGGGCGCTGAAGAAATCAGTCCCCTCCATCTCCTCCCTCTGGAAAACACCCAAGCCCTTGGAGAACTGCCCGCACCTCTACCTACCGTGGGGGCCGGGACCCTCCTCTGTGTCCTCCTGTGGCCCAGTCCAAGGGGCCTGGGCCTGGCCGGGGCTGCACTGGACACCCCAACCACCCTGGCGTGTGGACTCGCTAAAAATCGGCGATTAGATATTGGATTCCAGCGTCATTGAGGTCATTTCACTAATGAGTGCACCGCAAAGAGTTTCCTAATCCATCTGTGAGGGTGGCAACCGAAAGAGAATTTTAGAGCTGACAGAATAGGCGAGGAAAGGCATAGGAGATTTCCACACCCAGTAAGGAAGCCTTTCCCAAAGTGGAAGAAAGAAAGGAGCAAACAGAGACACCGGTAGCCCGCCCGGATCAGAGTCTGCCCCTGAGAGAAAGTACCCTGACCAGGTTCACCCGTGGGTGGGTCGCGAGCTAGCGGCATTCAGAAGAGCGAGGCCCCAGTCTGTGCAGAAGACACCTGCACTCGGGTGTGTGTGGCGGCACAATTCACAAGCAGCTCCAGATGTTAAACCAAGGAGAAGCCAGGGAGTTCCCAACGCCCCAGGTGTCCTCAGCCCACGACTGGCTGCTGTGGGAATGCGAAGCCCGGCTCCTTGTCTCAGAGCGGGGCAACCAGGAGGTGTGATGTCCACCCCGGGGTTCCCAGGAGGATCAGACTGAAGCTGGGACTTGGCCTGAAAGTGTCCCCTCGCATGGCCACCCCCTTCCCCTTCCTGCTCCTCTACTCCTGGTGCCCCTCCATCCAGGGGCCAGACCTTAAAGAGTCACCCGCAAGAGAATCCTGGTCCCAAAGGAGCCTTCTGGGGGACCCCTGCTGAGAGAGGTTGTGGGCATGGCCCGCTGGGGCTCTGCCCGACCCAGGGCTGAGAGATGCAACCTCCCAGCTCTGGGTCCCTGCAGGAAGTGTTGGCAAGCACAGGGCCAGTCCTCCAAAGGCCCAGGTGCAGGGAGCCCAGGCCAAGCAGCCTGTGGAAGAAGCCACATGCTGTGCCACCCCGGGGAACACGACTGCAGGCCCCGGCCCTTCCCACCTCCTCCTCCTCCTCCTCCTCCTCCTCCTCCTCCTCCTCCTCCTCCTCCTCCCACCCCGCCCCCGCCCCCGCCCCCACATGGCACAGGGCCCAGAGACACCTCAGACACTTGCTACCCAAAGTGCAAAGGGCATCAGTTGCTCCTCCAAACCCCCCCCAGCCCAGCAGACCGCATTGTCCAGCCAGCGCCCGGGCCTCCCTGGGGTGCCCAGCACAAAAGTGCAGACACCCACCGGACCCTCCATCTCAGTTTTCGGATGTTTTTGCCACTCTAAGGACCCGCAGGCCAGCTGGGCCTTCTGGCAGGACAGAGAGCCCCGGAATCCGACGTGGAGAGCTGGGTGTACGTCCCCATGAGGAGGCGGTCCCCACCTCCGCGGCTATCCCCTTGCGGGGAGCGGCAGCCGCGGGGCCTCAGAGAAGACACCAGGCTGGGCCCCCACGGCACAGCGGGAGCACGTCCCCCGCAGGCCACTTAGCGATGGCGGCCAGCCGGCGGACGGTTGGGTTGCGCGAGACGCTGCGGCCGCCCTGCTACCGGGTTCCTGGGAGGGCGTCCTGGAACCAGCGTCCACACCAAGCCCTTGGAAGGCCCAGGCGACGGAGGAGCCCCGTCAGGCAGGGGCCGAGGACGGTGACAGGTGATAGGCCGGGCGGGAAGGAGTCAGTCAGGCAGGGGCCGTGGAGGAGACGGGCTGGGTAAGGGTTAGGGTTCGTGTCAGGGCACAAGTCACAATCGCAAAGACCTGGAAGCCACCCGAGTGCCCATCGACCCACGAGTGGGTAAATAAAATGTGGCGCGTGGACACCACGGAGTGCTATTCGGCTATGAGGAGCAGCGGTGAGGGGGCACCTCTCGTGGTTCTCCTGGCCAGAGCTGGAACCCGTTCCAGTAAGCCAAGTATCCCAAGAATGGACACACGAGCACCACGTGCTCGCGCTCACCAGCAAATGGGTACGAACCGATGGACACCTAAGTGGACACAGAGGAATCACCTTCTTCGGGTGGGTGTCGGGCGGGTGGGGGGAGGGGATGGGCATACACATCCATTAGGAATGGGGTGGGTACGCACCGACTGGGGGATGGGCGCACTTGAAGCTCTGACCCGAGGGGGGAGGCTGGGAGAGGGCAACGCACCCGACCTTAACATTGGTGCCCCCACAATATGCTGGAACAACATGAGAGGTAAATGAATAAGAACACGGGGGGGGGGGAGGGGGGCACGGGCAACACATGTCACCTTAATACTTGGACTCCCATCATCTGCTTGAAAAGAGAGAGAAAAGAAAATGCAATAATAGAGATAAGAGACACTTTTTAAAAATAATGAATCCGGCCGGGCGCTGTGGCTCACGCCTGTAATCCTAGCTCTTGGGAGGCCGAGGCGGGCGGATTGCTCAAGGTCAGGAGTTCAAAACCAGCCTGAGCAAGAGCGAGACCCCGTCTCTACTATAAATAGAAAGGAATTAATTGGCCAACTGATATATATATATAAAAAATTAGCGGGGCATGGTGGCGCATGCCTGCAGTCCCAGCTACCCGGGAGGCTGAGGCAGAAGGATCACTGGAGCCCAGGAGTTTGAAGTTGCTGTGAGCTAGGCTGACGCCACGGCACTCACTCTAGCCTGGGCAACAAACCGAGACTCTGTCTCAAAAAAAAAAAAAAAAAATGAATCCGAAGAGAAAAGTAAAAGGAGGCCTGTGGAGCAGGTCTGGGTGTGACTCCGGATCCCCCAACATCAGGTGCCACCACCAAAGATTCCTACGTGTAGCCCATAGAACCCCAAAAGCAACGGGAGGAGTTCTGGTCACATACTCCCTCAAAATGACATCCTGGCCTTCTTCTGGAACTCCCTCCCCTCTCAGACTCTCAAGGTTTCCTCCAGCGTGTCGGCTCCCACAGAGCAGACCTTTGGTCTGAGACCTGACTGTCCAGAAGCCACGCATGCTGCCGCGTGGCGGCGGTGTCGCGGCTCGGGACAAGAGGAGGCCCCACGGTGCGGGCTGGGGCGCCAGGCACCGCGGCGGGCGCTGAGGGTGGGGGTCACCCCCACCCCGGGCCGCCCCCGCACTCCCAGAAACGCGACAGAACCAGAGGCAAAAAAAAAAAGAAGAAGCCTACGGCACCCGGTATTCCGGGGCGGTCTCCCATCCAAGTTCTAACCAGGCCCGAGCCTGCTTAGCTTCCGAGACCAGACGGGATCGGGCGCGTTCGGGGTGGTGTGGCCGTGGACGGCGGAGGGCGCCCCTGCCCCGCTCAAGAAGCCGAGCCTCTCTGCGCTTCCCCGCCGCCTCCTCCCCCCGCCCCAGGCCCCGCGCCGGGTCGGGCCTGTTGAGTTCGCCGGCCGGGTCCCGCGGGCTCCGAGGGACGGGGGTGACAGGCGGGGCGGGCTGGGGTTGGGGGCTGTCTCTGTATACACACACACTCACACTCACACTCACTCACTCACTCACACTCACACAAGATGCGCCTCCACGGCTGGACCCGCCAAGGTGGAGACCTTCAAGCCCCCTTCCTCTCCTTGCCTGGCCTCCTTCACCTCCCCGCCCCCCACCCCAAGCGCACGGGCGGGAGGGGCGGGGCGCTCGCCCTTTGACCCCAGCCAGGGGCGGCCCTCCCCCACAACCCCTTTCAGCTGCGCCCCCCACCCTGTGGCCCTGCGGCCGCCTATTCCCCCGGGCCAGGGCTGGGGCACAGCGCACGGGGGAGGGGAGCCAGTGTATGGGGCGTCTCTCTCTCTCTCTCTCTCTCTCTCTCTCTCTCTCTCTCTCTCTCTCTCTCTCTCTCTCTCTCTCTCTCTCTCTCTCTCGGGATGTGTCCCATGGGTGGGGTGGGGTGGCGTGGTTTGTGGGGCGCTGAAGAAATCAGTCCCCTCCATCTCCTCCCTCTGGAAAACACCCAAGCCCTTGGAGAACTGCCCGCACCTCTACCTACCGTGGGGGCCGGGACCCTCCTCTGTGTCCTCCTGTGGCCCAGTCCAAGGGGCCTGGGCCTGGCCGGGGCTGCACTGGACCCCAACCACCCTGGCGTGTGGACTCGCTAAAAATCGGCGATTAGATATTGGATTCCAGCGTCATTGAGGTCATTTCACTAATGAGTGCACCGCAAAGAGTTTCCTAATCCATCTGTGAGGGTGGCAACCGAAAGAGAATTTTAGAGCTGACAGAATAGGCGAGGAAAGGCATAGGAGATTTCCACACCCAGTAAGGAAGCCTTTCCCAAAGTGGAAGAAAGAAAGGAGCAAACAGAGACACCGGTAGCCCGCCCGGATCAGAGTCTGCCCCTGAGAGAAAGTACCCTGACCAGGTTCACCCGTGGGTGGGTCGCGAGCTAGCGGCATTCAGAAGAGCGAGGCCCCAGTCTGTGCAGAAGACACCTGCACTCGGGTGTGTGTGGCGGCACAATTCACAAGCAGCTCCAGATGTTAAACCAAGGAGAAGCCAGGGAGTTCCCAACGCCCCAGGTGTCCTCAGCCCACGACTGGCTGCTGTGGGAATGCGAAGCCCGGCTCCTTGTCTCAGAGCGGGGCAACCAGGAGGTGTGATGTCCACCCCGGGGTTCCCAGGAGGATCAGACTGAAGCTGGGACTTGGCCTGAAAGTGTCCCCTCGCATGGCCACCCCCTTCCCCTTCCTGCTCCTCTACTCCTGGTGCCCCTCCATCCAGGGGCCAGACCTTAAAGAGTCACCCGCAAGAGAATCCTGGTCCCAAAGGAGCCTTCTGGGGGACCCCTGCTGAGAGAGGTTGTGGGCATGGCCCGCTGGGGCTCTGCCCGACCCAGGGCTGAGAGATGCAACCTCCCAGCTCTGGGTCCCTGCAGGAAGTGTTGGCAAGCACAGGGCCAGTCCTCCAAAGGCCCAGGTGCAGGGAGCCCAGGCCAAGCAGCCTGTGGAAGAAGCCACATGCTGTGCCACCCCGGGGAACACGACTGCAGGCCCCGGCCCTTCCCACCTCCTCCTCCTCCTCCTCCTCCTCCTCCTCCTCCTCCTCCTCCTCCCACCCCGCCCCCGCCCCCGCCCCCACATGGCACAGGGCCCAGAGACACCTCAGACACTTGCTACCCAAAGTGCAAAGGGCATCAGTTGCTCCTCCAAACCCCCCCCAGCCCAGCAGACCGCATTGTCCAGCCAGCGCCCGGGCCTCCCTGGGGTGCCCAGCACAAAAGTGCAGACACCCACCGGACCCTCCATCTCAGTTTTCGGATGTTTTTGCCACTCTAAGGACCCGCAGGCCAGCTGGGCCTTCTGGCAGGACAGAGAGCCCCGGAATCCGACGTGGAGAGCTGGGTGTACGTCCCCATGAGGAGGCGGTCCCCACCTCCGCGGCTATCCCCTTGCGGGGAGCGGCAGCCGCGGGGCCTCAGAGAAGACACCAGGCTGGGCCCCCACGGCACAGCGGGAGCACGTCCCCCGCAGGCCACTTAGCGATGGCGGCCAGCCGGCGGACGGTTGGGTTGCGCGAGACGCCGCGGCCGCCCTGCTACCGGGTTCCTGGGAGGGCGTCCTGGAACCAGCGTCCACACCAAGCCCTTGGAAGGCCCAGGCGACGGAGGAGCCCCGTCAGGCAGGGGCCGAGGACGGTGACAGGTGATAGGCCGGGCGGGAAGGAGTCAGTCAGGCAGGGGCCGTGGAGGAGACGGGCTGGGTAAGGGTTAGGGTTCGTGTCAGGGCACAAGTCACAATCGCAAAGACCTGGAAGCCACCCGAGTGCCCATCGACCCACGAGTGGGTAAATAAAATGTGGCGCGTGGACACCACGGAGTGCTATTCGGCTATGAGGAGCAGCGGTGAGGGGGCACCTCTCGTGGTTCTCCTGGCCAGAGCTGGAACCCGTTCCAGTAAGCCAAGTATCCCAAGAATGGACACACGAGCACCACGTGCTCGCGCTCACCAGCAAATGGGTACGAACCGATGGACACCTAAGTGGACACAGAGGAATCACCTTCTTCGGGTGGGTGTCGGGCGGGTGGGGGGAGGGGATGGGCATACACATCCATTAGGAATGGGGTGGGTACGCACCGACTGGGGGATGGGCGCACTTGAAGCTCTGACCCGAGGGGGGAGGCTGGGAGAGGGCAACGCACCCGACCTTAACATTGGTGCCCCCACAATATGCTGGAACAACATGAGAGGTAAATGAATAAGAACACGGGGGGGGGGGGAGGGGGGCACGGGCAACACATGTCACCTTAATACTTGGACTCCCATCATCTGCTTGAAAAGAGAGAGAAAAGAAAATGCAATAATAGAGATAAGAGACACTTTTTAAAAATAATGAATCCGGCCGGGCGCTGTGGCTCACGCCTGTAATCCTAGCTCTTGGGAGGCCGAGGCGGGCGGATTGCTCAAGGTCAGGAGTTCAAAACCAGCCTGAGCAAGAGCGAGACCCCGTCTCTACTATAAATAGAAAGGAATTAATTGGCCAACTGATATATATATATAAAAAATTAGCGGGGCATGGTGGCGCATGCCTGCAGTCCCAGCTACCCGGGAGGCTGAGGCAGAAGGATCACTGGAGCCCAGGAGTTTGAAGTTGCTGTGAGCTAGGCTGACGCCACGGCACTCACTCTAGCCTGGGCAACAAACCGAGACTCTGTCTCAAAAAAAAAAAAAAAAAATGAATCCGAAGAGAAAAGTAAAAGGAGGCCTGTGGAGCAGGTCTGGGTGTGACTCCGGATCCCCCAACATCAGGTGCCACCACCAAAGATTCCTACGTGTAGCCCATAGAACCCCAAAAGCAACGGGAGGAGTTCTGGTCACATACTCCCTCAAAATGACATCCTGGCCTTCTTCTGGAACTCCCTCCCCTCTCAGACTCTCAAGGTTTCCTCCAGCGTGTCGGCTCCCACAGAGCAGACCTTTGGTCTGAGACCTGACTGTCCAGAAGCCACGCATGCTGCCGCGTGGCGGCGGTGTCGCGGCTCGGGACAAGAGGAGGCCCCACGGTGCGGGCTGGGGCGCCAGGCACCGCGGCGGGCGCTGAGGGTGGGGGTCACCCCCACCCCGGGCCGCCCCCGCACTCCCAGAAACGCGACAGAACCAGAGGCAAAAAAAAAAAGAAGAAGCCTACGGCACCCGGTATTCCCGGGCGGTCTCCCATCCAAGTTCTAACCAGGCCCGAGCCTGCTTAGCTTCCGAGACCAGACGGGATCGGGCGCGTTCGGGGTGGTGTGGCCGTGGACGGCGGAGGGCGCCCCTGCCCCGCTCAAGAAGCCGAGCCTCTCTGCGCTTCCCCGCCGCCTCCTCCCCCCGCCCCAGGCCCCGCGCCGGGTCGGGCCTGTTGAGTTCGCCGGCCGGGTCCCGCGGGCTCCGAGGGACGGGGGTGACAGGCGGGGCGGGCCGGGGTTGGGGGCTGTCTCTGTATACACACACACTCACACTCACTCACTCACTCACTCACACTCACACAAGATGCGCCTCCACGGCTGGACCCGCCAAGGTGGAGACCTTCAAGCCCCCTTCCTCTCCTTGCCTGGCCTCCTTCACCTCCCCGCCCCCCACCCCCAGCGCACGGGCGGGAGGGGCGGGGCGCTCGCCCTTTGACCCCAGCCAGGGGCGGCCCTCCCCCACAACCCCTTTCAGCTGCGCCCCCCACCCTGTGGCCCTGCGGCCGCCTATTCCCCCGGGCCAGGGCTGGGGCACAGCGCACGGGGGAGGGGAGCCAGTGTATGGGGCGTCTCTCTCTCTCTCTCTCTCTCTCTCTCTCTCTCTCTCTCTCTCTCTCTCTCTCTCTCTCTCTCTCGGGATGTGTCCCATGGGTGGGGTGGGGTGGCGTGGTTTGTGGGGCGCTGAAGAAATCAGTCCCCTCCATCTCCTCCCTCTGGAAAACACCCAAGCCCTTGGAGAACTGCCCGCACCTCTACCTACCGTGGGGGCCGGGACCCTCCTCTGTGTCCTCCTGTGGCCCAGTCCAAGGGGCCTGGGCCTGGCCGGGGCTGCACTGGACCCCAACCACCCTGGCGTGTGGACTCGCTAAAAATCGGCGATTAGATATTGGATTCCAGCGTCATTGAGGTCATTTCACTAATGAGTGCACCGCAAAGAGTTTCCTAATCCATCTGTGAGGGTGGCAACCGAAAGAGAATTTTAGAGCTGACAGAATAGGCGAGGAAAGGCATAGGAGATTTCCACACCCAGTAAGGAAGCCTTTCCCAAAGTGGAAGAAAGAAAGGAGCAAACAGAGACACCGGTAGCCCGCCCGGATCAGAGTCTGCCCCTGAGAGAAAGTACCCTGACCAGGTTCACCCGTGGGTGGGTCGCGAGCTAGCGGCATTCAGAAGAGCGAGGCCCCAGTCTGTGCAGAAGACACCTGCACTCGGGTGTGTGTGGCGGCACAATTCACAAGCAGCTCCAGATGTTAAACCAAGGAGAAGCCAGGGAGTTCCCAACGCCCCAGGTGTCCTCAGCCCACGACTGGCTGCTGTGGGAATGCGAAGCCCGGCTCCTTGTCTCAGAGCGGGGCAACCAGGAGGTGTGATGTCCACCCCGGGGTTCCCAGGAGGATCAGACTGAAGCTGGGACTTGGCCTGAAAGTGTCCCCTCGCATGGCCACCCCCTTCCCCTTCCTGCTCCTCTACTCCTGGTGCCCCTCCATCCAGGGGCCAGACCTTAAAGAGTCACCCGCAAGAGAATCCTGGTCCCAAAGGAGCCTTCTGGGGGACCCCTGCTGAGAGAGGTTGTGGGCATGGCCCGCTGGGGCTCTGCCCGACCCAGGGCTGAGAGATGCAACCTCCCAGCTCTGGGTCCCTGCAGGAAGTGTTGGCAAGCACAGGGCCAGTCCTCCAAAGGCCCAGGTGCAGGGAGCCCAGGCCAAGCAGCCTGTGGAAGAAGCCACATGCTGTGCCACCCCGGGGAACACGACTGCAGGCCCCGGCCCTTCCCACCTCCTCCTCCTCCTCCTCCTCCTCCTCCTCCTCCTCCTCCTCCTCCTCCCACCCCGCCCCCGCCCCCGCCCCCACATGGCACAGGGCCCAGAGACACCTCAGACACTTGCTACCCAAAGTGCAAAGGGCATCAGTTGCTCCTCCAAACCCCCCCCAGCCCAGCAGACCGCATTGTCCAGCCAGCGCCCGGGCCTCCCTGGGGTGCCCAGCACAAAAGTGCAGACACCCACCGGACCCTCCATCTCAGTTTTCGGATGTTTTTGCCACTCTAAGGACCCGCAGGCCAGCTGGGCCTTCTGGCAGGACAGAGAGCCCCGGAATCCGACGTGGAGAGCTGGGTGTACGTCCCCATGAGGAGGCGGTCCCCACCTCCGCGGCTATCCCCTTGCGGGGAGCGGCAGCCGCGGGGCCTCAGAGAAGACACCAGGCTGGGCCCCCACGGCACAGCGGGAGCACGTCCCCCGCAGGCCACTTAGCGATGGCGGCCAGCCGGCGGACGGTTGGGTTGCGCGAGACGCTGCGGCCGCCCTGCTACCGGGTTCCTGGGAGGGCGTCCTGGAACCAGCGTCCACACCAAGCCCTTGGAAGGCCCAGGCGACGGAGGAGCCCCGTCAGGCAGGGGCCGAGGACGGTGACAGGTGATAGGCCGGGCGGGAAGGAGTCAGTCAGGCAGGGGCCGTGGAGGAGACGGGCTGGGTAAGGGTTAGGGTTCGTGTCAGGGCACAAGTCACAATCGCAAAGACCTGGAAGCCACCCGAGTGCCCATCGACCCACGAGTGGGTAAATAAAATGTGGCGCGTGGACACCACGGAGTGCTATTCGGCTATGAGGAGCAGCGGTGAGGGGGCACCTCTCGTGGTTCTCCTGGCCAGAGCTGGAACCCGTTCCAGTAAGCCAAGTATCCCAAGAATGGACACACGAGCACCACGTGCTCGCGCTCACCAGCAAATGGGTACGAACCGATGGACACCTAAGTGGACACAGAGGAATCACCTTCTTCGGGTGGGTGTCGGGCGGGTGGGGGGAGGGGATGGGCATACACATCCATTAGGAATGGGGTGGGTACGCACCGACTGGGGGATGGGCGCACTTGAAGCTCTGACCCGAGGGGGGAGGCTGGGAGAGGGCAACGCACCCGACCTTAACATTGGTGCCCCCACAATATGCTGGAACAACATGAGAGGTAAATGAATAAGAACACGGGGGGGGGAGGGGGGCACGGGCAACACATGTCACCTTAATACTTGGACTCCCATCATCTGCTTGAAAAGAGAGAGAAAAGAAAATGCAATAATAGAGATAAGAGACACTTTTTAAAAATAATGAATCCGGCCGGGCGCTGTGGCTCACGCCTGTAATCCTAGCTCTTGGGAGGCCGAGGCGGGCGGATTGCTCAAGGTCAGGAGTTCAAAACCAGCCTGAGCAAGAGCGAGACCCCGTCTCTACTATAAATAGAAAGGGGGGGGCGGAGCAAGATGGCGGACGAATAACACCGCCAGACAGAGGGTCTCTACAGAAAAGACCAATTCTAGCAGAAACTAGAGGAAAGAAGCAAGAAGACGAGCATACAGCGGACAAGGGCCGGAAGGAGGGGTACCTGAGACCCCGGGAGACTCCACGGGAGGAGGCTGCGGAGGAGAACTGGAGGCTGAGACCACCGGAGCAGCCCGGAGACCAGCTGCAAGGGTAGGTGGAATTGCTGTTTCCCCTCCCCTGCATTCGGGACTGCTGGCGGGCTCCCCAGTGGGTGGAGAGACCTGCGGACATCAGCCCAGAGACTGCCGCCGCTTGCCAACGGTGAGCCTGTAGCAGACGTGGCACCAGGTTCCCAACTTCCTCCGGGCACCTCCGTGTGCACGGACCCGAGCCGCGCGGCAGGCGCCATATTGCCTCCTCCTCCCCTCCGCCGACCCTACCCGCGGCTGCCCAGAGAGACAATACAGCCACCAGCCGGAGGCACCTCCAGGGAACGGGACCTTCCCGTTTGGGACCCCGCCCGCCCTCCCAGGTGCTGCTGGCACCGTGTTCCCAGGAAAACGGTGCCGACTCAGAGGCTGAGAGACATAGACCCAGCTTGGGCTCCCTGTGGGTGAATTAGGACCGGAAATCCTCTCCCTGGTGGGAATACAGTTTGAACTCTGGGACCCAGAGGTCGGACCTGCAGACCAAATCCCCTGCACCGAGGGCTAGCATTGCCCCGGGCACAGAAGGATTATACGCGAACAGCCTACTGAGGGCTGTGTGCCTCCAGGGGCGGATCGGCGTCCTAGAGGGCAACCCTCCTCCCAGGAGGAGGCCGTGCGCCCAACCCAGGTGGCGTTCCTGTGCAGGGAACCTCCCCGCCGGCACCACAGTCCGGGGAGGCCTGGTGGCTTGTGGTCTGGCCTGCTGGCAGAGGCCCAGGAGTAGCTGCAGAGTTGGGGAGGGTGGAAAGAAGCGAGGCCTGCTGCAGACTGCGGGTCTCAGACAGCCCCACCCCCACCTCCAGACTTTCTGGCTGAGCGGGACCATTCCAGCCCTGCCCTGACAGCTTTCCCTGTAAGCTGAGAACAGAACTTTGACCCCTGCTAACGGCCTGAGGGCAGGCTTACCCAACCCAGCTCCGCCCAGAACGAGAGCTGATAACAGGACTCAAAATCAACACCATAGCCTGTTCCTCCAAGCAAACGCCACCTACTGACAGGGGCGGCATCTTGCACAGCCTTTCCACGGCATCCACTGACTCAATATACAGGGAGTGGTCCAATTTCACCCACAGGCACCACCTAACGCCTCAGAAACTAAACAAGGTGTGTGAATACCCAAACAATAACCTAAGGAAAGAAACAACAACTGATCGACATGGGAAGAAATCAGCGAAAGAACTCAGGAAATATGAAGAACCAAACGGAAAACACACCCCCAAGGAGGAGCACCAGCCCCCTAGAAACGGACACCGACCAAAATCAGGCAACCAATATGACAGAAAAGGAATTTCGTAAGTGGATCATAAGAACACTCACCCAGCTGCAACAACAACTCAATAACCAACACCAAGAAAACACAAAAAACCTCCAAGAAATGGAACAAAGGTTCAACAAAGAGATTGACACAGTGAAGAAAACTTTAACCGAAGTCCTGGAGATGAAGAATCAACTCAGAGAACTACAAAATACTGTGGAAAGTCTCAAGAACAGGGTAGATCAAGCAGAAGAAAGAATCTCAGAGCTTGAAGATAACACCTTCCAATTAAATAAATCAGTCACAGAAATACAGCAGAGAAACAAGAGAAAAGACCAAAGCCTACAAGAGCTGTGGGATTATGTGAAAAAACCTAACGTGAGGGTCATAGGTTTAGCCGAAGGGGAGGAAGACAACACTCAAGGGCTGGACAAGCTTTTTGAAGATATAATAGAGGAAAATTTCCCAGGCCTTGCTCAAAATCTCGATATACAAGTTCAAGAAGCCCAGAGGACCCCTGGGAGATTCAATGCAAACAGGAAGACGTCACGTCATGCAGTCATCAGACTGACCAAAGTATCAACTAAAGAGGCCCTTCTAAGAGCTGTAAGACAAAAGAAGCAAGTGACATACAAGGGAAAGCCAATTCGAATAACATCAGACTTCTCTAATGAGACTTTACAAGCAAGGAGAGACTGGGGCCCCATTCTCACTCTTTTGAAACAAAACAATGCCCAGCCTAGAATATTATTCCCTGCAAAACTAAGCTTCATATATGAAGGAGAAATAAAAACATTCTCAGACAAGCAAAGGCTCAGAGAATTCACCAAGACAAGACCAGCCCTACAAGAAGTACTTAAAACAGCGTTACGCACGGAACATCATAATAATAATCCACGGATATAAAAACAACCAAAACCCAAAGATATTAAAGGCCAGATATTACAATGGCTCAAGACAGAAACCATAGCAACAACATCCAACCCAACAGAATGATCAGTAATCTACCTTACCTATCAGTTCTCTCAATAAATGTGAATGGCTTAAACTCTCCACTCAAGAGACATAGGCTGGCTGAATGGATAAGAAAATACAGGCCAAGTATATGCTGTCTTCAGGAAACACATTTAACCTGCAAGGATGCACATAGACTAAAAATAAAAGGGTGGAGATCAATATTCCAAGCAAATAGAAACCAAAAGAAGGCTGGTGTGGCAGTTCTAATTTCAGACGATTTAGTTTTTAAACCAACAAAAGTAGTAAAAGACAAAGAGGGTCATTATATAATGGTGAAGGGCACAGTCCAACAAGAGGAGATAACAATTTTAAATATATATGCACCCAACTTAGGTGCACCCAGATTCATAAAGCAAACCTTACTGGAGCTAAGCAAATGGATTAATAGCAACTCCATAATCGCCGGAGATTTCAACACCCCACTGACGGCACGAGACAGATCCTCCAAACAGAAAATTAATAAAGAAATAATGGACTTAAACAAAACTCTAGAACAATTGGGTCTGACAGACATCTACAGAACATTCTACCCAAAATCCACTGAATATACGTTCTTCTCATCAGCTCACGGGACATTCTCTAAGATTGACCATATCCTAGGACACAAAGAAAATCTCAAGAAATTTAAAAAAATAGAAATCATACCATGTACTTTCTCAGATCACAGTGGAATAAAACTAGAAATCAACCCTAACAGAAACTCACATTTCTACACAAAAACGTGGAAATTAAACAACCTCCTACTAAATGATTACTTCGTAAATGAAGAAATCAAGACGGAAATAAAAAACTTCTATGAAGAAAACGACAATGGAGAGACAAGTTATCAACTCCTCTGGGACACAGCTAAAGCAGTTCTGAGAGGAAAGTTTATCTCCATAAATGCCTATAACCAAAAGGCAAGAAGATCACAAATAGACAATCTAATGAAACGACTCAAAGAGCTGGAAAAAGAAGAACAGACCAACCCCAAACCCAGCAGAAGAAGTGAAATCAACAAGATCAAATCAGAACTAAACGAAATTGAAAACAGGAAAGCTATTCAGGAGATTAATAAAACAAAAAGTTGGTTCTTTGAAAAAATAAACAAAATTGACACGCCATTGGCTAAGCTAACGAAAAGCAGAAAAGAGAAATCTCTAATAAGCTCCATCAGGAATGAAAAAGGAGATATCACAACTGATCCCAAAGAGATACAAGATACAATTTATGAATACTACAAAAATCTTTATGCACACAAACTGGAAAATGTGGAGGAAATGGACAAATTTCTAGAAACACACAGCCTCCCTAGGCTCAACCAGGAAGAAATAGATTCCCTGAACAGACCAATCTCAACAGCTGAAATAGAAACAGCAATTAAAAATCTCCCTAAAAAGAAAAGTCCCGGTCCAGATGGCTTCACACCTGAATTTTACCATACTTACAAAGAAGAACTAGTACCTATCTTGCAGAAACTATTCCACAACATCGAGAAGAACGGAAACCTCCCCGACACCTTTTATGAAGCGAATATTACTCTGATACCAAAACCAGGAAAAGATGCAACAAAAAAAGAAAACTACAGACCAATATCCCTAATGAATATAGATGCAAAAATTTTCAACAAAATCTTAGCTAACCGAATCCAGACACTTATCAAAAAATTAATCCACCACGACCAAGTGGGCTTCATCCCAGGGATGCAGGGATGGTTCAACATACGTAAATCTATAAATGCAATTCACCACATCAACAGAAGCAAAAACAAAGACCACATGATTCTTTCAATAGATGCAGAAAAAGCTTTTGACAAAATTCAACACCCTTTCATGATACGAACACTTAAGAAAATAGGCATAGAAGGGACATACCTAAAAATGATACAAGCCATATATGACAGACCCGTAGCCAACATCATACTGAATGGGGAAAGACTGAAATCATTCCCACTTAGAACTGGAACCAGACAAGGCTGCCCACTATCTCCACTTCTATTCAACATAGTGCTGGAAGTCTTGGCTACAGCAATCAGACAGGAAAATGGAATCAAAGGTATCCAAATAGGGGCAGAAGAGATCAAACTTTCACTGTTTGCTGATGATATGATATTGTATCTAGAAAACCCCAAGGATTCAACCAAGAAACTCCTGGAACTGATCAATGAATTTAGTAAAGTCTCAGGATACAAAATTAATACACAGAAATCAGAGGCATTCATATACGCCAACAACAATCTAATTGAGAACCAAATCAAAGACTCAATTCCCTTCACAATAGCAACAAAGAAATTAAAGTACCTAGGAATATATTTAACCAAAGAGGTAAAAGACCTCTACAGGGAGAACTATGAAACACTGAGGAAGGAAATAGCAGAGGATGTAAACAGATGGAAATCCATACCATGCTCATGGATCGGCAGACTCAATATCGTCAAAATGTCTATACTACCCAAACTGATCTACAGATTCAATGCAATACCTATTAAAATCCCATCAGCATTCTTCACAGATATAGAAAAAATAATTTTACGCTTCGTATGGAACCAAAGAAGACCCCGAATATCAAGAGCAATTCTAGGCAACAAAAACAAAATGGGAGGCATTAATATGCCAGATATCAAACTATACTACAAAGCTGTAGTAATTAAAACAATATGGTATTGGCACAAAAACAGGAATATTGACCAGTGGAACAGATGTGAGAATCCTGATATAAAACCATCCTCATATAGCCGTCTCATCTTTGACAAAGCAGACAAAAACATACGCTGGGGAAAAGAATCCCTCTTCAATAAATGGTGCTGGGAAAACTGGATAGCCACCTGTAGAAGGCTAAAACAGGACCCACACCTTTCACCTCTCACAAAAACCAACTCACGCTGGATAACAGACTTAAACCTAAGATATGAAACTATTAGAACTCTAGAGGAAAAAGTTGGAAACACTCTCCTAGACATCGGCCTGGGCAAAGAGTTTATGAAGAAGTCCCCAAAGGCAATCACAGCAGCAACAAAAATAAATAAATGGGACATGATCAAACTACAAAGCTTCTGCACAGCCAAAGAAATAGTCATGAAAGTAAACAGACAACCTACAGAATGGGAGAAAATTTTTGCATCCTATGCATCCGATAAGGGACTGATAACTAGAATATACTTAGAACTCACGAAAATTAGGAAGAAAAAATCAAATAACCCCATTAAAAAGTGGGCAAAGGACTTGAACAGAAATTTTTCTAAAGAAGACAGAAGAATGGCCAACAAACATATGAAGAAATGCTCAACATCTCTAATCATCAGGGAAATGCAAATCAAAACCACAATGAGATATCACTTAACCCCAGTGAGAATGGCCTTTATCAAAAAATCTCCAAACAATAAATGCTGGCGTGGTTGCGGAGAGAGAGGAACACTCCTACACTGCTGGTGGGACTGCAAACTAGTTCAACCTCTGTGGAAAGCAATATGGAGATACCTTAAAGCGATACAAGTGAATCTACCATTTGATCCAGCAATCCCATTGCTGGGCATCTACCCAAATGATCCAGTGACACTCTACAAAAAAGACACCTGCACTCGAATGTTTATAGCAGCACAATTCATAATTGCAAGGCTGTGGAAACAGCCCAAGTGCCCATCAATCAAAGAATGGATTAATAAAATGTGGTATATGTACACCATGGAGTACTATTCAGCTCTAAGAAACAATGGTGATATAGCACACCTTATATTTTCCTGGTTAGAGCTGGAACCCATACTACTAAGTGAAGTATCCCAAGAATGGAAAAACAAGCACCAGATATATTCTCCAGCAAACTGGTATTAAGTGAGTAGCACCTAAGTGGACACATAGGTGCTACAGTAATAGGGTATTGGGCGGGTGGGAGGGGGGAGGGGGGCGGGTATATACATACATAGTGAGTGAGATGTGCACCATCTGGGGGATGGTCATGATGGAGACTCAGACTTTTGGGGGGAGGGGGGGAAATGGGCATTTATTGAAACCTTAAAATCTGTACCCCCATAATATGCCAAAATAAAAAAAAATAATTATAAAAAAAAAAAATAAAAAAAAAAAAAAAAAATAAATAAATAGAAAGGAATTAATTGGCCAACTGATATATATATATAAAAAATTAGCGGGGCATGGTGGCGCATGCCTGCAGTCCCAGCTACCCGGGAGGCTGAGGCAGAAGGATCACTGGAGCCCAGGAGTTTGAAGTTGCTGTGAGCTAGGCTGACGCCACGGCACTCACTCTAGCCTGGGCAACAAACCGAGACTCTGTCTCAAAAAAAAAAAAAAAAAATGAATCCGAAGAGAAAAGTAAAAGGAGGCCTGTGGAGCAGGTCTGGGTGTGACTCCGGATCCCCCAACATCAGGTGCCACCACCAAAGATTCCTACGTGTAGCCCATAGAACCCCAAAAGCAACGGGAGGAGTTCTGGTCACATACTCCCTCAAAATGACATCCTGGCCTTCTTCTGGAACTCCCTCCCCTCTCAGACTCTCAAGGTTTCCTCCAGCGTGTCGGCTCCCACAGAGCAGACCTTTGGTCTGAGACCTGACTGTCCAGAAGCCACGCATGCTGCCGCGTGGCGGCGGTGTCGCGGCTCGGGACAAGAGGAGGCCCCACGGTGCGGGCTGGGGCGCCAGGCACCGCGGCGGGCGCTGAGGGTGGGGGTCACCCCCACCCCGGGCCGCCCCCGCACTCCCAGAAACGCGACAGAACCAGAGGCAAAAAAAAAAAGAAGAAGCCTACGGCACCCGGTATTCCCGGGCGGTCTCCCATCCAAGTTCTAACCAGGCCCGAGCCTGCTTAGCTTCCGAGACCAGACGGGATCGGGCGCGTTCGGGGTGGTGTGGCCGTGGACGGCGGAGGGCGCCCCTGCCCCGCTCAAGAAGCCGAGCCTCTCTGCGCTTCCCCGCCGCCTCCTCCCCCCGCCCCAGGCCCCGCGCCGGGTCGGGCCTGTTGAGTTCGCCGGCCGGGTCCCGCGGGCTCCGAGGGACGGGGGTGACAGGCGGGGCGGGCCGGGGTTGGGGGCTGTCTCTGTATACACACACACTCACACTCACTCACTCACTCACACTCACACAAGATGCGCCTCCACGGCTGGACCCGCCAAGGTGGAGACCTTCAAGCCCCCTTCCTCTCCTTGCCTGGCCTCCTTCACCTCCCCGCCCCCCACCCCCAGCGCACGGGCGGGAGGGGCGGGGCGCTCGCCCTTTGACCCCAGCCAGGGGCGGCCCTCCCCCACAACGCCTTTCACCTGCGCCCCCCACCCTGTGGCCCTGCGGCCGCCTATTCCCCCGGGCCAGGGCTGGGGCACAGCGCACGGGGGAGGGGAGCCAGTGTATGGGGCGTCTCTCTCTCTCTCTCTCTCTCTCTCTCTCTCTCTCTCTCTCTCTCTCGATGTGTCCCATGGGTGGGGTGGGGTGGCGTGGTTTGTGGGGCGCTGAAGAAATCAGTCCCCTCCATCTCCTCCCTCTGGAAAACACCCAAGCCCTTGGAGAACTGCCCGCACCTCTACCTACCGTGGGGGCCGGGACCCTCCTCTGTGTCCTCCTGTGGCCCAGTCCAAGGGGCCTGGGCCTGGCCGGGGCTGCACTGGACCCCAACCACCCTGGCGTGTGGACTCGCTAAAAATCGGCGATTAGATATTGGATTCCAGCGTCATTGAGGTCATTTCACTAATGAGTGCACCGCAAAGAGTTTCCTAATCCATCTGTGAGGGTGGCAACCGAAAGAGAATTTTAGAGCTGACAGAATAGGCGAGGAAAGGCATAGGAGATTTCCACACCCAGTAAGGAAGCCTTTCCCAAAGTGGAAGAAAGAAAGGAGCAAACAGAGACACCGGTAGCCCGCCCGGATCAGAGTCTGCCCCTGAGAGAAAGTACCCTGACCAGGTTCACCCGTGGGTGGGTCGCGAGCTAGCGGCATTCAGAAGAGCGAGGCCCCAGTCTGTGCAGAAGACACCTGCACTCGGGTGTGTGTGGCGGCACAATTCACAAGCAGCTCCAGATGTTAAACCAAGGAGAAGCCAGGGAGTTCCCAACGCCCCAGGTGTCCTCAGCCCACGACTGGCTGCTGTGGGAATGCGAAGCCCGGCTCCTTGTCTCAGAGCGGGGCAACCAGGAGGTGTGATGTCCACCCCGGGGTTCCCAGGAGGATCAGACTGAAGCTGGGACTTGGCCTGAAAGTGTCCCCTCGCATGGCCACCCCCTTCCCCTTCCTGCTCCTCTACTCCTGGTGCCCCTCCATCCAGGGGCCAGACCTTAAAGAGTCACCCGCAAGAGAATCCTGGTCCCAAAGGAGCCTTCTGGGGGACCCCTGCTGAGAGAGGTTGTGGGCATGGCCCGCTGGGGCTCTGCCCGACCCAGGGCTGAGAGATGCAACCTCCCAGCTCTGGGTCCCTGCAGGAAGTGTTGGCAAGCACAGGGCCAGTCCTCCAAAGGCCCAGGTGCAGGGAGCCCAGGCCAAGCAGCCTGTGGAAGAAGCCACATGCTGTGCCACCCCGGGGAACACGACTGCAGGCCCCGGCCCTTCCCACCTCCTCCTCCTCCTCCTCCTCCTCCTCCTCCTCCTCCTCCTCCCACCCCGCCCCCGCCCCCGCCCCCACATGGCACAGGGCCCAGAGACACCTCAGACACTTGCTACCCAAAGTGCAAAGGGCATCAGTTGCTCCTCCAAACCCCCCCCAGCCCAGCAGACCGCATTGTCCAGCCAGCCCCCGGGCCTCCCTGGGGTGCCCAGCACAAAAGTGCAGACACCCACCGGACCCTCCATCTCAGTTTTCGGATGTTTTTGCCACTCTAAGGACCCGCAGGCCAGCTGGGCCTTCTGGCAGGACAGAGAGCCCCGGAATCCGACGTGGAGAGCTGGGTGTACGTCCCCATGAGGAGGCGGTCCCCACCTCCGCGGCTATCCCCTTGCGGGGAGCGGCAGCCGCGGGGCCTCAGAGAAGACACCAGGCTGGGCCCCCACGGCACAGCGGGAGCACGTCCCCCGCAGGCCACTTAGCGATGGCGGCCAGCCGGCGGACGGTTGGGTTGCGCGAGACGCTGCGGCCGCCCTGCTACCGGGTTCCTGGGAGGGCGTCCTGGAACCAGCGTCCACACCAAGCCCTTGGAAGGCCCAGGCGACGGAGGAGCCCCGTCAGGCAGGGGCCGAGGACGGTGACGGCCCGGGCGGGGAGGAGCGTGTCAGGCAGGGGCAGAGGACGGTGACAGGTGATAGGCCGGGCGGGAAGGAGTCAGTCAGGCAGGGGCCGTGGAGGAGACGGGCTGGGTAAGGGTTAGGGTTCGTGTCAGGGCACAAGTCACAATCGCAAAGACCTGGAAGCCACCCGAGTGCCCATCGACCCACGAGTGGGTAAATAAAATGTGGCGCGTGGACACCACGGAGTGCTATTCGGCTATGAGGAGCAGCGGTGAGGGGGCACCTCTCGTGGTTCTCCTGGCCAGAGCTGGAACCCGTTCCAGTAAGCCAAGTATCCCAAGAATGGACACACGGGCACCACGTGCTCGCGCTCACCAGCAAATGGGTACGAACCGATGGACACCTAAGTGGACACAGAGGAATCACCTTCTTCGGGTGGGTGTCGGGCGGGTGGGGGGAGGGGATGGGCATACACATCCATTAGGAATGGGGTGGGTACGCACCGACTGGGGGATGGGCGCACTTGAAGCTCTGACCCGAGGGGGGAGGCTGGGAGAGGGCAACGCACCCGACCTTAACATTGGTGCCCCCACAATATGCTGGAACAACATGAGAGGTAAATGAATAAGAACACGGGGGGGGGGGAGGGGGGCACGGGCAACACATGTCACCTTAATACTTGGACTCCCATCATCTGCTTGAAAAGAGAGAGAAAAGAAAATGCAATAATAGAGATAAGAGACACTTTTTAAAAATAATGAATCCGGCCGGGCGCTGTGGCTCACGCCTGTAATCCTAGCTCTTGGGAGGCCGAGGCGGGCGGATTGCTCAAGGTCAGGAGTTCAAAACCAGCCTGAGCAAGAGCGAGACCCCGTCTCTACTATAAATAGAAAGGAATTAATTGGCCAACTGATATATATATATAAAAAATTAGCGGGGCATGGTGGCGCATGCCTGCAGTCCCAGCTACCCGGGAGGCTGAGGCAGAAGGATCACTGGAGCCCAGGAGTTTGAAGTTGCTGTGAGCTAGGCTGACGCCACGGCACTCACTCTAGCCTGGGCAACAAACCGAGACTCTGTCTCAAAAAAAAAAAAAAAAAATGAATCCGAAGAGAAAAGTAAAAGGAGGCCTGTGGAGCAGGTCTGGGTGTGACTCCGGATCCCCCAACATCAGGTGCCACCACCAAAGATTCCTACGTGTAGCCCATAGAACCCCAAAAGCAACGGGAGGAGTTCTGGTCACATACTCCCTCAAAATGACATCCTGGCCTTCTTCTGGACCTCCCTCCCCTCTCAGACTCTCAAGGTTTCCTCCAGCGTGTCGGCTCCCACAGAGCAGACCTTTGGTCTGAGACCTGACTGTCCAGAAGCCACGCATGCTGCCGCGTGGCGGCGGTGTCGCGGCTCGGGACAAGAGGAGGCCCCACGGTGCGGGCTGGGGCGCCAGGCACCGCGGCGGGCGCTGAGGGTGGGGGTCACCCCCACCCCGGGCCGCCCCCGCACTCCCAGAAACGCGACAGAACCAGAGGCAAAAAAAAAAAGAAGAAGCCTACGGCACCCGGTATTCCCGGGCGGTCTCCCATCCAAGTTCTAACCAGGCCCGAGCCTGCTTAGCTTCCGAGACCAGACGGGATCGGGCGCGTTCGGGGTGGTGTGGCCGTGGACGGCGGAGGGCGCCCCTGCCCCGCTCAAGAAGCCGAGCCTCTCTGCGCTTCCCCGCCGCCTCCTCCCCCCGCCCCAGGCCCCGCGCCGGGTCGGGCCTGTTGAGTTCGCCGGCCGGGTCCCGCGGGCTCCGAGGGACGGGGGTGACAGGCGGGGCGGGCTGGGGTTGGGGGCTGTCTCTGTATACACACACACTCACACTCACACTCACTCACTCACTCACTCACACTCACACAAGATGCGCCTCCACGGCTGGACCCGCCAAGGTGGAGACCTTCAAGCCCCCTTCCTCTCCTTGCCTGGCCTCCTTCACCTCCCCGCCCCCCACCCCCAGCGCACGGGCGGGAGGGGCGGGGCGCTCGCCCTTTGACCCCAGCCAGGGGCGGCCCTCCCCCACAACCCCTTTCAGCTGCGCCCCCCACCCTGTGGCCCTGCGGCCGCCTATTCCCCCGGGCCAGGGCTGGGGCACAGCGCACGGGGGAGGGGAGCCAGTGTATGGGGCGTCTCTCTCTCTCTCTCTCTCTCTCTCTCTCTCTCTCTCTCTCTCTCTCTCTCTCTCTCTTGGGATGTGTCCCATGGGTGGGGTGGGGTGGCGTGGTTTGTGGGGCGCTGAAGAAATCAGTCCCCTCCATCTCCTCCCTCTGGAAAACACCCAAGCCCTTGGAGAACTGCCCGCACCTCTACCTACCGTGGGGGCCGGGACCCTCCTCTGTGTCCTCCTGTGGCCCAGTCCAAGGGGCCTGGGCCTGGCCGGGGCTGCACTGGACCCCAACCACCCTGGCGTGTGGACTCGCTAAAAATCGGCGATTAGATATTGGATTCCAGCGTCATTGAGGTCATTTCACTAATGAGTGCACCGCAAAGAGTTTCCTAATCCATCTGTGAGGGTGGCAACCGAAAGAGAATTTTAGAGCTGACAGAATAGGCGAGGAAAGGCATAGGAGATTTCCACACCCAGTAAGGAAGCCTTTCCCAAAGTGGAAGAAAGAAAGGAGCAAACAGAGACACCGGTAGCCCGCCCGGATCAGAGTCTGCCCCTGAGAGAAAGTACCCTGACCAGGTTCACCCGTGGGTGGGTCGCGAGCTAGCGGCATTCAGAAGAGCGAGGCCCCAGTCTGTGCAGAAGACACCTGCACTCGGGTGTGTGTGGCGGCACAATTCACAAGCAGCTCCAGATGTTAAACCAAGGAGAAGCCAGGGAGTTCCCAACGCCCCAGGTGTCCTCAGCCCACGACTGGCTGCTGTGGGAATGCGAAGCCCGGCTCCTTGTCTCAGAGCGGGGCAACCAGGAGGTGTGATGTCCACCCCGGGGTTCCCAGGAGGATCAGACTGAAGCTGGGACTTGGCCTGAAAGTGTCCCCTCGCATGGCCACCCCCTTCCCCTTCCTGCTCCTCTACTCCTGGTGCCCCTCCATCCAGGGGCCAGACCTTAAAGAGTCACCCGCAAGAGAATCCTGGTCCCAAAGGAGCCTTCTGGGGGACCCCTGCTGAGAGAGGTTGTGGGCATGGCCCGCTGGGGCTCTGCCCGACCCAGGGCTGAGAGATGCAACCTCCCAGCTCTGGGTCCCTGCAGGAAGTGTTGGCAAGCACAGGGCCAGTCCTCCAAAGGCCCAGGTGCAGGGAGCCCAGGCCAAGCAGCCTGTGGAAGAAGCCACATGCTGTGCCACCCCGGGGAACACGACTGCAGGCCCCGGCCCTTCCCACCTCCTCCTCCTCCTCCTCCTCCTCCTCCTCCTCCTCCTCCTCCTCCCACCCCGCCCCCGCCCCCGCCCCCACATGGCACAGGGCCCAGAGACACCTCAGACACTTGCTACCCAAAGTGCAAAGGGCATCAGTTGCTCCTCCAAACCCCCCCCAGCCCAGCAGACCGCATTGTCCAGCCAGCCCCCGGGCCTCCCTGGGGTGCCCAGCACAAAAGTGCAGACACCCACCGGACCCTCCATCTCAGTTTTCGGATGTTTTTGCCACTCTAAGGACCCGCAGGCCAGCTGGGCCTTCTGGCAGGACAGAGAGCCCCGGAATCCGACGTGGAGAGCTGGGTGTACGTCCCCATGAGGAGGCGGTCCCCACCTCCGCGGCTATCCCCTTGCGGGGAGCGGCAGCCGCGGGGCCTCAGAGAAGACACCAGGCTGGGCCCCCACGGCACAGCGGGAGCACGTCCCCCGCAGGCCACTTAGCGATGGCGGCCAGCCGGCGGACGGTTGGGTTGCGCGAGACGCTGCGGCCGCCCTGCTACCGGGTTCCTGGGAGGGCGTCCTGGAACCAGCGTCCACACCAAGCCCTTGGAAGGCCCAGGCGACGGAGGAGCCCCGTCAGGCAGGGGCCGAGGACGGTGACGGCCCGGGCGGGGAGGAGCGTGTCAGGCAGGGGCAGAGGACGGTGACAGGTGATAGGCCGGGCGGGAAGGAGTCAGTCAGGCAGGGGCCGTGGAGGAGACGGGCTGGGTAAGGGTTAGGGTTCGTGTCAGGGCACAAGTCACAATCGCAAAGACCTGGAAGCCACCCGAGTGCCCATCGACCCACGAGTGGGTAAATAAAATGTGGCGCGTGGACACCACGGAGTGCTATTCGGCTATGAGGAGCAGCGGTGAGGGGGCACCTCTCGTGGTTCTCCTGGCCAGAGCTGGAACCCGTTCCAGTAAGCCAAGTATCCCAAGAATGGACACACGAGCACCACGTGCTCGCGCTCACCAGCAAATGGGTACGAACCGATGGACACCTAAGTGGACACAGAGGAATCACCTTCTTCGGGTGGGTGTCGGGCGGGTGGGGGGAGGGGATGGGCATACACATCCATTAGGAATGGGGTGGGTACGCACCGACTGGGGGATGGGCGCACTTGAAGCTCTGACCCGAGGGGGGAGGCTGGGAGAGGGCAACGCACCCGACCTTAACATTGGTGCCCCCACAATATGCTGGAACAACATGAGAGGTAAATGAATAAGAACACGGGGGGGGGAGGGGGGCACGGGCAACACATGTCACCTTAATACTTGGACTCCCATCATCTGCTTGAAAAGAGAGAGAAAAGAAAATGCAATAATAGAGATAAGAGACACTTTTTAAAAATAATGAATCCGGCCGGGCGCTGTGGCTCACGCCTGTAATCCTAGCTCTTGGGAGGCCGAGGCGGGCGGATTGCTCAAGGTCAGGAGTTCAAAACCAGCCTGAGCAAGAGCGAGACCCCGTCTCTACTATAAATAGTAAGAAATTAATTGGCCAACTGATATATATATAAAAAATTAGCGGGGCATGGTGGCGCATGCCTGCAGTCCCAGCTACCCGGGAGGCTGAGGCAGAAGGATCACTGGAGCCCAGGAGTTTGAAGTTGCTGTGAGCTAGGCTGACGCCACGGCACTCACTCTAGCCTGGGCAACAAACCGAGACTCTGTCTCAAAAAAAAAAAAAAAAAAATGAATCCGAAGAGAAAAGTAAAAGGAGGCCTGTGGAGCAGGTCTGGGTGTGACTCCGGATCCCCCAACATCAGGTGCCACCACCAAAGATTCCTACGTGTAGCCCATAGAACCCCAAAAGCAACGGGAGGAGTTCTGGTCACATACTCCCTCAAAATGACATCCTGGCCTTCTTCTGGAACTCCCTCCCCTCTCAGACTCTCAAGGTTTCCTCCAGCGTGTCGGCTCCCACAGAGCAGACCTTTGGTCTGAGACCTGACTGTCCAGAAGCCACGCATGCTGCCGCGTGGCGGCGGTGTCGCGGCTCGGGACAAGAGGAGGCCCCACGGTGCGGGCTGGGGCGCCAGGCACCGCGGCGGGCGCTGAGGGTGGGGGTCACCCCCACCCCGGGCCGCCCCCACACTCCCAGAAACGCGACAGAACCAGAGGCAAAAAAAAAAAGAAGAAGCCTACGGCACCCGGTATTCCCGGGCGGTCTCCCATCCAAGTTCTAACCAGGCCCGAGCCTGCTTAGCTTCCGAGACCAGACGGGATCGGGCGCGTTCGGGGTGGTGTGGCCGTGGACGGCGGAGGGCGCCCCTGCCCCGCTCAAGAAGCCGAGCCTCTCTGCGCTTCCCCGCCGCCTCCTCCCCCCGCCCCAGGCCCCGCGCCGGGTCGGGCCTGTTGAGTTCGCCGGCCGGGTCCCGCGGGCTCCGAGGGACGGGGGTGACAGGCGGGGCGGGCCGGGGTTGGGGGCTGTCTCTGTATACACACACACTCACACTCACTCACTCACTCACACTCACACAAGATGCGCCTCCACGGCTGGACCCGCCAAGGTGGAGACCTTCAAGCCCCCTTCCTCTCCTTGCCTGGCCTCCTTCACCTCCCCGCCCCCCACCCCCAGCGCACGGGCGGGAGGGGCGGGGCGCTCGCCCTTTGACCCCAGCCAGGGGCGGCCCTCCCCCACAACCCCTTTCAGCTGCGCCCCCCACCCTGTGGCCCTGCGGCCGCCTATTCCCCCGGGCCAGGGCTGGGGCACAGCGCACGGGGGAGGGGAGCCAGTGTATGGGGCGTCTCTCTCTCTCTCTCTCTCTCTCTCTCTCTCTCTCTCTCTCTCTCTCTCTCTCTCTCTCTCTCGGGATGTGTCCCATGGGTGGGGTGGGGTGGCGTGGTTTGTGGGGCGCTGAAGAAATCAGTCCCCTCCATCTCCTCCCTCTGGAAAACACCCAAGCCCTTGGAGAACTGCCCGCACCTCTACCTACCGTGGGGGCCGGGACCCTCCTCTGTGTCCTCCTGTGGCCCAGTCCAAGGGGCCTGGGCCTGGCCGGGGCTGCACTGGACCCCAACCACCCTGGCGTGTGGACTCGCTAAAAATCGGCGATTAGATATTGGATTCCAGCGTCATTGAGGTCATTTCACTAATGAGTGCACCGCAAAGAGTTTCCTAATCCATCTGTGAGGGTGGCAACCGAAAGAGAATTTTAGAGCTGACAGAATAGGCGAGGAAAGGCATAGGAGATTTCCACACCCAGTAAGGAAGCCTTTCCCAAAGTGGAAGAAAGAAAGGAGCAAACAGAGACACCGGTAGCCCGCCCGGATCAGAGTCTGCCCCTGAGAGAAAGTACCCTGACCAGGTTCACCCGTGGGTGGGTCGCGAGCTAGCGGCATTCAGAAGAGCGAGGCCCCAGTCTGTGCAGAAGACACCTGCACTCGGGTGTGTGTGGCGGCACAATTCACAAGCAGCTCCAGATGTTAAACCAAGGAGAAGCCAGGGAGTTCCCAACGCCCCAGGTGTCCTCAGCCCACGACTGGCTGCTGTGGGAATGCGAAGCCCGGCTCCTTGTCTCAGAGCGGGGCAACCAGGAGGTGTGATGTCCACCCCGGGGTTCCCAGGAGGATCAGACTGAAGCTGGGACTTGGCCTGAAAGTGTCCCCTCGCATGGCCACCCCCTTCCCCTTCCTGCTCCTCTACTCCTGGTGCCCCTCCATCCAGGGGCCAGACCTTAAAGAGTCACCCGCAAGAGAATCCTGGTCCCAAAGGAGCCTTCTGGGGGACCCCTGCTGAGAGAGGTTGTGGGCATGGCCCGCTGGGGCTCTGCCCGACCCAGGGCTGAGAGATGCAACCTCCCAGCTCTGGGTCCCTGCAGGAAGTGTTGGCAAGCACAGGGCCAGTCCTCCAAAGGCCCAGGTGCAGGGAGCCCAGGCCAAGCAGCCTGTGGAAGAAGCCACATGCTGTGCCACCCCGGGGAACACGACTGCAGGCCCCGGCCCTTCCCACCTCCTCCTCCTCCTCCTCCTCCTCCTCCTCCTCCTCCTCCTCCTCCTCCCACCCCGCCCCCGCCCCCGCCCCCACATGGCACAGGGCCCAGAGACACCTCAGACACTTGCTACCCAAAGTGCAAAGGGCATCAGTTGCTCCTCCAAACCCCCCCCAGCCCAGCAGACCGCATTGTCCAGCCAGCGCCCGGGCCTCCCTGGGGTGCCCAGCACAAAAGTGCAGACACCCACCGGACCCTCCATCTCAGTTTTCGGATGTTTTTGCCACTCTAAGGACCCGCAGGCCAGCTGGGCCTTCTGGCAGGACAGAGAGCCCCGGAATCCGACGTGGAGAGCTGGGTGTACGTCCCCATGAGGAGGCGGTCCCCACCTCCGCGGCTATCCCCTTGCGGGGAGCGGCAGCCGCGGGGCCTCAGAGAAGACACCAGGCTGGGCCCCCACGGCACAGCGGGAGCACGTCCCCCGCAGGCCACTTAGCGATGGCGGCCAGCCGGCGGACGGTTGGGTTGCGCGAGACGCTGCGGCCGCCCTGCTACCGGGTTCCTGGGAGGGCGTCCTGGAACCAGCGTCCACACCAAGCCCTTGGAAGGCCCAGGCGACGGAGGAGCCCCGTCAGGCAGGGGCCGAGGACGGTGACGGCCCGGGCGGGGAGGAGCGTGTCAGGCAGGGGCAGAGGACGGTGACAGGTGATAGGCCGGGCGGGAAGGAGTCAGTCAGGCAGGGGCCATGGAGGAGACGGGCTGGGTAAGGGTTAGGGTTCGTGTCAGGGCACAAGTCACAATCGCAAAGACCTGGAAGCCACCCGAGTGCCCATCGACCCACGAGTGGGTAAATAAAATGTGGCGCGTGGACACCACGGAGTGCTATTCGGCTATGAGGAGCAGCGGTGAGGGGGCACCTCTCGTGGTTCTCCTGGCCAGAGCTGGAACCCGTTCCAGTAAGCCAAGTATCCCAAGAATGGACACACGAGCACCACGTGCTCGCGCTCACCAGCAAATGGGTACGAACCGATGGACACCTAAGTGGACACAGAGGAATCACCTTCTTCGGGTGGGTGTCGGGCGGGTGGGGGGAGGGGATGGGCATACACATCCATTAGGAATGGGGTGGGTACGCACCGACTGGGGGATGGGCGCACTTGAAGCTCTGACCCGAGGGGGGAGGCTGGGAGAGGGCAACGCACCCGACCTTAACATTGGTGCCCCCACAATATGCTGGAACAACATGAGAGGTAAATGAATAAGAACACGGGGGGGGGGAGGGGGGCACGGGCAACACATGTCACCTTAATACTTGGACTCCCATCATCTGCTTGAAAAGAGAGAGAAAAGAAAATGCAATAATAGAGATAAGAGACACTTTTTAAAAATAATGAATCCGGCCGGGCGCTGTGGCTCACGCCTGTAATCCTAGCTCTTGGGAGGCCGAGGCGGGCGGATTGCTCAAGGTCAGGAGTTCAAAACCAGCCTGAGCAAGAGCGAGACCCCGTCTCTACTATAAATAGAAAGGAATTAATTGGCCAACTGATATATATATATAAAAAATTAGCGGGGCATGGTGGCGCATGCCTGCAGTCCCAGCTACCCGGGAGGCTGAGGCAGAAGGATCACTGGAGCCCAGGAGTTTGAAGTTGCTGTGAGCTAGGCTGACGCCACGGCACTCACTCTAGCCTGGGCAACAAACCGAGACTCTGTCTCAAAAAAAAAAAAAAAAAATGAATCCGAAGAGAAAAGTAAAAGGAGGCCTGTGGAGCAGGTCTGGGTGTGACTCCGGATCCCCCAACATCAGGTGCCACCACCAAAGATTCCTACGTGTAGCCCATAGAACCCCAAAAGCAACGGGAGGAGTTCTGGTCACATACTCCCTCAAAATGACATCCTGGCCTTCTTCTGGAACTCCCTCCCCTCTCAGACTCTCAAGGTTTCCTCCAGCGTGTCGGCTCCCACAGAGCAGACCTTTGGTCTGAGACCTGACTGTCCAGAAGCCACGCATGCTGCCGCGTGGCGGCGGTGTCGCGGCTCGGGACAAGAGGAGGCCCCACGGTGCGGGCTGGGGCGCCAGGCACCGCGGCGGGCGCTGAGGGTGGGGGTCACCCCCACCCCGGGCCGCCCCCACACTCCCAGAAACGCGACAGAACCAGAGGCAAAAAAAAAAAGAAGAAGCCTACGGCACCCGGTATTCCCGGGCGGTCTCCCATCCAAGTTCTAACCAGGCCCGAGCCTGCTTAGCTTCCGAGACCAGACGGGATCGGGCGCGTTCGGGGTGGTGTGGCCGTGGACGGCGGAGGGCGCCCCTGCCCCGCTCAAGAAGCCGAGCCTCTCTGCGCTTCCCCGCCGCCTCCTCCCCCCGCCCCAGGCCCCGCGCCGGGTCGGGCCTGTTGAGTTCGCCGGCCGGGTCCCGCGGGCTCCGAGGGACGGGGGTGACAGGCGGGGCGGGCTGGGGTTGGGGGCTGTCTCTGTATACACACACACTCACACTCACACTCACTCACTCACTCACTCACACTCACACAAGATGCGCCTCCACGGCTGGACCCGCCAAGGTGGAGACCTTCAAGCCCCCTTCCTCTCCTTGCCTGGCCTCCTTCACCTCCCCGCCCCCCACCCCCAGCGCACGGGCGGGAGGGGCGGGGCGCTCGCCCTTTGACCCCAGCCAGGGGCGGCCCTCCCCCACAACCCCTTTCAGCTGCGCCCCCCACCCTGTGGCCCTGCGGCCGCCTATTCCCCCGGGCCAGGGCTGGGGCACAGCGCACGGGGGAGGGGAGCCAGTGTATGGGGCGTCTCTCTCTCTCTCTCTCTCTCTCTCTCTCTCTCTCTCTCTCTCTCTCTCTCTCTCTCTCTCTCGGGATGTGTCCCATGGGTGGGGTGGGGTGGCGTGGTTTGTGGGGCGCTGAAGAAATCAGTCCCCTCCATCTCCTCCCTCTGGAAAACACCCAAGCCCTTGGAGAACTGCCCGCACCTCTACCTACCGTGGGGGCCGGGACCCTCCTCTGTGTCCTCCTGTGGCCCAGTCCAAGGGGCCTGGGCCTGGCCGGGGCTGCACTGGACCCCAACCACCCTGGCGTGTGGACTCGCTAAAAATCGGCGATTAGATATTGGATTCCAGCGTCATTGAGGTCATTTCACTAATGAGTGCACCGCAAAGAGTTTCCTAATCCATCTGTGAGGGTGGCAACCGAAAGAGAATTTTAGAGCTGACAGAATAGGCGAGGAAAGGCATAGGAGATTTCCACACCCAGTAAGGAAGCCTTTCCCAAAGTGGAAGAAAGAAAGGAGCAAACAGAGACACCGGTAGCCCGCCCGGATCAGAGTCTGCCCCTGAGAGAAAGTACCCTGACCAGGTTCACCCGTGGGTGGGTCGCGAGCTAGCGGCATTCAGAAGAGCGAGGCCCCAGTCTGTGCAGAAGACACCTGCACTCGGGTGTGTGTGGCGGCACAATTCACAAGCAGCTCCAGATGTTAAACCAAGGAGAAGCCAGGGAGTTCCCAACGCCCCAGGTGTCCTCAGCCCACGACTGGCTGCTGTGGGAATGCGAAGCCCGGCTCCTTGTCTCAGAGCGGGGCAACCAGGAGGTGTGATGTCCACCCCGGGGTTCCCAGGAGGATCAGACTGAAGCTGGGACTTGGCCTGAAAGTGTCCCCTCGCATGGCCACCCCCTTCCCCTTCCTGCTCCTCTACTCCTGGTGCCCCTCCATCCAGGGGCCAGACCTTAAAGAGTCACCCGCAAGAGAATCCTGGTCCCAAAGGAGCCTTCTGGGGGACCCCTGCTGAGAGAGGTTGTGGGCATGGCCCGCTGGGGCTCTGCCCGACCCAGGGCTGAGAGATGCAACCTCCCAGCTCTGGGTCCCTGCAGGAAGTGTTGGCAAGCACAGGGCCAGTCCTCCAAAGGCCCAGGTGCAGGGAGCCCAGGCCAAGCAGCCTGTGGAAGAAGCCACATGCTGTGCCACCCCGGGGAACACGACTGCAGGCCCCGGCCCTTCCCACCTCCTCCTCCTCCTCCTCCTCCTCCTCCTCCTCCTCCTCCTCCTCCTCCCACCCCGCCCCCGCCCCCGCCCCCACATGGCACAGGGCCCAGAGACACCTCAGACACTTGCTACCCAAAGTGCAAAGGGCATCAGTTGCTCCTCCAAACCCCCCCCAGCCCAGCAGACCGCATTGTCCAGCCAGCGCCCGGGCCTCCCTGGGGTGCCCAGCACAAAAGTGCAGACACCCACCGGACCCTCCATCTCAGTTTTCGGATGTTTTTGCCACTCTAAGGACCCGCAGGCCAGCTGGGCCTTCTGGCAGGACAGAGAGCCCCGGAATCCGACGTGGAGAGCTGGGTGTACGTCCCCATGAGGAGGCGGTCCCCACCTCCGCGGCTATCCCCTTGCGGGGAGCGGCAGCCGCGGGGCCTCAGAGAAGACACCAGGCTGGGCCCCCACGGCACAGCGGGAGCACGTCCCCCGCAGGCCACTTAGCGATGGCGGCCAGCCGGCGGACGGTTGGGTTGCGCGAGACGCTGCGGCCGCCCTGCTACCGGGTTCCTGGGAGGGCGTCCTGGAACCAGCGTCCACACCAAGCCCTTGGAAGGCCCAGGCGACGGAGGAGCCCCGTCAGGCAGGGGCCGAGGACGGTGACGGCCCGGGCGGGGAGGAGCGTGTCAGGCAGGGGCAGAGGACGGTGACAGGTGATAGGCCGGGCGGGAAGGAGTCAGTCAGGCAGGGGCCGTGGAGGAGACGGGCTGGGTAAGGGTTAGGGTTCGTGTCAGGGCACAAGTCACAATCGCAAAGACCTGGAAGCCACCCGAGTGCCCATCGACCCACGAGTGGGTAAATAAAATGTGGCGCGTGGACACCACGGAGTGCTATTCGGCTATGAGGAGCAGCGGTGAGGGGGCACCTCTCGTGGTTCTCCTGGCCAGAGCTGGAACCCGTTCCAGTAAGCCAAGTATCCCAAGAATGGACACACGAGCACCACGTGCTCGCGCTCACCAGCAAATGGGTACGAACCGATGGACACCTAAGTGGACACAGAGGAATCACCTTCTTCGGGTGGGTGTCGGGCGGGTGGGGGGAGGGGATGGGCATACACATCCATTAGGAATGGGGTGGGTACGCACCGACTGGGGGATGGGCGCACTTGAAGCTCTGACCCGAGGGGGGAGGCTGGGAGAGGGCAACGCACCCGACCTTAACATTGGTGCCCCCACAATATGCTGGAACAACATGAGAGGTAAATGAATAAGAACACGGGGGGGGGGGGGAGGGGGGCACGGGCAACACATGTCACCTTAATACTTGGACTCCCATCATCTGCTTGAAAAGAGAGAGAAAAGAAAATGCAATAATAGAGATAAGAGACACTTTTTAAAAATAATGAATCCGGCCGGGCGCTGTGGCTCACGCCTGTAATCCTAGCTCTTGGGAGGCCGAGGCGGGCGGATTGCTCAAGGTCAGGAGTTCAAAACCAGCCTGAGCAAGAGCGAGACCCCGTCTCTACTATAAATAGAAAGGAATTAATTGGCCAACTGATATATATATATAAAAAATTAGCGGGGCATGGTGGCGCATGCCTGCAGTCCCAGCTACCCGGGAGGCTGAGGCAGAAGGATCACTGGAGCCCAGGAGTTTGAAGTTGCTGTGAGCTAGGCTGACGCCACGGCACTCACTCTAGCCTAGGCAACAAACCGAGACTCTGTCTCAAAAAAAAAAAAAAAAAATGAATCCGAAGAGAAAAGTAAAAGGAGGCCTGTGGAGCAGGTCTGGGTGTGACTCCGGATCCCCCAACATCAGGTGCCACCACCAAAGATTCCTACGTGTAGCCCATAGAACCCCAAAAGCAACGGGAGGAGTTCTGGTCACATACTCCCTCAAAATGACATCCTGGCCTTCTTCTGGAACTCCCTCCCCTCTCAGACTCTCAAGGTTTCCTCCAGCGTGTCGGCTCCCACAGAGCAGACCTTTGGTCTGAGACCTGACTGTCCAGAAGCCACGCATGCTGCCGCGTGGCGGCGGTGTCGCGGCTCGGGACAAGAGGAGGCCCCACGGTGCGGGCTGGGGCGCCAGGCACCGCGGCGGGCGCTGAGGGTGGGGGTCCCCCCACCCCGGGCCGCCCCCGCACTCCCAGAAACGCGACAGAACCAGAGGCAAAAAAAAAAAGAAGAAGCCTACGGCACCCGGTATTCCCGGGCGGTCTCCCATCCAAGTTCTAACCAGGCCCGAGCCTGCTTAGCTTCCGAGACCAGACGGGATCGGGCGCGTTCGGGGTGGTGTGGCCGTGGACGGCGGAGGGCGCCCCTGCCCCGCTCAAGAAGCCGAGCCTCTCTGCGCTTCCCCGCCGCCTCCTCCCCCCGCCCCAGGCCCCGCGCCGGGTCGGGCCTGTTGAGTTCGCCGGCCGGGTCCCGCGGGCTCCGAGGGACGGGGGTGACAGGCGGGGCGGGCTGGGGTTGGGGGCTGTCTCTGTATACACACACACTCACACTCACACTCACTCACTCACTCACACTCACACAAGATGCGCCTCCACGGCTGGACCCGCCAAGGTGGAGACCTTCAAGCCCCCTTCCTCTCCTTGCCTGGCCTCCTTCACCTCCCCGCCCCCCACCCCAAGCGCACGGGCGGGAGGGGCGGGGCGCTCGCCCTTTGACCCCAGCCAGGGGCGGCCCTCCCCCACAACCCCTTTCAGCTGCGCCCCCCACCCTGTGGCCCTGCGGCCGCCTATTCCCCCGGGCCAGGGCTGGGGCACAGCGCACGGGGGAGGGGAGCCAGTGTATGGGGCGTCTCTCTCTCTCTCTCTCTCTCTCTCTCTCTCTCTCTCTCTCTCTCTCTCTCTCTCTCTCTCTCTCTCTCGGGATGTGTCCCATGGGTGGGGTGGGGTGGCGTGGTTTGTGGGGCGCTGAAGAAATCAGTCCCCTCCATCTCCTCCCTCTGGAAAACACCCAAGCCCTTGGAGAACTGCCCGCACCTCTACCTACCGTGGGGGCCGGGACCCTCCTCTGTGTCCTCCTGTGGCCCAGTCCAAGGGGCCTGGGCCTGGCCGGGGCTGCACTGGACCCCAACCACCCTGGCGTGTGGACTCGCTAAAAATCGGCGATTAGATATTGGATTCCAGCGTCATTGAGGTCATTTCACTAATGAGTGCACCGCAAAGAGTTTCCTAATCCATCTGTGAGGGTGGCAACCGAAAGAGAATTTTAGAGCTGACAGAATAGGCGAGGAAAGGCATAGGAGATTTCCACACCCAGTAAGGAAGCCTTTCCCAAAGTGGAAGAAAGAAAGGAGCAAACAGAGACACCGGTAGCCCGCCCGGATCAGAGTCTGCCCCTGAGAGAAAGTACCCTGACCAGGTTCACCCGTGGGTGGGTCGCGAGCTAGCGGCATTCAGAAGAGCGAGGCCCCAGTCTGTGCAGAAGACACCTGCACTCGGGTGTGTGTGGCGGCACAATTCACAAGCAGCTCCAGATGTTAAACCAAGGAGAAGCCAGGGAGTTCCCAACGCCCCAGGTGTCCTCAGCCCACGACTGGCTGCTGTGGGAATGCGAAGCCCGGCTCCTTGTCTCAGAGCGGGGCAACCAGGAGGTGTGATGTCCACCCCGGGGTTCCCAGGAGGATCAGACTGAAGCTGGGACTTGGCCTGAAAGTGTCCCCTCGCATGGCCACCCCCTTCCCCTTCCTGCTCCTCTACTCCTGGTGCCCCTCCATCCAGGGGCCAGACCTTAAAGAGTCACCCGCAAGAGAATCCTGGTCCCAAAGGAGCCTTCTGGGGGACCCCTGCTGAGAGAGGTTGTGGGCATGGCCCGCTGGGGCTCTGCCCGACCCAGGGCTGAGAGATGCAACCTCCCAGCTCTGGGTCCCTGCAGGAAGTGTTGGCAAGCACAGGGCCAGTCCTCCAAAGGCCCAGGTGCAGGGAGCCCAGGCCAAGCAGCCTGTGGAAGAAGCCACATGCTGTGCCACCCCGGGGAACACGACTGCAGGCCCCGGCCCTTCCCACCTCCTCCTCCTCCTCCTCCTCCTCCTCCTCCTCCTCCTCCTCCTCCCACCCCGCCCCCGCCCCCGCCCCCACATGGCACAGGGCCCAGAGACACCTCAGACACTTGCTACCCAAAGTGCAAAGGGCATCAGTTGCTCCTCCAAACCCCCCCCAGCCCAGCAGACCGCATTGTCCAGCCAGCGCCCGGGCCTCCCTGGGGTGCCCAGCACAAAAGTGCAGACACCCACCGGACCCTCCATCTCAGTTTTCGGATGTTTTTGCCACTCTAAGGACCCGCAGGCCAGCTGGGCCTTCTGGCAGGACAGAGAGCCCCGGAATCCGACGTGGAGAGCTGGGTGTACGTCCCCATGAGGAGGCGGTCCCCACCTCCGCGGCTATCCCCTTGCGGGGAGCGGCAGCCGCGGGGCCTCAGAGAAGACACCAGGCTGGGCCCCCACGGCACAGCGGGAGCACGTCCCCCGCAGGCCACTTAGCGATGGCGGCCAGCCGGCGGACGGTTGGGTTGCGCGAGACGCTGCGGCCGCCCTGCTACCGGGTTCCTGGGAGGGCGTCCTGGAACCAGCGTCCACACCAAGCCCTTGGAAGGCCCAGGCGACGGAGGAGCCCCGTCAGGCAGGGGCCGAGGACGGTGACAGGTGATAGGCCGGGCGGGAAGGAGTCAGTCAGGCAGGGGCCGTGGAGGAGACGGGCTGGGTAAGGGTTAGGGTTCGTGTCAGGGCACAAGTCACAATCGCAAAGACCTGGAAGCCACCCGAGTGCCCATCGACCCACGAGTGGGTAAATAAAATGTGGCGCGTGGACACCACGGAGTGCTATTCGGCTATGAGGAGCAGCGGTGAGGGGGCACCTCTCGTGGTTCTCCTGGCCAGAGCTGGAACCCGTTCCAGTAAGCCAAGTATCCCAAGAATGGACACACGAGCACCACGTGCTCGCGCTCACCAGCAAATGGGTACGAACCGATGGACACCTAAGTGGACACAGAGGAATCACCTTCTTCGGGTGGGTGTCGGGCGGGTGGGGGGAGGGGATGGGCATACACATCCATTAGGAATGGGGTGGGTACGCACCGACTGGGGGATGGGCGCACTTGAAGCTCTGACCCGAGGGGGGAGGCTGGGAGAGGGCAACGCACCCGACCTTAACATTGGTGCCCCCACAATATGCTGGAACAACATGAGAGGTAAATGAATAAGAACACGGGGGGGGGGAGGGGGGCACGGGCAACACATGTCACCTTAATACTTGGACTCCCATCATCTGCTTGAAAAGAGAGAGAAAAGAAAATGCAATAATAGAGATAAGAGACACTTTTTAAAAATAATGAATCCGGCCGGGCGCTGTGGCTCACGCCTGTAATCCTAGCTCTTGGGAGGCCGAGGCGGGCGGATTGCTCAAGGTCAGGAGTTCAAAACCAGCCTGAGCAAGAGCGAGACCCCGTCTCTACTATAAATAGAAAGGAATTAATTGGCCAACTGATATATATATATAAAAAATTAGCGGGGCATGGTGGCGCATGCCTGCAGTCCCAGCTACCCGGGAGGCTGAGGCAGAAGGATCACTGGAGCCCAGGAGTTTGAAGTTGCTGTGAGCTAGGCTGACGCCACGGCACTCACTCTAGCCTGGGCAACAAACCGAGACTCTGTCTCAAAAAAAAAAAAAAAAAATGAATCCGAAGAGAAAAGTAAAAGGAGGCCTGTGGAGCAGGTCTGGGTGTGACTCCGGATCCCCCAACATCAGGTGCCACCACCAAAGATTCCTACGTGTAGCCCATAGAACCCCAAAAGCAACGGGAGGAGTTCTGGTCACATACTCCCTCAAAATGACATCCTGGCCTTCTTCTGGAACTCCCTCCCCTCTCAGACTCTCAAGGTTTCCTCCAGCGTGTCGGCTCCCACAGAGCAGACCTTTGGTCTGAGACCTGACTGTCCAGAAGCCACGCATGCTGCCGCGTGGCGGCGGTGTCGCGGCTCGGGACAAGAGGAGGCCCCACGGTGCGGGCTGGGGCGCCAGGCACCGCGGCGGGCGCTGAGGGTGGGGGTCACCCCCACCCCGGGCCGCCCCCACACTCCCAGAAACGCGACAGAACCAGAGGCAAAAAAAAAAAGAAGAAGCCTACGGCACCCGGTATTCCCGGGCGGTCTCCCATCCAAGTTCTAACCAGGCCCGAGCCTGCTTAGCTTCCGAGACCAGACGGGATCGGGCGCGTTCGGGGTGGTGTGGCCGTGGACGGCGGAGGGCGCCCCTGCCCCGCTCAAGAAGCCGAGCCTCTCTGCGCTTCCCCGCCGCCTCCTCCCCCCGCCCCAGGCCCCGCGCCGGGTCGGGCCTGTTGAGTTCGCCGGCCGGGTCCCGCGGGCTCCGAGGGACGGGGGTGACAGGCGGGGCGGGCCGGGGTTGGGGGCTGTCTCTGTATACACACACACTCACACTCACTCACTCACTCACACTCACACAAGATGCGCCTCCACGGCTGGACCCGCCAAGGTGGAGACCTTCAAGCCCCCTTCCTCTCCTTGCCTGGCCTCCTTCACCTCCCCGCCCCCCACCCCCAGCGCACGGGCGGGAGGGGCGGGGCGCTCGCCCTTTGACCCCAGCCAGGGGCGGCCCTCCCCCACAACGCCTTTCACCTGCGCCCCCCACCCTGTGGCCCTGCGGCCGCCTATTCCCCCGGGCCAGGGCTGGGGCACAGCGCACGGGGGAGGGGAGCCAGTGTATGGGGCGTCTCTCTCTCTCTCTCTCTCTCTCTCTCTCTCTCTCTCTCTCTCTCTCTCTCTCTCTCTCTCTCTCTCTCTCGGATGTGTCCCATGGGTGGGGTGGGGTGGCGTGGTTTGTGGGGCGCTGAAGAAATCAGTCCCCTCCATCTCCTCCCTCTGGAAAACACCCAAGCCCTTGGAGAACTGCCCGCACCTCTACCTACCGTGGGGGCCGGGACCCTCCTCTGTGTCCTCCTGTGGCCCAGTCCAAGGGGCCTGGGCCTGGCCGGGGCTGCACTGGACCCCAACCACCCTGGCGTGTGGACTCGCTAAAAATCGGCGATTAGATATTGGATTCCAGCGTCATTGAGGTCATTTCACTAATGAGTGCACCGCAAAGAGTTTCCTAATCCATCTGTGAGGGTGGCAACCGAAAGAGAATTTTAGAGCTGACAGAATAGGCGAGGAAAGGCATAGGAGATTTCCACACCCAGTAAGGAAGCCTTTCCCAAAGTGGAAGAAAGAAAGGAGCAAACAGAGACACCGGTAGCCCGCCCGGATCAGAGTCTGCCCCTGAGAGAAAGTACCCTGACCAGGTTCACCCGTGGGTGGGTCGCGAGCTAGCGGCATTCAGAAGAGCGAGGCCCCAGTCTGTGCAGAAGACACCTGCACTCGGGTGTGTGTGGCGGCACAATTCACAAGCAGCTCCAGATGTTAAACCAAGGAGAAGCCAGGGAGTTCCCAACGCCCCAGGTGTCCTCAGCCCACGACTGGCTGCTGTGGGAATGCGAAGCCCGGCTCCTTGTCTCAGAGCGGGGCAACCAGGAGGTGTGATGTCCACCCCGGGGTTCCCAGGAGGATCAGACTGAAGCTGGGACTTGGCCTGAAAGTGTCCCCTCGCATGGCCACCCCCTTCCCCTTCCTGCTCCTCTACTCCTGGTGCCCCTCCATCCAGGGGCCAGACCTTAAAGAGTCACCCGCAAGAGAATCCTGGTCCCAAAGGAGCCTTCTGGGGGACCCCTGCTGAGAGAGGTTGTGGGCATGGCCCGCTGGGGCTCTGCCCGACCCAGGGCTGAGAGATGCAACCTCCCAGCTCTGGGTCCCTGCAGGAAGTGTTGGCAAGCACAGGGCCAGTCCTCCAAAGGCCCAGGTGCAGGGAGCCCAGGCCAAGCAGCCTGTGGAAGAAGCCACATGCTGTGCCACCCCGGGGAACACGACTGCAGGCCCCGGCCCTTCCCACCTCCTCCTCCTCCTCCTCCTCCTCCTCCTCCTCCTCCTCCTCCTCCTCCCACCCCGCCCCCGCCCCCGCCCCCACATGGCACAGGGCCCAGAGACACCTCAGACACTTGCTACCCAAAGTGCAAAGGGCATCAGTTGCTCCTCCAAACCCCCCCCAGCCCAGCAGACCGCATTGTCCAGCCAGCCCCCGGGCCTCCCTGGGGTGCCCAGCACAAAAGTGCAGACACCCACCGGACCCTCCATCTCAGTTTTCGGATGTTTTTGCCACTCTAAGGACCCGCAGGCCAGCTGGGCCTTCTGGCAGGACAGAGAGCCCCGGAATCCGACGTGGAGAGCTGGGTGTACGTCCCCATGAGGAGGCGGTCCCCACCTCCGCGGCTATCCCCTTGCGGGGAGCGGCAGCCGCGGGGCCTCAGAGAAGACACCAGGCTGGGCCCCCACGGCACAGCGGGAGCACGTCCCCCGCAGGCCACTTAGCGATGGCGGCCAGCCGGCGGACGGTTGGGTTGCGCGAGACGCTGCGGCCGCCCTGCTACCGGGTTCCTGGGAGGGCGTCCTGGAACCAGCGTCCACACCAAGCCCTTGGAAGGCCCAGGCGACGGAGGAGCCCCGTCAGGCAGGGGCCGAGGACGGTGACGGCCCGGGCGGGGAGGAGCGTGTCAGGCAGGGGCAGAGGACGGTGACAGGTGATAGGCCGGGCGGGAAGGAGTCAGTCAGGCAGGGGCCGTGGAGGAGACGGGCTGGGTAAGGGTTAGGGTTCGTGTCAGGGCACAAGTCACAATCGCAAAGACCTGGAAGCCACCCGAGTGCCCATCGACCCACGAGTGGGTAAATAAAATGTGGCGCGTGGACACCACGGAGTGCTATTCGGCTATGAGGAGCAGCGGTGAGGGGGCACCTCTCGTGGTTCTCCTGGCCAGAGCTGGAACCCGTTCCAGTAAGCCAAGTATCCCAAGAATGGACACACGAGCACCACGTGCTCGCGCTCACCAGCAAATGGGTACGAACCGATGGACACCTAAGTGGACACAGAGGAATCACCTTCTTCGGGTGGGTGTCGGGCGGGTGGGGGGAGGGGATGGGCATACACATCCATTAGGAATGGGGTGGGTACGCACCGACTGGGGGATGGGCGCACTTGAAGCTCTGACCCGAGGGGGGAGGCTGGGAGAGGGCAACGCACCCGACCTTAACATTGGTGCCCCCACAATATGCTGGAACAACATGAGAGGTAAATGAATAAGAACACGGGGGGGGGAGGGGGGCACGGGCAACACATGTCACCTTAATACTTGGACTCCCATCATCTGCTTGAAAAGAGAGAGAAAAGAAAATGCAATAATAGAGATAAGAGACACTTTTTAAAAATAATGAATCCGGCCGGGCGCTGTGGCTCACGCCTGTAATCCTAGCTCTTGGGAGGCCGAGGCGGGCGGATTGCTCAAGGTCAGGAGTTCAAAACCAGCCTGAGCAAGAGCGAGACCCCGTCTCTACTATAAATAGTAAGAAATTAATTGGCCAACTGATATATATATAAAAAATTAGCGGGGCATGGTGGCGCATGCCTGCAGTCCCAGCTACCCGGGAGGCTGAGGCAGAAGGATCACTGGAGCCCAGGAGTTTGAAGTTGCTGTGAGCTAGGCTGACGCCACGGCACTCACTCTAGCCTGGGCAACAAACCGAGACTCTGTCTCAAAAAAAAAAAAAAAAAATGAATCCGAAGAGAAAAGTAAAAGGAGGCCTGTGGAGCAGGTCTGGGTGTGACTCCGGATCCCCCAACATCAGGTGCCACCACCAAAGATTCCTACGTGTAGCCCATAGAACCCCAAAAGCAACGGGAGGAGTTCTGGTCACATACTCCCTCAAAATGACATCCTGGCCTTCTTCTGGAACTCCCTCCCCTCTCAGACTCTCAAGGTTTCCTCCAGCGTGTCGGCTCCCACAGAGCAGACCTTTGGTCTGAGACCTGACTGTCCAGAAGCCACGCATGCTGCCGCGTGGCGGCGGTGTCGCGGCTCGGGACAAGAGGAGGCCCCACGGTGCGGGCTGGGGCGCCAGGCACCGCGGCGGGCGCTGAGGGTGGGGGTCACCCCCACCCCGGGCCGCCCCCGCACTCCCAGAAACGCGACAGAACCAGAGGCAAAAAAAAAAAAGAAGAAGCCTACGGCACCCGGTATTCCCGGGCGGTCTCCCATCCAAGTTCTAACCAGGCCCGAGCCTGCTTAGCTTCCGAGACCAGACGGGATCGGGCGCGTTCGGGGTGGTGTGGCCGTGGACGGCGGAGGGCGCCCCTGCCCCGCTCAAGAAGCCGAGCCTCTCTGCGCTTCCCCGCCGCCTCCTCCCCCCGCCCCAGGCCCCGCGCCGGGTCGGGCCTGTTGAGTTCGCCGGCCGGGTCCCGCGGGCTCCGAGGGACGGGGGTGACAGGCGGGGCGGGCCGGGGTTGGGGGCTGTCTCTGTATACACACACACTCACACTCACTCACTCACTCACTCACACTCACACAAGATGCGCCTCCACGGCTGGACCCGCCAAGGTGGAGACCTTCAAGCCCCCTTCCTCTCCTTGCCTGGCCTCCTTCACCTCCCCGCCCCCCACCCCCAGCGCACGGGCGGGAGGGGCGGGGCGCTCGCCCTTTGACCCCAGCCAGGGGCGGCCCTCCCCCACAACCCCTTTCAGCTGCGCCCCCCACCCTGTGGCCCTGCGGCCGCCTATTCCCCCGGGCCAGGGCTGGGGCACAGCGCACGGGGGAGGGGAGCCAGTGTATGGGGCGTCTCTCTCTCTCTCTCTCTCTCTCTCTCTCTCTCTCTCTCTCTCTCTCTCTCTCTCTCTCTCTCTCGGGATGTGTCCCATGGGTGGGGTGGGGTGGCGTGGTTTGTGGGGCGCTGAAGAAATCAGTCCCCTCCATCTCCTCCCTCTGGAAAACACCCAAGCCCTTGGAGAACTGCCCGCACCTCTACCTACCGTGGGGGCCGGGACCCTCCTCTGTGTCCTCCTGTGGCCCAGTCCAAGGGGCCTGGGCCTGGCCGGGGCTGCACTGGACCGACCCCAACCACCCTGGCGTGTGGACTCGCTAAAAATCGGCGATTAGATATTGGATTCCAGCGTCATTGAGGTCATTTCACTAATGAGTGCACCGCAAAGAGTTTCCTAATCCATCTGTGAGGGTGGCAACCGAAAGAGAATTTTAGAGCTGACAGAATAGGCGAGGAAAGGCATAGGAGATTTCCACACCCAGTAAGGAAGCCTTTCCCAAAGTGGAAGAAAGAAAGGAGCAAACAGAGACACCGGTAGCCCGCCCGGATCAGAGTCTGCCCCTGAGAGAAAGTACCCTGACCAGGTTCACCCGTGGGTGGGTCGCGAGCTAGCGGCATTCAGAAGAGCGAGGCCCCAGTCTGTGCAGAAGACACCTGCACTCGGGTGTGTGTGGCGGCACAATTCACAAGCAGCTCCAGATGTTAAACCAAGGAGAAGCCAGGGAGTTCCCAACGCCCCAGGTGTCCTCAGCCCACGACTGGCTGCTGTGGGAATGCGAAGCCCGGCTCCTTGTCTCAGAGCGGGGCAACCAGGAGGTGTGATGTCCACCCCGGGGTTCCCAGGAGGATCAGACTGAAGCTGGGACTTGGCCTGAAAGTGTCCCCTCGCATGGCCACCCCCTTCCCCTTCCTGCTCCTCTACTCCTGGTGCCCCTCCATCCAGGGGCCAGACCTTAAAGAGTCACCCGCAAGAGAATCCTGGTCCCAAAGGAGCCTTCTGGGGGACCCCTGCTGAGAGAGGTTGTGGGCATGGCCCGCTGGGGCTCTGCCCGACCCAGGGCTGAGAGATGCAACCTCCCAGCTCTGGGTCCCTGCAGGAAGTGTTGGCAAGCACAGGGCCAGTCCTCCAAAGGCCCAGGTGCAGGGAGCCCAGGCCAAGCAGCCTGTGGAAGAAGCCACATGCTGTGCCACCCCGGGGAACACGACTGCAGGCCCCGGCCCTTCCCACCTCCTCCTCCTCCTCCTCCTCCTCCTCCTCCTCCTCCTCCTCCTCCTCCCACCCCGCCCCCGCCCCCGCCCCCACATGGCACAGGGCCCAGAGACACCTCAGACACTTGCTACCCAAAGTGCAAAGGGCATCAGTTGCTCCTCCAAACCCCCCCCAGCCCAGCAGACCGCATTGTCCAGCCAGCGCCCGGGCCTCCCTGGGGTGCCCAGCACAAAAGTGCAGACACCCACCGGACCCTCCATCTCAGTTTTCGGATGTTTTTGCCACTCTAAGGACCCGCAGGCCAGCTGGGCCTTCTGGCAGGACAGAGAGCCCCGGAATCCGACGTGGAGAGCTGGGTGTACGTCCCCATGAGGAGGCGGTCCCCACCTCCGCGGCTATCCCCTTGCGGGGAGCGGCAGCCGCGGGGCCTCAGAGAAGACACCAGGCTGGGCCCCCACGGCACAGCGGGAGCACGTCCCCCGCAGGCCACTTAGCGATGGCGGCCAGCCGGCGGACGGTTGGGTTGCGCGAGACGCTGCGGCCGCCCTGCTACCGGGTTCCTGGGAGGGCGTCCTGGAACCAGCGTCCACACCAAGCCCTTGGAAGGCCCAGGCGACGGAGGAGCCCCGTCAGGCAGGGGCCGAGGACGGTGACGGCCCGGGCGGGGAGGAGCGTGTCAGGCAGGGGCAGAGGACGGTGACAGGTGATAGGCCGGGCGGGAAGGAGTCAGTCAGGCAGGGGCCATGGAGGAGACGGGCTGGGTAAGGGTTAGGGTTCGTGTCAGGGCACAAGTCACAATCGCAAAGACCTGGAAGCCACCCGAGTGCCCATCGACCCACGAGTGGGTAAATAAAATGTGGCGCGTGGACACCACGGAGTGCTATTCGGCTATGAGGAGCAGCGGTGAGGGGGCACCTCTCGTGGTTCTCCTGGCCAGAGCTGGAACCCGTTCCAGTAAGCCAAGTATCCCAAGAATGGACACACGAGCACCACGTGCTCGCGCTCACCAGCAAATGGGTACGAACCGATGGACACCTAAGTGGACACAGAGGAATCACCTTCTTCGGGTGGGTGTCGGGCGGGTGGGGGGAGGGGATGGGCATACACATCCATTAGGAATGGGGTGGGTACGCACCGACTGGGGGATGGGCGCACTTGAAGCTCTGACCCGAGGGGGGAGGCTGGGAGAGGGCAACGCACCCGACCTTAACATTGGTGCCCCCACAATATGCTGGAACAACATGAGAGGTAAATGAATAAGAACACGGGGGGGGGGAGGGGGGCACGGGCAACACATGTCACCTTAATACTTGGACTCCCATCATCTGCTTGAAAAGAGAGAGAAAAGAAAATGCAATAATAGAGATAAGAGACACTTTTTAAAAATAATGAATCCGGCCGGGCGCTGTGGCTCACGCCTGTAATCCTAGCTCTTGGGAGGCCGAGGCGGGCGGATTGCTCAAGGTCAGGAGTTCAAAACCAGCCTGAGCAAGAGCGAGACCCCGTCTCTACTATAAATAGAAAGGAATTAATTGGCCAACTGATATATATATATAAAAAATTAGCGGGGCATGGTGGCGCATGCCTGCAGTCCCAGCTACCCGGGAGGCTGAGGCAGAAGGATCACTGGAGCCCAGGAGTTTGAAGTTGCTGTGAGCTAGGCTGACGCCACGGCACTCACTCTAGCCTGGGCAACAAACCGAGACTCTGTCTCAAAAAAAAAAAAAAAAAATGAATCCGAAGAGAAAAGTAAAAGGAGGCCTGTGGAGCAGGTCTGGGTGTGACTCCGGATCCCCCAACATCAGGTGCCACCACCAAAGATTCCTACGTGTAGCCCATAGAACCCCAAAAGCAACGGGAGGAGTTCTGGTCACATACTCCCTCAAAATGACATCCTGGCCTTCTTCTGGAACTCCCTCCCCTCTCAGACTCTCAAGGTTTCCTCCAGCGTGTCGGCTCCCACAGAGCAGACCTTTGGTCTGAGACCTGACTGTCCAGAAGCCACGCATGCTGCCGCGTGGCGGCGGTGTCGCGGCTCGGGACAAGAGGAGGCCCCACGGTGCGGGCTGGGGCGCCAGGCACCGCGGCGGGCGCTGAGGGTGGGGGTCACCCCCACCCCGGGCCGCCCCCACACTCCCAGAAACGCGACAGAACCAGAGGCAAAAAAAAAAAGAAGAAGCCTACGGCACCCGGTATTCCCGGGCGGTCTCCCATCCAAGTTCTAACCAGGCCCGAGCCTGCTTAGCTTCCGAGACCAGACGGGATCGGGCGCGTTCGGGGTGGTGTGGCCGTGGACGGCGGAGGGCGCCCCTGCCCCGCTCAAGAAGCCGAGCCTCTCTGCGCTTCCCCGCCGCCTCCTCCCCCCGCCCCAGGCCCCGCGCCGGGTCGGGCCTGTTGAGTTCGCCGGCCGGGTCCCGCGGGCTCCGAGGGACGGGGGTGACAGGCGGGGCGGGCTGGGGTTGGGGGCTGTCTCTGTATACACACACACTCACACTCACACTCACTCACTCACTCACTCACACTCACACAAGATGCGCCTCCACGGCTGGACCCGCCAAGGTGGAGACCTTCAAGCCCCCTTCCTCTCCTTGCCTGGCCTCCTTCACCTCCCCGCCCCCCACCCCCAGCGCACGGGCGGGAGGGGCGGGGCGCTCGCCCTTTGACCCCAGCCAGGGGCGGCCCTCCCCCACAACCCCTTTCAGCTGCGCCCCCCACCCTGTGGCCCTGCGGCCGCCTATTCCCCCGGGCCAGGGCTGGGGCACAGCGCACGGGGGAGGGGAGCCAGTGTATGGGGCGTCTCTCTCTCTCTCTCTCTCTCTCTCTCTCTCTCTCTCTCTCTCTCTCTCTCTCTCTCTCTCTCTCTCGGGATGTGTCCCATGGGTGGGGTGGGGTGGCGTGGTTTGTGGGGCGCTGAAGAAATCAGTCCCCTCCATCTCCTCCCTCTGGAAAACACCCAAGCCCTTGGAGAACTGCCCGCACCTCTACCTACCGTGGGGGCCGGGACCCTCCTCTGTGTCCTCCTGTGGCCCAGTCCAAGGGGCCTGGGCCTGGCCGGGGCTGCACTGGACCCCAACCACCCTGGCGTGTGGACTCGCTAAAAATCGGCGATTAGATATTGGATTCCAGCGTCATTGAGGTCATTTCACTAATGAGTGCACCGCAAAGAGTTTCCTAATCCATCTGTGAGGGTGGCAACCGAAAGAGAATTTTAGAGCTGACAGAATAGGCGAGGAAAGGCAGGAGATTTCCACACCCAGTAAGGAAGCCTTTCCCAAAGTGGAAGAAAGAAAGGAGCAAACAGAGACACCGGTAGCCCGCCCGGATCAGAGTCTGCCCCTGAGAGAAAGTACCCTGACCAGGTTCACCCGTGGGTGGGTCGCGAGCTAGCGGCATTCAGAAGAGCGAGGCCCCAGTCTGTGCAGAAGACACCTGCACTCGGGTGTGTGTGGCGGCACAATTCACAAGCAGCTCCAGATGTTAAACCAAGGAGAAGCCAGGGAGTTCCCAACGCCCCAGGTGTCCTCAGCCCACGACTGGCTGCTGTGGGAATGCGAAGCCCGGCTCCTTGTCTCAGAGCGGGGCAACCAGGAGGTGTGATGTCCACCCCGGGGTTCCCAGGAGGATCAGACTGAAGCTGGGACTTGGCCTGAAAGTGTCCCCTCGCATGGCCACCCCCTTCCCCTTCCTGCTCCTCTACTCCTGGTGCCCCTCCATCCAGGGGCCAGACCTTAAAGAGTCACCCGCAAGAGAATCCTGGTCCCAAAGGAGCCTTCTGGGGGACCCCTGCTGAGAGAGGTTGTGGGCATGGCCCGCTGGGGCTCTGCCCGACCCAGGGCTGAGAGATGCAACCTCCCAGCTCTGGGTCCCTGCAGGAAGTGTTGGCAAGCACAGGGCCAGTCCTCCAAAGGCCCAGGTGCAGGGAGCCCAGGCCAAGCAGCCTGTGGAAGAAGCCACATGCTGTGCCACCCCGGGGAACACGACTGCAGGCCCCGGCCCTTCCCACCTCCTCCTCCTCCTCCTCCTCCTCCTCCTCCTCCTCCTCCTCCTCCTCCCACCCCGCCCCCGCCCCCGCCCCCACATGGCACAGGGCCCAGAGACACCTCAGACACTTGCTACCCAAAGTGCAAAGGGCATCAGTTGCTCCTCCAAACCCCCCCCAGCCCAGCAGACCGCATTGTCCAGCCAGCGCCCGGGCCTCCCTGGGGTGCCCAGCACAAAAGTGCAGACACCCACCGGACCCTCCATCTCAGTTTTCGGATGTTTTTGCCACTCTAAGGACCCGCAGGCCAGCTGGGCCTTCTGGCAGGACAGAGAGCCCCGGAATCCGACGTGGAGAGCTGGGTGTACGTCCCCATGAGGAGGCGGTCCCCACCTCCGCGGCTATCCCCTTGCGGGGAGCGGCAGCCGCGGGGCCTCAGAGAAGACACCAGGCTGGGCCCCCACGGCACAGCGGGAGCACGTCCCCCGCAGGCCACTTAGCGATGGCGGCCAGCCGGCGGACGGTTGGGTTGCGCGAGACGCTGCGGCCGCCCTGCTACCGGGTTCCTGGGAGGGCGTCCTGGAACCAGCGTCCACACCAAGCCCTTGGAAGGCCCAGGCGACGGAGGAGCCCCGTCAGGCAGGGGCCGAGGACGGTGACGGCCCGGGCGGGGAGGAGCGTGTCAGGCAGGGGCAGAGGACGGTGACAGGTGATAGGCCGGGCGGGAAGGAGTCAGTCAGGCAGGGGCCGTGGAGGAGACGGGCTGGGTAAGGGTTAGGGTTCGTGTCAGGGCACAAGTCACAATCGCAAAGACCTGGAAGCCACCCGAGTGCCCATCGACCCACGAGTGGGTAAATAAAATGTGGCGCGTGGACACCACGGAGTGCTATTCGGCTATGAGGAGCAGCGGTGAGGGGGCACCTCTCGTGGTTCTCCTGGCCAGAGCTGGAACCCGTTCCAGTAAGCCAAGTATCCCAAGAATGGACACACGAGCACCACGTGCTCGCGCTCACCAGCAAATGGGTACGAACCGATGGACACCTAAGTGGACACAGAGGAATCACCTTCTTCGGGTGGGTGTCGGGCGGGTGGGGGGAGGGGATGGGCATACACATCCATTAGGAATGGGGTGGGTACGCACCGACTGGGGGATGGGCGCACTTGAAGCTCTGACCCGAGGGGGGAGGCTGGGAGAGGGCAACGCACCCGACCTTAACATTGGTGCCCCCACAATATGCTGGAACAACATGAGAGGTAAATGAATAAGAACACGGGGGGGGGGGGAGGGGGGCACGGGCAACACATGTCACCTTAATACTTGGACTCCCATCATCTGCTTGAAAAGAGAGAGAAAAGAAAATGCAATAATAGAGATAAGAGACACTTTTTAAAAATAATGAATCCGGCCGGGCGCTGTGGCTCACGCCTGTAATCCTAGCTCTTGGGAGGCCGAGGCGGGCGGATTGCTCAAGGTCAGGAGTTCAAAACCAGCCTGAGCAAGAGCGAGACCCCGTCTCTACTATAAATAGAAAGGAATTAATTGGCCAACTGATATATATATATAAAAAATTAGCGGGGCATGGTGGCGCATGCCTGCAGTCCCAGCTACCCGGGAGGCTGAGGCAGAAGGATCACTGGAGCCCAGGAGTTTGAAGTTGCTGTGAGCTAGGCTGACGCCACGGCACTCACTCTAGCCTAGGCAACAAACCGAGACTCTGTCTCAAAAAAAAAAAAAAAAAATGAATCCGAAGAGAAAAGTAAAAGGAGGCCTGTGGAGCAGGTCTGGGTGTGACTCCGGATCCCCCAACATCAGGTGCCACCACCAAAGATTCCTACGTGTAGCCCATAGAACCCCAAAAGCAACGGGAGGAGTTCTGGTCACATACTCCCTCAAAATGACATCCTGGCCTTCTTCTGGAACTCCCTCCCCTCTCAGACTCTCAAGGTTTCCTCCAGCGTGTCGGCTCCCACAGAGCAGACCTTTGGTCTGAGACCTGACTGTCCAGAAGCCACGCATGCTGCCGCGTGGCGGCGGTGTCGCGGCTCGGGACAAGAGGAGGCCCCACGGTGCGGGCTGGGGCGCCAGGCACCGCGGCGGGCGCTGAGGGTGGGGGTCCCCCCACCCCGGGCCGCCCCCGCACTCCCAGAAACGCGACAGAACCAGAGGCAAAAAAAAAAAGAAGAAGCCTACGGCACCCGGTATTCCCGGGCGGTCTCCCATCCAAGTTCTAACCAGGCCCGAGCCTGCTTAGCTTCCGAGACCAGACGGGATCGGGCGCGTTCGGGGTGGTGTGGCCGTGGACGGCGGAGGGCGCCCCTGCCCCGCTCAAGAAGCCGAGCCTCTCTGCGCTTCCCCGCCGCCTCCTCCCCCCGCCCCAGGCCCCGCGCCGGGTCGGGCCTGTTGAGTTCGCCGGCCGGGTCCCGCGGGCTCCGAGGGACGGGGGTGACAGGCGGGGCGGGCTGGGGTTGGGGGCTGTCTCTGTATACACACACACTCACACTCACACTCACTCACTCACTCACACTCACACAAGATGCGCCTCCACGGCTGGACCCGCCAAGGTGGAGACCTTCAAGCCCCCTTCCTCTCCTTGCCTGGCCTCCTTCACCTCCCCGCCCCCCACCCCAAGCGCACGGGCGGGAGGGGCGGGGCGCTCGCCCTTTGACCCCAGCCAGGGGCGGCCCTCCCCCACAACCCCTTTCAGCTGCGCCCCCCACCCTGTGGCCCTGCGGCCGCCTATTCCCCCGGGCCAGGGCTGGGGCACAGCGCACGGGGGAGGGGAGCCAGTGTATGGGGCGTCTCTCTCTCTCTCTCTCTCTCTCTCTCTCTCTCTCTCTCTCTCTCTCTCTCTCTCTCTCTCTCTCTCTCTCTCTCTCGGGATGTGTCCCATGGGTGGGGTGGGGTGGCGTGGTTTGTGGGGCGCTGAAGAAATCAGTCCCCTCCATCTCCTCCCTCTGGAAAACACCCAAGCCCTTGGAGAACTGCCCGCACCTCTACCTACCGTGGGGGCCGGGACCCTCCTCTGTGTCCTCCTGTGGCCCAGTCCAAGGGGCCTGGGCCTGGCCGGGGCTGCACTGGACCCCAACCACCCTGGCGTGTGGACTCGCTAAAAATCGGCGATTAGATATTGGATTCCAGCGTCATTGAGGTCATTTCACTAATGAGTGCACCGCAAAGAGTTTCCTAATCCATCTGTGAGGGTGGCAACCGAAAGAGAATTTTAGAGCTGACAGAATAGGCGAGGAAAGGCATAGGAGATTTCCACACCCAGTAAGGAAGCCTTTCCCAAAGTGGAAGAAAGAAAGGAGCAAACAGAGACACCGGTAGCCCGCCCGGATCAGAGTCTGCCCCTGAGAGAAAGTACCCTGACCAGGTTCACCCGTGGGTGGGTCGCGAGCTAGCGGCATTCAGAAGAGCGAGGCCCCAGTCTGTGCAGAAGACACCTGCACTCGGGTGTGTGTGGCGGCACAATTCACAAGCAGCTCCAGATGTTAAACCAAGGAGAAGCCAGGGAGTTCCCAACGCCCCAGGTGTCCTCAGCCCACGACTGGCTGCTGTGGGAATGCGAAGCCCGGCTCCTTGTCTCAGAGCGGGGCAACCAGGAGGTGTGATGTCCACCCCGGGGTTCCCAGGAGGATCAGACTGAAGCTGGGACTTGGCCTGAAAGTGTCCCCTCGCATGGCCACCCCCTTCCCCTTCCTGCTCCTCTACTCCTGGTGCCCCTCCATCCAGGGGCCAGACCTTAAAGAGTCACCCGCAAGAGAATCCTGGTCCCAAAGGAGCCTTCTGGGGGACCCCTGCTGAGAGAGGTTGTGGGCATGGCCCGCTGGGGCTCTGCCCGACCCAGGGCTGAGAGATGCAACCTCCCAGCTCTGGGTCCCTGCAGGAAGTGTTGGCAAGCACAGGGCCAGTCCTCCAAAGGCCCAGGTGCAGGGAGCCCAGGCCAAGCAGCCTGTGGAAGAAGCCACATGCTGTGCCACCCCGGGGAACACGACTGCAGGCCCCGGCCCTTCCCACCTCCTCCTCCTCCTCCTCCTCCTCCTCCTCCTCCTCCTCCTCCTCCCACCCCGCCCCCGCCCCCGCCCCCACATGGCACAGGGCCCAGAGACACCTCAGACACTTGCTACCCAAAGGCATCAGTTGCTCCTCCAAACCCCCCCCAGCCCAGCAGACCGCATTGTCCAGCCAGCGCCCGGGCCTCCCTGGGGTGCCCAGCACAAAAGTGCAGACACCCACCGGACCCTCCATCTCAGTTTTCGGATGTTTTTGCCACTCTAAGGACCCGCAGGCCAGCTGGGCCTTCTGGCAGGACAGAGAGCCCCGGAATCCGACGTGGAGAGCTGGGTGTACGTCCCCATGAGGAGGCGGTCCCCACCTCCGCGGCTATCCCCTTGCGGGGAGCGGCAGCCGCGGGGCCTCAGAGAAGACACCAGGCTGGGCCCCCACGGCACAGCGGGAGCACGTCCCCCGCAGGCCACTTAGCGATGGCGGCCAGCCGGCGGACGGTTGGGTTGCGCGAGACGCTGCGGCCGCCCTGCTACCGGGTTCCTGGGAGGGCGTCCTGGAACCAGCGTCCACACCAAGCCCTTGGAAGGCCCAGGCGACGGAGGAGCCCCGTCAGGCAGGGGCCGAGGACGGTGACAGGTGATAGGCCGGGCGGGAAGGAGTCAGTCAGGCAGGGGCCGTGGAGGAGACGGGCTGGGTAAGGGTTAGGGTTCGTGTCAGGGCACAAGTCACAATCGCAAAGACCTGGAAGCCACCCGAGTGCCCATCGACCCACGAGTGGGTAAATAAAATGTGGCGCGTGGACACCACGGAGTGCTATTCGGCTATGAGGAGCAGCGGTGAGGGGGCACCTCTCGTGGTTCTCCTGGCCAGAGCTGGAACCCGTTCCAGTAAGCCAAGTATCCCAAGAATGGACACACGAGCACCACGTGCTCGCGCTCACCAGCAAATGGGTACGAACCGATGGACACCTAAGTGGACACAGAGGAATCACCTTCTTCGGGTGGGTGTCGGGCGGGTGGGGGGAGGGGATGGGCATACACATCCATTAGGAATGGGGTGGGTACGCACCGACTGGGGGATGGGCGCACTTGAAGCTCTGACCCGAGGGGGGAGGCTGGGAGAGGGCAACGCACCCGACCTTAACATTGGTGCCCCCACAATATGCTGGAACAACATGAGAGGTAAATGAATAAGAACACGGGGGGGGGGAGGGGGGCACGGGCAACACATGTCACCTTAATACTTGGACTCCCATCATCTGCTTGAAAAGAGAGAGAAAAGAAAATGCAATAATAGAGATAAGAGACACTTTTTAAAAATAATGAATCCGGCCGGGCGCTGTGGCTCACGCCTGTAATCCTAGCTCTTGGGAGGCCGAGGCGGGCGGATTGCTCAAGGTCAGGAGTTCAAAACCAGCCTGAGCAAGAGCGAGACCCCGTCTCTACTATAAATAGAAAGGAATTAATTGGCCAACTGATATATATATATAAAAAATTAGCGGGGCATGGTGGCGCATGCCTGCAGTCCCAGCTACCCGGGAGGCTGAGGCAGAAGGATCACTGGAGCCCAGGAGTTTGAAGTTGCTGTGAGCTAGGCTGACGCCACGGCACTCACTCTAGCCTGGGCAACAAACCGAGACTCTGTCTCAAAAAAAAAAAAAAAAAATGAATCCGAAGAGAAAAGTAAAAGGAGGCCTGTGGAGCAGGTCTGGGTGTGACTCCGGATCCCCCAACATCAGGTGCCACCACCAAAGATTCCTACGTGTAGCCCATAGAACCCCAAAAGCAACGGGAGGAGTTCTGGTCACATACTCCCTCAAAATGACATCCTGGCCTTCTTCTGGAACTCCCTCCCCTCTCAGACTCTCAAGGTTTCCTCCAGCGTGTCGGCTCCCACAGAGCAGACCTTTGGTCTGAGACCTGACTGTCCAGAAGCCACGCATGCTGCCGCGTGGCGGCGGTGTCGCGGCTCGGGACAAGAGGAGGCCCCACGGTGCGGGCTGGGGCGCCAGGCACCGCGGCGGGCGCTGAGGGTGGGGGTCACCCCCACCCCGGGCCGCCCCCACACTCCCAGAAACGCGACAGAACCAGAGGCAAAAAAAAAAAGAAGAAGCCTACGGCACCCGGTATTCCCGGGCGGTCTCCCATCCAAGTTCTAACCAGGCCCGAGCCTGCTTAGCTTCCGAGACCAGACGGGATCGGGCGCGTTCGGGGTGGTGTGGCCGTGGACGGCGGAGGGCGCCCCTGCCCCGCTCAAGAAGCCGAGCCTCTCTGCGCTTCCCCGCCGCCTCCTCCCCCCGCCCCAGGCCCCGCGCCGGGTCGGGCCTGTTGAGTTCGCCGGCCGGGTCCCGCGGGCTCCGAGGGACGGGGGTGACAGGCGGGGCGGGCCGGGGTTGGGGGCTGTCTCTGTATACACACACACTCACACTCACTCACTCACTCACACTCACACAAGATGCGCCTCCACGGCTGGACCCGCCAAGGTGGAGACCTTCAAGCCCCCTTCCTCTCCTTGCCTGGCCTCCTTCACCTCCCCGCCCCCCACCCCCAGCGCACGGGCGGGAGGGGCGGGGCGCTCGCCCTTTGACCCCAGCCAGGGGCGGCCCTCCCCCACAACGCCTTTCACCTGCGCCCCCCACCCTGTGGCCCTGCGGCCGCCTATTCCCCCGGGCCAGGGCTGGGGCACAGCGCACGGGGGAGGGGAGCCAGTGTATGGGGCGTCTCTCTCTCTCTCTCTCTCTCTCTCTCTCTCTCTCTCTCTCTCTCTCTCTCTCTCTCTCTCTCTCTCTCGATGTGTCCCATGGGTGGGGTGGGGTGGCGTGGTTTGTGGGGCGCTGAAGAAATCAGTCCCCTCCATCTCCTCCCTCTGGAAAACACCCAAGCCCTTGGAGAACTGCCCGCACCTCTACCTACCGTGGGGGCCGGGACCCTCCTCTGTGTCCTCCTGTGGCCCAGTCCAAGGGGCCTGGGCCTGGCCGGGGCTGCACTGGACCCCAACCACCCTGGCGTGTGGACTCGCTAAAAATCGGCGATTAGATATTGGATTCCAGCGTCATTGAGGTCATTTCACTAATGAGTGCACCGCAAAGAGTTTCCTAATCCATCTGTGAGGGTGGCAACCGAAAGAGAATTTTAGAGCTGACAGAATAGGCGAGGAAAGGCATAGGAGATTTCCACACCCAGTAAGGAAGCCTTTCCCAAAGTGGAAGAAAGAAAGGAGCAAACAGAGACACCGGTAGCCCGCCCGGATCAGAGTCTGCCCCTGAGAGAAAGTACCCTGACCAGGTTCACCCGTGGGTGGGTCGCGAGCTAGCGGCATTCAGAAGAGCGAGGCCCCAGTCTGTGCAGAAGACACCTGCACTCGGGTGTGTGTGGCGGCACAATTCACAAGCAGCTCCAGATGTTAAACCAAGGAGAAGCCAGGGAGTTCCCAACGCCCCAGGTGTCCTCAGCCCACGACTGGCTGCTGTGGGAATGCGAAGCCCGGCTCCTTGTCTCAGAGCGGGGCAACCAGGAGGTGTGATGTCCACCCCGGGGTTCCCAGGAGGATCAGACTGAAGCTGGGACTTGGCCTGAAAGTGTCCCCTCGCATGGCCACCCCCTTCCCCTTCCTGCTCCTCTACTCCTGGTGCCCCTCCATCCAGGGGCCAGACCTTAAAGAGTCACCCGCAAGAGAATCCTGGTCCCAAAGGAGCCTTCTGGGGGACCCCTGCTGAGAGAGGTTGTGGGCATGGCCCGCTGGGGCTCTGCCCGACCCAGGGCTGAGAGATGCAACCTCCCAGCTCTGGGTCCCTGCAGGAAGTGTTGGCAAGCACAGGGCCAGTCCTCCAAAGGCCCAGGTGCAGGGAGCCCAGGCCAAGCAGCCTGTGGAAGAAGCCACATGCTGTGCCACCCCGGGGAACACGACTGCAGGCCCCGGCCCTTCCCACCTCCTCCTCCTCCTCCTCCTCCTCCTCCTCCTCCTCCTCCTCCTCCTCCCACCCCGCCCCCGCCCCCGCCCCCACATGGCACAGGGCCCAGAGACACCTCAGACACTTGCTACCCAAAGTGCAAAGGGCATCAGTTGCTCCTCCAAACCCCCCCCAGCCCAGCAGACCGCATTGTCCAGCCAGCCCCCGGGCCTCCCTGGGGTGCCCAGCACAAAAGTGCAGACACCCACCGGACCCTCCATCTCAGTTTTCGGATGTTTTTGCCACTCTAAGGACCCGCAGGCCAGCTGGGCCTTCTGGCAGGACAGAGAGCCCCGGAATCCGACGTGGAGAGCTGGGTGTACGTCCCCATGAGGAGGCGGTCCCCACCTCCGCGGCTATCCCCTTGCGGGGAGCGGCAGCCGCGGGGCCTCAGAGAAGACACCAGGCTGGGCCCCCACGGCACAGCGGGAGCACGTCCCCCGCAGGCCACTTAGCGATGGCGGCCAGCCGGCGGACGGTTGGGTTGCGCGAGACGCTGCGGCCGCCCTGCTACCGGGTTCCTGGGAGGGCGTCCTGGAACCAGCGTCCACACCAAGCCCTTGGAAGGCCCAGGCGACGGAGGAGCCCCGTCAGGCAGGGGCCGAGGACGGTGACGGCCCGGGCGGGGAGGAGCGTGTCAGGCAGGGGCAGAGGACGGTGACAGGTGATAGGCCGGGCGGGAAGGAGTCAGTCAGGCAGGGGCCGTGGAGGAGACGGGCTGGGTAAGGGTTAGGGTTCGTGTCAGGGCACAAGTCACAATCGCAAAGACCTGGAAGCCACCCGAGTGCCCATCGACCCACGAGTGGGTAAATAAAATGTGGCGCGTGGACACCACGGAGTGCTATTCGGCTATGAGGAGCAGCGGTGAGGGGGCACCTCTCGTGGTTCTCCTGGCCAGAGCTGGAACCCGTTCCAGTAAGCCAAGTATCCCAAGAATGGACACACGAGCACCACGTGCTCGCGCTCACCAGCAAATGGGTACGAACCGATGGACACCTAAGTGGACACAGAGGAATCACCTTCTTCGGGTGGGTGTCGGGCGGGTGGGGGGAGGGGATGGGCATACACATCCATTAGGAATGGGGTGGGTACGCACCGACTGGGGGATGGGCGCACTTGAAGCTCTGACCCGAGGGGGGAGGCTGGGAGAGGGCAACGCACCCGACCTTAACATTGGTGCCCCCACAATATGCTGGAACAACATGAGAGGTAAATGAATAAGAACACGGGGGGGGGAGGGGGGCACGGGCAACACATGTCACCTTAATACTTGGACTCCCATCATCTGCTTGAAAAGAGAGAGAAAAGAAAATGCAATAATAGAGATAAGAGACACTTTTTAAAAATAATGAATCCGGCCGGGCGCTGTGGCTCACGCCTGTAATCCTAGCTCTTGGGAGGCCGAGGCGGGCGGATTGCTCAAGGTCAGGAGTTCAAAACCAGCCTGAGCAAGAGCGAGACCCCGTCTCTACTATAAATAGTAAGAAATTAATTGGCCAACTGATATATATATAAAAAATTAGCGGGGCATGGTGGCGCATGCCTGCAGTCCCAGCTACCCGGGAGGCTGAGGCAGAAGGATCACTGGAGCCCAGGAGTTTGAAGTTGCTGTGAGCTAGGCTGACGCCACGGCACTCACTCTAGCCTGGGCAACAAACCGAGACTCTGTCTCAAAAAAAAAAAAAAAAAATGAATCCGAAGAGAAAAGTAAAAGGAGGCCTGTGGAGCAGGTCTGGGTGTGACTCCGGATCCCCCAACATCAGGTGCCACCACCAAAGATTCCTACGTGTAGCCCATAGAACCCCAAAAGCAACGGGAGGAGTTCTGGTCACATACTCCCTCAAAATGACATCCTGGCCTTCTTCTGGAACTCCCTCCCCTCTCAGACTCTCAAGGTTTCCTCCAGCGTGTCGGCTCCCACAGAGCAGACCTTTGGTCTGAGACCTGACTGTCCAGAAGCCACGCATGCTGCCGCGTGGCGGCGGTGTCGCGGCTCGGGACAAGAGGAGGCCCCACGGTGCGGGCTGGGGCGCCAGGCACCGCGGCGGGCGCTGAGGGTGGGGGTCACCCCCACCCCGGGCCGCCCCCGCACTTCCCAGAAACGCGACAGAACCAGAGGCAAAAAAAAAAAAGAAGAAGCCTACGGCACCCGGTATTCCCGGGCGGTCTCCCATCCAAGTTCTAACCAGGCCCGAGCCTGCTTAGCTTCCGAGACCAGACGGGATCGGGCGCGTTCGGGGTGGTGTGGCCGTGGACGGCGGAGGGCGCCCCTGCCCCGCTCAAGAAGCCGAGCCTCTCTGCGCTTCCCCGCCGCCTCCTCCCCCCGCCCCAGGCCCCGCGCCGGGTCGGGCCTGTTGAGTTCGCCGGCCGGGTCCCGCGGGCTCCGAGGGACGGGGGTGACAGGCGGGGCGGGCCGGGGTTGGGGGCTGTCTCTGTATACACACACACTCACACTAACTCACTCACTCACTCACACTCACACAAGATGCGCCTCCACGGCTGGACCCGCCAAGGTGGAGACCTTCAAGCCCCCTTCCTCTCCTTGCCTGGCCTCCTTCACCTCCCCGCCCCCCACCCCCAGCGCACGGGCGGGAGGGGCGGGGCGCTCGCCCTTTGACCCCAGCCAGGGGCGGCCCTCCCCCACAACCCCTTTCAGCTGCGCCCCCCACCCTGTGGCCCTGCGGCCGCCTATTCCCCCGGGCCAGGGCTGGGGCACAGCGCACGGGGGAGGGGAGCCAGTGTATGGGGCGTCTCTCTCTCTCTCTCTCTCTCTCTCTCTCTCTCTCTCTCTCTCTCTCTCTCTCTCTCTCGGGATGTGTCCCATGGGTGGGGTGGGGTGGCGTGGTTTGTGGGGCGCTGAAGAAATCAGTCCCCTCCATCTCCTCCCTCTGGAAAACACCCAAGCCCTTGGAGAACTGCCCGCACCTCTACCTACCGTGGGGGCCGGGACCCTCCTCTGTGTCCTCCTGTGGCCCAGTCCAAGGGGCCTGGGCCTGGCCGGGGCTGCACTGGACCCCAACCACCCTGGCGTGTGGACTCGCTAAAAATCGGCGATTAGATATTGGATTCCAGCGTCATTGAGGTCATTTCACTAATGAGTGCACCGCAAAGAGTTTCCTAATCCATCTGTGAGGGTGGCAACCGAAAGAGAATTTTAGAGCTGACAGAATAGGCGAGGAAAGGCATAGGAGATTTCCACACCCAGTAAGGAAGCCTTTCCCAAAGTGGAAGAAAGAAAGGAGCAAACAGAGACACCGGTAGCCCGCCCGGATCAGAGTCTGCCCCTGAGAGAAAGTACCCTGACCAGGTTCACCCGTGGGTGGGTCGCGAGCTAGCGGCATTCAGAAGAGCGAGGCCCCAGTCTGTGCAGAAGACACCTGCACTCGGGTGTGTGTGGCGGCACAATTCACAAGCAGCTCCAGATGTTAAACCAAGGAGAAGCCAGGGAGTTCCCAACGCCCCAGGTGTCCTCAGCCCACGACTGGCTGCTGTGGGAATGCGAAGCCCGGCTCCTTGTCTCAGAGCGGGGCAACCAGGAGGTGTGATGTCCACCCCGGGGTTCCCAGGAGGATCAGACTGAAGCTGGGACTTGGCCTGAAAGTGTCCCCTCGCATGGCCACCCCCTTCCCCTTCCTGCTCCTCTACTCCTGGTGCCCCTCCATCCAGGGGCCAGACCTTAAAGAGTCACCCGCAAGAGAATCCTGGTCCCAAAGGAGCCTTCTGGGGGACCCCTGCTGAGAGAGGTTGTGGGCATGGCCCGCTGGGGCTCTGCCCGACCCAGGGCTGAGAGATGCAACCTCCCAGCTCTGGGTCCCTGCAGGAAGTGTTGGCAAGCACAGGGCCAGTCCTCCAAAGGCCCAGGTGCAGGGAGCCCAGGCCAAGCAGCCTGTGGAAGAAGCCACATGCTGTGCCACCCCGGGGAACACGACTGCAGGCCCCGGCCCTTCCCACCTCCTCCTCCTCCTCCTCCTCCTCCTCCTCCTCCTCCTCCTCCTCCCACCCCGCCCCCGCCCCCGCCCCCACATGGCACAGGGCCCAGAGACACCTCAGACACTTGCTACCCAAAGTGCAAAGGGCATCAGTTGCTCCTCCAAACCCCCCCCAGCCCAGCAGACCGCATTGTCCAGCCAGCCCCCGGGCCTCCCTGGGGTGCCCAGCACAAAAGTGCAGACACCCACCGGACCCTCCATCTCAGTTTTCGGATGTTTTTGCCACTCTAAGGACCCGCAGGCCAGCTGGGCCTTCTGGCAGGACAGAGAGCCCCGGAATCCGACGTGGAGAGCTGGGTGTACGTCCCCATGAGGAGGCGGTCCCCACCTCCGCGGCTATCCCCTTGCGGGGAGCGGCAGCCGCGGGGCCTCAGAGAAGACACCAGGCTGGGCCCCCACGGCACAGCGGGAGCACGTCCCCCGCAGGCCACTTAGCGATGGCGGCCAGCCGGCGGACGGTTGGGTTGCGCGAGACGCTGCGGCCGCCCTGCTACCGGGTTCCTGGGAGGGCGTCCTGGAACCAGCGTCCACACCAAGCCCTTGGAAGGCCCAGGCGACGGAGGAGCCCCGTCAGGCAGGGGCCGAGGACGGTGACGGCCCGGGCGGGGAGGAGCGTGTCAGGCAGGGGCAGAGGACGGTGACAGGTGATAGGCCGGGCGGGAAGGAGTCAGTCAGGCAGGGGCCGTGGAGGAGACGGGCTGGGTAAGGGTTAGGGTTCGTGTCAGGGCACAAGTCACAATCGCAAAGACCTGGAAGCCACCCGAGTGCCCATCGACCCACGAGTGGGTAAATAAAATGTGGCGCGTGGACACCACGGAGTGCTATTCGGCTATGAGGAGCAGCGGTGAGGGGGCACCTCTCGTGGTTCTCCTGGCCAGAGCTGGAACCCGTTCCAGTAAGCCAAGTATCCCAAGAATGGACACACGAGCACCACGTGCTCGCGCTCACCAGCAAATGGGTACGAACCGATGGACACCTAAGTGGACACAGAGGAATCACCTTCTTCGGGTGGGTGTCGGGCGGGTGGGGGGAGGGGATGGGCATACACATCCATTAGGAATGGGGTGGGTACGCACCGACTGGGGGATGGGCGCACTTGAAGCTCTGACCCGAGGGGGGAGGCTGGGAGAGGGCAACGCACCCGACCTTAACATTGGTGCCCCCACAATATGCTGGAACAACATGAGAGGTAAATGAATAAGAACACGGGGGGGGGAGGGGGGCACGGGCAACACATGTCACCTTAATACTTGGACTCCCATCATCTGCTTGAAAAGAGAGAGAAAAGAAAATGCAATAATAGAGATAAGAGACACTTTTTAAAAATAATGAATCCGGCCGGGCGCTGTGGCTCACGCCTGTAATCCTAGCTCTTGGGAGGCCGAGGCGGGCGGATTGCTCAAGGTCAGGAGTTCAAAACCAGCCTGAGCAAGAGCGAGACCCCGTCTCTACTATAAATAGTAAGAAATTAATTGGCCAACTGATATATATATAAAAAATTAGCGGGGCATGGTGGCGCATGCCTGCAGTCCCAGCTACCCGGGAGGCTGAGGCAGAAGGATCACTGGAGCCCAGGAGTTTGAAGTTGCTGTGAGCTAGGCTGACGCCACGGCACTCACTCTAGCCTGGGCAACAAACCGAGACTCTGTCTCAAAAAAAAAAAAAAAAAATGAATCCGAAGAGAAAAGTAAAAGGAGGCCTGTGGAGCAGGTCTGGGTGTGACTCCGGATCCCCCAACATCAGGTGCCACCACCAAAGATTCCTACGTGTAGCCCATAGAACCCCAAAAGCAACGGGAGGAGTTCTGGTCACATACTCCCTCAAAATGACATCCTGGCCTTCTTCTGGAACTCCCTCCCCTCTCAGACTCTCAAGGTTTCCTCCAGCGTGTCGGCTCCCACAGAGCAGACCTTTGGTCTGAGACCTGACTGTCCAGAAGCCACGCATGCTGCCGCGTGGCGGCGGTGTCGCGGCTCGGGACAAGAGGAGGCCCCACGGTGCGGGCTGGGGCGCCAGGCACCGCGGCGGGCGCTGAGGGTGGGGGTCACCCCCACCCCGGGCCGCCCCCGCACTCCCAGAAACGCGACAGAACCAGAGGCAAAAAAAAAAAAGAAGAAGCCTACGGCACCCGGTATTCCCGGGCGGTCTCCCATCCAAGTTCTAACCAGGCCCGAGCCTGCTTAGCTTCCGAGACCAGACGGGATCGGGCGCGTTCGGGGTGGTGTGGCCGTGGACGGCGGAGGGCGCCCCTGCCCCGCTCAAGAAGCCGAGCCTCTCTGCGCTTCCCCGCCGCCTCCTCCCCCCGCCCCAGGCCCCGCGCCGGGTCGGGCCTGTTGAGTTCGCCGGCCGGGTCCCGCGGGCTCCGAGGGACGGGGGTGACAGGCGGGGCGGGCCGGGGTTGGGGGCTGTCTCTGTATACACACACACTCACACTCACTCACTCACTCACTCACACTCACACAAGATGCGCCTCCACGGCTGGACCCGCCAAGGTGGAGACCTTCAAGCCCCCTTCCTCTCCTTGCCTGGCCTCCTTCACCTCCCCGCCCCCCACCCCCAGCGCACGGGCGGGAGGGGCGGGGCGCTCGCCCTTTGACCCCAGCCAGGGGCGGCCCTCCCCCACAACCCCTTTCAGCTGCGCCCCCCACCCTGTGGCCCTGCGGCCGCCTATTCCCCCGGGCCAGGGCTGGGGCACAGCGCACGGGGGAGGGGAGCCAGTGTATGGGGCGTCTCTCTCTCTCTCTCTCTCTCTCTCTCTCTCTCTCTCTCTCTCTCTCTCTCTCTCTCTCTCTCTCGGGATGTGTCCCATGGGTGGGGTGGGGTGGCGTGGTTTGTGGGGCGCTGAAGAAATCAGTCCCCTCCATCTCCTCCCTCTGGAAAACACCCAAGCCCTTGGAGAACTGCCCGCACCTCTACCTACCGTGGGGGCCGGGACCCTCCTCTGTGTCCTCCTGTGGCCCAGTCCAAGGGGCCTGGGCCTGGCCGGGGCTGCACTGGACCCCAACCACCCTGGCGTGTGGACTCGCTAAAAATCGGCGATTAGATATTGGATTCCAGCGTCATTGAGGTCATTTCACTAATGAGTGCACCGCAAAGAGTTTCCTAATCCATCTGTGAGGGTGGCAACCGAAAGAGAATTTTAGAGCTGACAGAATAGGCGAGGAAAGGCATAGGAGATTTCCACACCCAGTAAGGAAGCCTTTCCCAAAGTGGAAGAAAGAAAGGAGCAAACAGAGACACCGGTAGCCCGCCCGGATCAGAGTCTGCCCCTGAGAGAAAGTACCCTGACCAGGTTCACCCGTGGGTGGGTCGCGAGCTAGCGGCATTCAGAAGAGCGAGGCCCCAGTCTGTGCAGAAGACACCTGCACTCGGGTGTGTGTGGCGGCACAATTCACAAGCAGCTCCAGATGTTAAACCAAGGAGAAGCCAGGGAGTTCCCAACGCCCCAGGTGTCCTCAGCCCACGACTGGCTGCTGTGGGAATGCGAAGCCCGGCTCCTTGTCTCAGAGCGGGGCAACCAGGAGGTGTGATGTCCACCCCGGGGTTCCCAGGAGGATCAGACTGAAGCTGGGACTTGGCCTGAAAGTGTCCCCTCGCATGGCCACCCCCTTCCCCTTCCTGCTCCTCTACTCCTGGTGCCCCTCCATCCAGGGGCCAGACCTTAAAGAGTCACCCGCAAGAGAATCCTGGTCCCAAAGGAGCCTTCTGGGGGACCCCTGCTGAGAGAGGTTGTGGGCATGGCCCGCTGGGGCTCTGCCCGACCCAGGGCTGAGAGATGCAACCTCCCAGCTCTGGGTCCCTGCAGGAAGTGTTGGCAAGCACAGGGCCAGTCCTCCAAAGGCCCAGGTGCAGGGAGCCCAGGCCAAGCAGCCTGTGGAAGAAGCCACATGCTGTGCCACCCCGGGGAACACGACTGCAGGCCCCGGCCCTTCCCACCTCCTCCTCCTCCTCCTCCTCCTCCTCCTCCTCCTCCTCCTCCTCCTCCCACCCCGCCCCCGCCCCCGCCCCCACATGGCACAGGGCCCAGAGACACCTCAGACACTTGCTACCCAAAGTGCAAAGGGCATCAGTTGCTCCTCCAAACCCCCCCCAGCCCAGCAGACCGCATTGTCCAGCCAGCCCCCGGGCCTCCCTGGGGTGCCCAGCACAAAAGTGCAGACACCCACCGGACCCTCCATCTCAGTTTTCGGATGTTTTTGCCACTCTAAGGACCCGCAGGCCAGCTGGGCCTTCTGGCAGGACAGAGAGCCCCGGAATCCGACGTGGAGAGCTGGGTGTACGTCCCCATGAGGAGGCGGTCCCCACCTCCGCGGCTATCCCCTTGCGGGGAGCGGCAGCCGCGGGGCCTCAGAGAAGACACCAGGCTGGGCCCCCACGGCACAGCGGGAGCACGTCCCCCGCAGGCCACTTAGCGATGGCGGCCAGCCGGCGGACGGTTGGGTTGCGCGAGACGCTGCGGCCGCCCTGCTACCGGGTTCCTGGGAGGGCGTCCTGGAACCAGCGTCCACACCAAGCCCTTGGAAGGCCCAGGCGACGGAGGAGCCCCGTCAGGCAGGGGCCGAGGACGGTGACGGCCCGGGCGGGGAGGAGCGTGTCAGGCAGGGGCAGAGGACGGTGACAGGTGATAGGCCGGGCGGGAAGGAGTCAGTCAGGCAGGGGCCGTGGAGGAGACGGGCTGGGTAAGGGTTAGGGTTCGTGTCAGGGCACAAGTCACAATCGCAAAGACCTGGAAGCCACCCGAGTGCCCATCGACCCACGAGTGGGTAAATAAAATGTGGCGCGTGGACACCACGGAGTGCTATTCGGCTATGAGGAGCAGCGGTGAGGGGGCACCTCTCGTGGTTCTCCTGGCCAGAGCTGGAACCCGTTCCAGTAAGCCAAGTATCCCAAGAATGGACACACGAGCACCACGTGCTCGCGCTCACCAGCAAATGGGTACGAACCGATGGACACCTAAGTGGACACAGAGGAATCACCTTCTTCGGGTGGGTGTCGGGCGGGTGGGGGGAGGGGATGGGCATACACATCCATTAGGAATGGGGTGGGTACGCACCGACTGGGGGATGGGCGCACTTGAAGCTCTGACCCGAGGGGGGAGGCTGGGAGAGGGCAACGCACCCGACCTTAACATTGGTGCCCCCACAATATGCTGGAACAACATGAGAGGTAAATGAATAAGAACACGGGGGGGGGAGGGGGGCACGGGCAACACATGTCACCTTAATACTTGGACTCCCATCATCTGCTTGAAAAGAGAGAGAAAAGAAAATGCAATAATAGAGATAAGAGACACTTTTTAAAAATAATGAATCCGGCCGGGCGCTGTGGCTCACGCCTGTAATCCTAGCTCTTGGGAGGCCGAGGCGGGCGGATTGCTCAAGGTCAGGAGTTCAAAACCAGCCTGAGCAAGAGCGAGACCCCGTCTCTACTATAAATAGAAAGGAATTAATTGGCCAACTGATATATATATATAAAAAATTAGCGGGGCATGGTGGCGCATGCCTGCAGTCCCAGCTACCCGGGAGGCTGAGGCAGAAGGATCACTGGAGCCCAGGAGTTTGAAGTTGCTGTGAGCTAGGCTGACGCCACGGCACTCACTCTAGCCTGGGCAACAAACCGAGACTCTGTCTCAAAAAAAAAAAAAAAAAATGAATCCGAAGAGAAAAGTAAAAGGAGGCCTGTGGAGCAGGTCTGGGTGTGACTCCGGATCCCCCAACATCAGGTGCCACCACCAAAGATTCCTACGTGTAGCCCATAGAACCCCAAAAGCAACGGGAGGAGTTCTGGTCACATACTCCCTCAAAATGACATCCTGGCCTTCTTCTGGAACTCCCTCCCCTCTCAGACTCTCAAGGTTTCCTCCAGCGTGTCGGCTCCCACAGAGCAGACCTTTGGTCTGAGACCTGACTGTCCAGAAGCCACGCATGCTGCCGCGTGGCGGCGGTGTCGCGGCTCGGGACAAGAGGAGGCCCCACGGTGCGGGCTGGGGCGCCAGGCACCGCGGCGGGCGCTGAGGGTGGGGGTCACCCCCACCCCGGGCCGCCCCCGCACTCCCAGAAACGCGACAGAACCAGAGGCAAAAAAAAAAAGAAGAAGCCTACGGCACCCGGTATTCCCGGGCGGTCTCCCATCCAAGTTCTAACCAGGCCCGAGCCTGCTTAGCTTCCGAGACCAGACGGGATCGGGCGCGTTCGGGGTGGTGTGGCCGTGGACGGCGGAGGGCGCCCCTGCCCCGCTCAAGAAGCCGAGCCTCTCTGCGCTTCCCCGCCGCCTCCTCCCCCCGCCCCAGGCCCCGCGCCGGGTCGGGCCTGTTGAGTTCGCCGGCCGGGTCCCGCGGGCTCCGAGGGACGGGGGTGACAGGCGGGGCGGGCTGGGGTTGGGGGCTGTCTCTGTATACACACACACTCACACTCACACTCACTCACTCACTCACACTCACACAAGATGCGCCTCCACGGCTGGACCCGCCAAGGTGGAGACCTTCAAGCCCCCTTCCTCTCCTTGCCTGGCCTCCTTCACCTCCCCGCCCCCCACCCCAAGCGCACGGGCGGGAGGGGCGGGGCGCTCGCCCTTTGACCCCAGCCAGGGGCGGCCCTCCCCCACAACCCCTTTCAGCTGCGCCCCCCACCCTGTGGCCCTGCGGCCGCCTATTCCCCCGGGCCAGGGCTGGGGCACAGCGCACGGGGGAGGGGAGCCAGTGTATGGGGCGTCTCTCTCTCTCTCTCTCTCTCTCTCTCTCTCTCTCTCTCTCTCTCTCTCTCTCTCTCTCTCTCTCGGGATGTGTCCCATGGGTGGGGTGGGGTGGCGTGGTTTGTGGGGCGCTGAAGAAATCAGTCCCCTCCATCTCCTCCCTCTGGAAAACACCCAAGCCCTTGGAGAACTGCCCGCACCTCTACCTACCGTGGGGGCCGGGACCCTCCTCTGTGTCCTCCTGTGGCCCAGTCCAAGGGGCCTGGGCCTGGCCGGGGCTGCACTGGACCCCAACCACCCTGGCGTGTGGACTCGCTAAAAATCGGCGATTAGATATTGGATTCCAGCGTCATTGAGGTCATTTCACTAATGAGTGCACCGCAAAGAGTTTCCTAATCCATCTGTGAGGGTGGCAACCGAAAGAGAATTTTAGAGCTGACAGAATAGGCGAGGAAAGGCATAGGAGATTTCCACACCCAGTAAGGAAGCCTTTCCCAAAGTGGAAGAAAGAAAGGAGCAAACAGAGACACCGGTAGCCCGCCCGGATCAGAGTCTGCCCCTGAGAGAAAGTACCCTGACCAGGTTCACCCGTGGGTGGGTCGCGAGCTAGCGGCATTCAGAAGAGCGAGGCCCCAGTCTGTGCAGAAGACACCTGCACTCGGGTGTGTGTGGCGGCACAATTCACAAGCAGCTCCAGATGTTAAACCAAGGAGAAGCCAGGGAGTTCCCAACGCCCCAGGTGTCCTCAGCCCACGACTGGCTGCTGTGGGAATGCGAAGCCCGGCTCCTTGTCTCAGAGCGGGGCAACCAGGAGGTGTGATGTCCACCCCGGGGTTCCCAGGAGGATCAGACTGAAGCTGGGACTTGGCCTGAAAGTGTCCCCTCGCATGGCCACCCCCTTCCCCTTCCTGCTCCTCTACTCCTGGTGCCCCTCCATCCAGGGGCCAGACCTTAAAGAGTCACCCGCAAGAGAATCCTGGTCCCAAAGGAGCCTTCTGGGGGACCCCTGCTGAGAGAGGTTGTGGGCATGGCCCGCTGGGGCTCTGCCCGACCCAGGGCTGAGAGATGCAACCTCCCAGCTCTGGGTCCCTGCAGGAAGTGTTGGCAAGCACAGGGCCAGTCCTCCAAAGGCCCAGGTGCAGGGAGCCCAGGCCAAGCAGCCTGTGGAAGAAGCCACATGCTGTGCCACCCCGGGGAACACGACTGCAGGCCCCGGCCCTTCCCACCTCCTCCTCCTCCTCCTCCTCCTCCTCCTCCTCCTCCTACTCCTCCCACCCCGCCCCCGCCCCCGCCCCCACATGGCACAGGGCCCAGAGACACCTCAGACACTTGCTACCCAAAGTGCAAAGGGCATCAGTTGCTCCTCCAAACCCCCCCCAGCCCAGCAGACCGCATTGTCCAGCCAGCGCCCGGGCCTCCCTGGGGTGCCCAGCACAAAAGTGCAGACACCCACCGGACCCTCCATCTCAGTTTTCGGATGTTTTTGCCACTCTAAGGACCCGCAGGCCAGCTGGGCCTTCTGGCAGGACAGAGAGCCCCGGAATCCGACGTGGAGAGCTGGGTGTACGTCCCCATGAGGAGGCGGTCCCCACCTCCGCGGCTATCCCCTTGCGGGGAGCGGCAGCCGCGGGGCCTCAGAGAAGACACCAGGCTGGGCCCCCACGGCACAGCGGGAGCACGTCCCCCGCAGGCCACTTAGCGATGGCGGCCAGCCGGCGGACGGTTGGGTTGCGCGAGACGCTGCGGCCGCCCTGCTACCGGGTTCCTGGGAGGGCGTCCTGGAACCAGCGTCCACACCAAGCCCTTGGAAGGCCCAGGCGACGGAGGAGCCCCGTCAGGCAGGGGCCGAGGACGGTGACGGCCCGGGCGGGGAGGAGCGTGTCAGGCAGGGGCAGAGGACGGTGACAGGTGATAGGCCGGGCGGGAAGGAGTCAGTCAGGCAGGGGCCGTGGAGGAGACGGGCTGGGTAAGGGTTAGGGTTCGTGTCAGGGCACAAGTCACAATCGCAAAGACCTGGAAGCCACCCGAGTGCCCATCGACCCACGAGTGGGTAAATAAAATGTGGCGCGTGGACACCACGGAGTGCTATTCGGCTATGAGGAGCAGCGGTGAGGGGGCACCTCTCGTGGTTCTCCTGGCCAGAGCTGGAACCCGTTCCAGTAAGCCAAGTATCCCAAGAATGGACACACGAGCACCACGTGCTCGCGCTCACCAGCAAATGGGTACGAACCGATGGACACCTAAGTGGACACAGAGGAATCACCTTCTTCGGGTGGGTGTCGGGCGGGTGGGGGGAGGGGATGGGCATACACATCCATTAGGAATGGGGTGGGTACGCACCGACTGGGGGATGGGCGCACTTGAAGCTCTGACCCGAGGGGGGAGGCTGGGAGAGGGCAACGCACCCGACCTTAACATTGGTGCCCCCACAATATGCTGGAACAACATGAGAGGTAAATGAATAAGAACACGGGGGGGGGGGGAGGGGGGCACGGGCAACACATGTCACCTTAATACTTGGACTCCCATCATCTGCTTGAAAAGAGAGAGAAAAGAAAATGCAATAATAGAGATAAGAGACACTTTTTAAAAATAATGAATCCGGCCGGGCGCTGTGGCTCACGCCTGTAATCCTAGCTCTTGGGAGGCCGAGGCGGGCGGATTGCTCAAGGTCAGGAGTTCAAAACCAGCCTGAGCAAGAGCGAGACCCCGTCTCTACTATAAATAGAAAGGAATTAATTGGCCAACTGATATATATATATAAAAAATTAGCGGGGCATGGTGGCGCATGCCTGCAGTCCCAGCTACCCGGGAGGCTGAGGCAGAAGGATCACTGGAGCCCAGGAGTTTGAAGTTGCTGTGAGCTAGGCTGACGCCACGGCACTCACTCTAGCCTGGGCAACAAACCGAGACTCTGTCTCAAAAAAAAAAAAAAAAAATGAATCCGAAGAGAAAAGTAAAAGGAGGCCTGTGGAGCAGGTCTGGGTGTGACTCCGGATCCCCCAACATCAGGTGCCACCACCAAAGATTCCTACGTGTAGCCCATAGAACCCCAAAAGCAACGGGAGGAGTTCTGGTCACATACTCCCTCAAAATGACATCCTGGCCTTCTTCTGGAACTCCCTCCCCTCTCAGACTCTCAAGGTTTCCTCCAGCGTGTCGGCTCCCACAGAGCAGACCTTTGGTCTGAGACCTGACTGTCCAGAAGCCACGCATGCTGCCGCGTGGCGGCGGTGTCGCGGCTCGGGACAAGAGGAGGCCCCACGGTGCGGGCTGGGGCGCCAGGCACCGCGGCGGGCGCTGAGGGTGGGGGTCACCCCCACCCCGGGCCGCCCCCGCACTCCCAGAAACGCGACAGAACCAGAGGCAAAAAAAAAAAGAAGAAGCCTACGGCACCCGGTATTCCCGGGCGGTCTCCCATCCAAGTTCTAACCAGGCCCGAGCCTGCTTAGCTTCCGAGACCAGACGGGATCGGGCGCGTTCGGGGTGGTGTGGCCGTGGACGGCGGAGGGCGCCCCTGCCCCGCTCAAGAAGCCGAGCCTCTCTGCGCTTCCCCGCCGCCTCCTCCCCCCGCCCCAGGCCCCGCGCCGGGTCGGGCCTGTTGAGTTCGCCGGCCGGGTCCCGCGGGCTCCGAGGGACGGGGGTGACAGGCGGGGCGGGCTGGGGTTGGGGGCTGTCTCTGTATACACACACACTCACACTCACACTCACTCACTCACTCACACTCACACAAGATGCGCCTCCACGGCTGGACCCGCCAAGGTGGAGACCTTCAAGCCCCCTTCCTCTCCTTGCCTGGCCTCCTTCACCTCCCCGCCCCCCACCCCAAGCGCACGGGCGGGAGGGGCGGGGCGCTCGCCCTTTGACCCCAGCCAGGGGCGGCCCTCCCCCACAACCCCTTTCAGCTGCGCCCCCCACCCTGTGGCCCTGCGGCCGCCTATTCCCCCGGGCCAGGGCTGGGGCACAGCGCACGGGGGAGGGGAGCCAGTGTATGGGGCGTCTCTCTCTCTCTCTCTCTCTCTCTCTCTCTCTCTCTCTCTCTCTCTCTCTCTCTCTCTCTCTCTCTCTCTCTCGGGATGTGTCCCATGGGTGGGGTGGGGTGGCGTGGTTTGTGGGGCGCTGAAGAAATCAGTCCCCTCCATCTCCTCCCTCTGGAAAACACCCAAGCCCTTGGAGAACTGCCCGCACCTCTACCTACCGTGGGGGCCGGGACCCTCCTCTGTGTCCTCCTGTGGCCCAGTCCAAGGGGCCTGGGCCTGGCCGGGGCTGCACTGGACCCCAACCACCCTGGCGTGTGGACTCGCTAAAAATCGGCGATTAGATATTGGATTCCAGCGTCATTGAGGTCATTTCACTAATGAGTGCACCGCAAAGAGTTTCCTAATCCATCTGTGAGGGTGGCAACCGAAAGAGAATTTTAGAGCTGACAGAATAGGCGAGGAAAGGCATAGGAGATTTCCACACCCAGTAAGGAAGCCTTTCCCAAAGTGGAAGAAAGAAAGGAGCAAACAGAGACACCGGTAGCCCGCCCGGATCAGAGTCTGCCCCTGAGAGAAAGTACCCTGACCAGGTTCACCCGTGGGTGGGTCGCGAGCTAGCGGCATTCAGAAGAGCGAGGCCCCAGTCTGTGCAGAAGACACCTGCACTCGGGTGTGTGTGGCGGCACAATTCACAAGCAGCTCCAGATGTTAAACCAAGGAGAAGCCAGGGAGTTCCCAACGCCCCAGGTGTCCTCAGCCCACGACTGGCTGCTGTGGGAATGCGAAGCCCGGCTCCTTGTCTCAGAGCGGGGCAACCAGGAGGTGTGATGTCCACCCCGGGGTTCCCAGGAGGATCAGACTGAAGCTGGGACTTGGCCTGAAAGTGTCCCCTCGCATGGCCACCCCCTTCCCCTTCCTGCTCCTCTACTCCTGGTGCCCCTCCATCCAGGGGCCAGACCTTAAAGAGTCACCCGCAAGAGAATCCTGGTCCCAAAGGAGCCTTCTGGGGGACCCCTGCTGAGAGAGGTTGTGGGCATGGCCCGCTGGGGCTCTGCCCGACCCAGGGCTGAGAGATGCAACCTCCCAGCTCTGGGTCCCTGCAGGAAGTGTTGGCAAGCACAGGGCCAGTCCTCCAAAGGCCCAGGTGCAGGGAGCCCAGGCCAAGCAGCCTGTGGAAGAAGCCACATGCTGTGCCACCCCGGGGAACACGACTGCAGGCCCCGGCCCTTCCCACCTCCTCCTCCTCCTCCTCCTCCTCCTCCTCCTCCTCCTCCTCCTCCCACCCCGCCCCCGCCCCCGCCCCCACATGGCACAGGGCCCAGAGACACCTCAGACACTTGCTACCCAAAGTGCAAAGGGCATCAGTTGCTCCTCCAAACCCCCCCCAGCCCAGCAGACCGCATTGTCCAGCCAGCGCCCGGGCCTCCCTGGGGTGCCCAGCACAAAAGTGCAGACACCCACCGGACCCTCCATCTCAGTTTTCGGATGTTTTTGCCACTCTAAGGACCCGCAGGCCAGCTGGGCCTTCTGGCAGGACAGAGAGCCCCGGAATCCGACGTGGAGAGCTGGGTGTACGTCCCCATGAGGAGGCGGTCCCCACCTCCGCGGCTATCCCCTTGCGGGGAGCGGCAGCCGCGGGGCCTCAGAGAAGACACCAGGCTGGGCCCCCACGGCACAGCGGGAGCACGTCCCCCGCAGGCCACTTAGCGATGGCGGCCAGCCGGCGGACGGTTGGGTTGCGCGAGACGCTGCGGCCGCCCTGCTACCGGGTTCCTGGGAGGGCGTCCTGGAACCAGCGTCCACACCAAGCCCTTGGAAGGCCCAGGCGACGGAGGAGCCCCGTCAGGCAGGGGCCGAGGACGGTGACGGCCCGGGCGGGGAGGAGCGTGTCAGGCAGGGGCAGAGGACGGTGACAGGTGATAGGCCGGGCGGGAAGGAGTCAGTCAGGCAGGGGCCGTGGAGGAGACGGGCTGGGTAAGGGTTAGGGTTCGTGTCAGGGCACAAGTCACAATCGCAAAGACCTGGAAGCCACCCGAGTGCCCATCGACCCACGAGTGGGTAAATAAAATGTGGCGCGTGGACACCACGGAGTGCTATTCGGCTATGAGGAGCAGCGGTGAGGGGGCACCTCTCGTGGTTCTCCTGGCCAGAGCTGGAACCCGTTCCAGTAAGCCAAGTATCCCAAGAATGGACACACGAGCACCACGTGCTCGCGCTCACCAGCAAATGGGTACGAACCGATGGACACCTAAGTGGACACAGAGGAATCACCTTCTTCGGGTGGGTGTCGGGCGGGTGGGGGGAGGGGATGGGCATACACATCCATTAGGAATGGGGTGGGTACGCACCGACTGGGGGATGGGCGCACTTGAAGCTCTGACCCGAGGGGGGAGGCTGGGAGAGGGCAACGCACCCGACCTTAACATTGGTGCCCCCACAATATGCTGGAACAACATGAGAGGTAAATGAATAAGAACACGGGGGGGGGGGAGGGGGGCACGGGCAACACATGTCACCTTAATACTTGGACTCCCATCATCTGCTTGAAAAGAGAGAGAAAAGAAAATGCAATAATAGAGATAAGAGACACTTTTTAAAAATAATGAATCCGGCCGGGCGCTGTGGCTCACGCCTGTAATCCTAGCTCTTGGGAGGCCGAGGCGGGCGGATTGCTCAAGGTCAGGAGTTCAAAACCAGCCTGAGCAAGAGCGAGACCCCGTCTCTACTATAAATAGAAAGGAATTAATTGGCCAACTGATATATATATATAAAAAATTAGCGGGGCATGGTGGCGCATGCCTGCAGTCCCAGCTACCCGGGAGGCTGAGGCAGAAGGATCACTGGAGCCCAGGAGTTTGAAGTTGCTGTGAGCTAGGCTGACGCCACGGCACTCACTCTAGCCTGGGCAACAAACCGAGACTCTGTCTCAAAAAAAAAAAAAAAAAATGAATCCGAAGAGAAAAGTAAAAGGAGGCCTGTGGAGCAGGTCTGGGTGTGACTCCGGATCCCCCAACATCAGGTGCCACCACCAAAGATTCCTACGTGTAGCCCATAGAACCCCAAAAGCAACGGGAGGAGTTCTGGTCACATACTCCCTCAAAATGACATCCTGGCCTTCTTCTGGAACTCCCTCCCCTCTCAGACTCTCAAGGTTTCCTCCAGCGTGTCGGCTCCCACAGAGCAGACCTTTGGTCTGAGACCTGACTGTCCAGAAGCCACGCATGCTGCCGCGTGGCGGCGGTGTCGCGGCTCGGGACAAGAGGAGGCCCCACGGTGCGGGCTGGGGCGCCAGGCACCGCGGCGGGCGCTGAGGGTGGGGGTCACCCCCACCCCGGGCCGCCCCCGCACTCCCAGAAACGCGACAGAACCAGAGGCAAAAAAAAAAAGAAGAAGCCTACGGCACCCGGTATTCCCGGGCGGTCTCCCATCCAAGTTCTAACCAGGCCCGAGCCTGCTTAGCTTCCGAGACCAGACGGGATCGGGCGCGTTCGGGGTGGTGTGGCCGTGGACGGCGGAGGGCGCCCCTGCCCCGCTCAAGAAGCCGAGCCTCTCTGCGCTTCCCCGCCGCCTCCTCCCCCCGCCCCAGGCCCCGCGCCGGGTCGGGCCTGTTGAGTTCGCCGGCCGGGTCCCGCGGGCTCCGAGGGACGGGGGTGACAGGCGGGGCGGGCTGGGGTTGGGGGCTGTCTCTGTATACACACACACTCACACTCACACTCACTCACTCACTCACACTCACACAAGATGCGCCTCCACGGCTGGACCCGCCAAGGTGGAGACCTTCAAGCCCCCTTCCTCTCCTTGCCTGGCCTCCTTCACCTCCCCGCCCCCCACCCCAAGCGCACGGGCGGGAGGGGCGGGGCGCTCGCCCTTTGACCCCAGCCAGGGGCGGCCCTCCCCCACAACCCCTTTCAGCTGCGCCCCCCACCCTGTGGCCCTGCGGCCGCCTATTCCCCCGGGCCAGGGCTGGGGCACAGCGCACGGGGGAGGGGAGCCAGTGTATGGGGCGTCTCTCTCTCTCTCTCTCTCTCTCTCTCTCTCTCTCTCTCTCTCTCTCTCTCTCTCTCTCTCTCTCGGGATGTGTCCCATGGGTGGGGTGGGGTGGCGTGGTTTGTGGGGCGCTGAAGAAATCAGTCCCCTCCATCTCCTCCCTCTGGAAAACACCCAAGCCCTTGGAGAACTGCCCGCACCTCTACCTACCGTGGGGGCCGGGACCCTCCTCTGTGTCCTCCTGTGGCCCAGTCCAAGGGGCCTGGGCCTGGCCGGGGCTGCACTGGACCCCAACCACCCTGGCGTGTGGACTCGCTAAAAATCGGCGATTAGATATTGGATTCCAGCGTCATTGAGGTCATTTCACTAATGAGTGCACCGCAAAGAGTTTCCTAATCCATCTGTGAGGGTGGCAACCGAAAGAGAATTTTAGAGCTGACAGAATAGGCGAGGAAAGGCATAGGAGATTTCCACACCCAGTAAGGAAGCCTTTCCCAAAGTGGAAGAAAGAAAGGAGCAAACAGAGACACCGGTAGCCCGCCCGGATCAGAGTCTGCCCCTGAGAGAAAGTACCCTGACCAGGTTCACCCGTGGGTGGGTCGCGAGCTAGCGGCATTCAGAAGAGCGAGGCCCCAGTCTGTGCAGAAGACACCTGCACTCGGGTGTGTGTGGCGGCACAATTCACAAGCAGCTCCAGATGTTAAACCAAGGAGAAGCCAGGGAGTTCCCAACGCCCCAGGTGTCCTCAGCCCACGACTGGCTGCTGTGGGAATGCGAAGCCCGGCTCCTTGTCTCAGAGCGGGGCAACCAGGAGGTGTGATGTCCACCCCGGGGTTCCCAGGAGGATCAGACTGAAGCTGGGACTTGGCCTGAAAGTGTCCCCTCGCATGGCCACCCCCTTCCCCTTCCTGCTCCTCTACTCCTGGTGCCCCTCCATCCAGGGGCCAGACCTTAAAGAGTCACCCGCAAGAGAATCCTGGTCCCAAAGGAGCCTTCTGGGGGACCCCTGCTGAGAGAGGTTGTGGGCATGGCCCGCTGGGGCTCTGCCCGACCCAGGGCTGAGAGATGCAACCTCCCAGCTCTGGGTCCCTGCAGGAAGTGTTGGCAAGCACAGGGCCAGTCCTCCAAAGGCCCAGGTGCAGGGAGCCCAGGCCAAGCAGCCTGTGGAAGAAGCCACATGCTGTGCCACCCCGGGGAACACGACTGCAGGCCCCGGCCCTTCCCACCTCCTCCTCCTCCTCCTCCTCCTCCTCCTCCTCCTCCTCCTCCCACCCCGCCCCCGCCCCCGCCCCCACATGGCACAGGGCCCAGAGACACCTCAGACACTTGCTACCCAAAGTGCAAAGGGCATCAGTTGCTCCTCCAAACCCCCCCCAGCCCAGCAGACCGCATTGTCCAGCCAGCGCCCGGGCCTCCCTGGGGTGCCCAGCACAAAAGTGCAGACACCCACCGGACCCTCCATCTCAGTTTTCGGATGTTTTTGCCACTCTAAGGACCCGCAGGCCAGCTGGGCCTTCTGGCAGGACAGAGAGCCCCGGAATCCGACGTGGAGAGCTGGGTGTACGTCCCCATGAGGAGGCGGTCCCCACCTCCGCGGCTATCCCCTTGCGGGGAGCGGCAGCCGCGGGGCCTCAGAGAAGACACCAGGCTGGGCCCCCACGGCACAGCGGGAGCACGTCCCCCGCAGGCCACTTAGCGATGGCGGCCAGCCGGCGGACGGTTGGGTTGCGCGAGACGCTGCGGCCGCCCTGCTACCGGGTTCCTGGGAGGGCGTCCTGGAACCAGCGTCCACACCAAGCCCTTGGAAGGCCCAGGCGACGGAGGAGCCCCGTCAGGCAGGGGCCGAGGACGGTGACAGGTGATAGGCCGGGCGGGAAGGAGTCAGTCAGGCAGGGGCCGTGGAGGAGACGGGCTGGGTAAGGGTTAGGGTTCGTGTCAGGGCACAAGTCACAATCGCAAAGACCTGGAAGCCACCCGAGTGCCCATCGACCCACGAGTGGGTAAATAAAATGTGGCGCGTGGACACCACGGAGTGCTATTCGGCTATGAGGAGCAGCGGTGAGGGGGCACCTCTCGTGGTTCTCCTGGCCAGAGCTGGAACCCGTTCCAGTAAGCCAAGTATCCCAAGAATGGACACACGAGCACCACGTGCTCGCGCTCACCAGCAAATGGGTACGAACCGATGGACACCTAAGTGGACACAGAGGAATCACCTTCTTCGGGTGGGTGTCGGGCGGGTGGGGGGAGGGGATGGGCATACACATCCATTAGGAATGGGGTGGGTACGCACCGACTGGGGGATGGGCGCACTTGAAGCTCTGACCCGAGGGGGGAGGCTGGGAGAGGGCAACGCACCCGACCTTAACATTGGTGCCCCCACAATATGCTGGAACAACATGAGAGGTAAATGAATAAGAACACGGGGGGGGGGGGGAGGGGGGCACGGGCAACACATGTCACCTTAATACTTGGACTCCCATCATCTGCTTGAAAAGAGAGAGAAAAGAAAATGCAATAATAGAGATAAGAGACACTTTTTAAAAATAATGAATCCGGCCGGGCGCTGTGGCTCACGCCTGTAATCCTAGCTCTTGGGAGGCCGAGGCGGGCGGATTGCTCAAGGTCAGGAGTTCAAAACCAGCCTGAGCAAGAGCGAGACCCCGTCTCTACTATAAATAGAAAGGAATTAATTGGCCAACTGATATATATATATAAAAAATTAGCGGGGCATGGTGGCGCATGCCTGCAGTCCCAGCTACCCGGGAGGCTGAGGCAGAAGGATCACTGGAGCCCAGGAGTTTGAAGTTGCTGTGAGCTAGGCTGACGCCACGGCACTCACTCTAGCCTGGGCAACAAACCGAGACTCTGTCTCAAAAAAAAAAAAAAAAAATGAATCCGAAGAGAAAAGTAAAAGGAGGCCTGTGGAGCAGGTCTGGGTGTGACTCCGGATCCCCCAACATCAGGTGCCACCACCAAAGATTCCTACGTGTAGCCCATAGAACCCCAAAAGCAACGGGAGGAGTTCTGGTCACATACTCCCTCAAAATGACATCCTGGCCTTCTTCTGGAACTCCCTCCCCTCTCAGACTCTCAAGGTTTCCTCCAGCGTGTCGGCTCCCACAGAGCAGACCTTTGGTCTGAGACCTGACTGTCCAGAAGCCACGCATGCTGCCGCGTGGCGGCGGTGTCGCGGCTCGGGACAAGAGGAGGCCCCACGGTGCGGGCTGGGGCGCCAGGCACCGCGGCGGGCGCTGAGGGTGGGGGTCACCCCCACCCCGGGCCGCCCCCGCACTCCCAGAAACGCGACAGAACCAGAGGCAAAAAAAAAAAGAAGAAGCCTACGGCACCCGGTATTCCCGGGCGGTCTCCCATCCAAGTTCTAACCAGGCCCGAGCCTGCTTAGCTTCCGAGACCAGACGGGATCGGGCGCGTTCGGGGTGGTGTGGCCGTGGACGGCGGAGGGCGCCCCTGCCCCGCTCAAGAAGCCGAGCCTCTCTGCGCTTCCCCGCCGCCTCCTCCCCCCGCCCCAGGCCCCGCGCCGGGTCGGGCCTGTTGAGTTCGCCGGCCGGGTCCCGCGGGCTCCGAGGGACGGGGGTGACAGGCGGGGCGGGCTGGGGTTGGGGGCTGTCTCTGTATACACACACACTCACACTCACACTCACTCACTCACTCACTCACACTCACACAAGATGCGCCTCCACGGCTGGACCCGCCAAGGTGGAGACCTTCAAGCCCCCTTCCTCTCCTTGCCTGGCCTCCTTCACCTCCCCGCCCCCCACCCCCAGCGCACGGGCGGGAGGGGCGGGGCGCTCGCCCTTTGACCCCAGCCAGGGGCGGCCCTCCCCCACAACCCCTTTCAGCTGCGCCCCCCACCCTGTGGCCCTGCGGCCGCCTATTCCCCCGGGCCAGGGCTGGGGCACAGCGCACGGGGGAGGGGAGCCAGTGTATGGGGCGTCTCTCTCTCTCTCTCTCTCTCTCTCTCTCTCTCTCTCTCTCTCTCTCTCTCTCTCTCTCTCTCGGGATGTGTCCCATGGGTGGGGTGGGGTGGCGTGGTTTGTGGGGCGCTGAAGAAATCAGTCCCCTCCATCTCCTCCCTCTGGAAAACACCCAAGCCCTTGGAGAACTGCCCGCACCTCTACCTACCGTGGGGGCCGGGACCCTCCTCTGTGTCCTCCTGTGGCCCAGTCCAAGGGGCCTGGGCCTGGCCGGGGCTGCACTGGACCCCAACCACCCTGGCGTGTGGACTCGCTAAAAATCGGCGATTAGATATTGGATTCCAGCGTCATTGAGGTCATTTCACTAATGAGTGCACCGCAAAGAGTTTCCTAATCCATCTGTGAGGGTGGCAACCGAAAGAGAATTTTAGAGCTGACAGAATAGGCGAGGAAAGGCATAGGAGATTTCCACACCCAGTAAGGAAGCCTTTCCCAAAGTGGAAGAAAGAAAGGAGCAAACAGAGACACCGGTAGCCCGCCCGGATCAGAGTCTGCCCCTGAGAGAAAGTACCCTGACCAGGTTCACCCGTGGGTGGGTCGCGAGCTAGCGGCATTCAGAAGAGCGAGGCCCCAGTCTGTGCAGAAGACACCTGCACTCGGGTGTGTGTGGCGGCACAATTCACAAGCAGCTCCAGATGTTAAACCAAGGAGAAGCCAGGGAGTTCCCAACGCCCCAGGTGTCCTCAGCCCACGACTGGCTGCTGTGGGAATGCGAAGCCCGGCTCCTTGTCTCAGAGCGGGGCAACCAGGAGGTGTGATGTCCACCCCGGGGTTCCCAGGAGGATCAGACTGAAGCTGGGACTTGGCCTGAAAGTGTCCCCTCGCATGGCCACCCCCTTCCCCTTCCTGCTCCTCTACTCCTGGTGCCCCTCCATCCAGGGGCCAGACCTTAAAGAGTCACCCGCAAGAGAATCCTGGTCCCAAAGGAGCCTTCTGGGGGACCCCTGCTGAGAGAGGTTGTGGGCATGGCCCGCTGGGGCTCTGCCCGACCCAGGGCTGAGAGATGCAACCTCCCAGCTCTGGGTCCCTGCAGGAAGTGTTGGCAAGCACAGGGCCAGTCCTCCAAAGGCCCAGGTGCAGGGAGCCCAGGCCAAGCAGCCTGTGGAAGAAGCCACATGCTGTGCCACCCCGGGGAACACGACTGCAGGCCCCGGCCCTTCCCACCTCCTCCTCCTCCTCCTCCTCCTCCTCCTCCTCCTCCTCCTCCTCCTCCCACCCCGCCCCCGCCCCCGCCCCCACATGGCACAGGGCCCAGAGACACCTCAGACACTTGCTACCCAAAGTGCAAAGGGCATCAGTTGCTCCTCCAAACCCCCCCCAGCCCAGCAGACCGCATTGTCCAGCCAGCGCCCGGGCCTCCCTGGGGTGCCCAGCACAAAAGTGCAGACACCCACCGGACCCTCCATCTCAGTTTTCGGATGTTTTTGCCACTCTAAGGACCCGCAGGCCAGCTGGGCCTTCTGGCAGGACAGAGAGCCCCGGAATCCGACGTGGAGAGCTGGGTGTACGTCCCCATGAGGAGGCGGTCCCCACCTCCGCGGCTATCCCCTTGCGGGGAGCGGCAGCCGCGGGGCCTCAGAGAAGACACCAGGCTGGGCCCCCACGGCACAGCGGGAGCACGTCCCCCGCAGGCCACTTAGCGATGGCGGCCAGCCGGCGGACGGTTGGGTTGCGCGAGACGCTGCGGCCGCCCTGCTACCGGGTTCCTGGGAGGGCGTCCTGGAACCAGCGTCCACACCAAGCCCTTGGAAGGCCCAGGCGACGGAGGAGCCCCGTCAGGCAGGGGCCGAGGACGGTGACAGGTGATAGGCCGGGCGGGAAGGAGTCAGTCAGGCAGGGGCCGTGGAGGAGACGGGCTGGGTAAGGGTTAGGGTTCGTGTCAGGGCACAAGTCACAATCGCAAAGACCTGGAAGCCACCCGAGTGCCCATCGACCCACGAGTGGGTAAATAAAATGTGGCGCGTGGACACCACGGAGTGCTATTCGGCTATGAGGAGCAGCGGTGAGGGGGCACCTCTCGTGGTTCTCCTGGCCAGAGCTGGAACCCGTTCCAGTAAGCCAAGTATCCCAAGAATGGACACACGAGCACCACGTGCTCGCGCTCACCAGCAAATGGGTACGAACCGATGGACACCTAAGTGGACACAGAGGAATCACCTTCTTCGGGTGGGTGTCGGGCGGGTGGGGGGAGGGGATGGGCATACACATCCATTAGGAATGGGGTGGGTACGCACCGACTGGGGGATGGGCGCACTTGAAGCTCTGACCCGAGGGGGGAGGCTGGGAGAGGGCAACGCACCCGACCTTAACATTGGTGCCCCCACAATATGCTGGAACAACATGAGAGGTAAATGAATAAGAACACGGGGGGGGGGAGGGGGGCACGGGCAACACATGTCACCTTAATACTTGGACTCCCATCATCTGCTTGAAAAGAGAGAGAAAAGAAAATGCAATAATAGAGATAAGAGACACTTTTTAAAAATAATGAATCCGGCCGGGCGCTGTGGCTCACGCCTGTAATCCTAGCTCTTGGGAGGCCGAGGCGGGCGGATTGCTCAAGGTCAGGAGTTCAAAACCAGCCTGAGCAAGAGCGAGACCCCGTCTCTACTATAAATAGAAAGGGGGGGGCGGAGCAAGATGGCGGACGAATAACACCGCCAGACAGAGGGTCTCTACAGAAAAGACCAATTCTAGCAGAAACTAGAGGAAAGAAGCAAGAAGACGAGCATACAGCGGACAAGGGCCGGAAGGAGGGGTACCTGAGACCCCGGGAGACTCCACGGGAGGAGGCTGCGGAGGAGAACTGGAGGCTGAGACCACCGGAGCAGCCCGGAGACCAGCTGCAAGGGTAGGTGGAATTGCTGTTTCCCCTCCCCTGCATTCGGGACTGCTGGCGGGCTCCCCAGTGGGTGGAGAGACCTGCGGACATCAGCCCAGAGACTGCCGCCGCTTGCCAACGGTGAGCCTGTAGCAGACGTGGCACCAGGTTCCCAACTTCCTCCGGGCACCTCCGTGTGCACGGACCCGAGCCGCGCGGCAGGCGCCATATTGCCTCCTCCTCCCCTCCGCCGACCCTACCCGCGGCTGCCCAGAGAGACAATACAGCCACCAGCCGGAGGCACCTCCAGGGAACGGGACCTTCCCGTTTGGGACCCCGCCCGCCCTCCCAGGTGCTGCTGGCACCGTGTTCCCAGGAAAACGGTGCCGACTCAGAGGCTGAGAGACATAGACCCAGCTTGGGCTCCCTGTGGGTGAATTAGGACCGGAAATCCTCTCCCTGGTGGGAATACAGTTTGAACTCTGGGACCCAGAGGTCGGACCTGCAGACCAAATCCCCTGCACCGAGGGCTAGCATTGCCCCGGGCACAGAAGGATTATACGCGAACAGCCTACTGAGGGCTGTGTGCCTCCAGGGGCGGATCGGCGTCCTAGAGGGCAACCCTCCTCCCAGGAGGAGGCCGTGCGCCCAACCCAGGTGGCGTTCCTGTGCAGGGAACCTCCCCGCCGGCACCACAGTCCGGGGAGGCCTGGTGGCTTGTGGTCTGGCCTGCTGGCAGAGGCCCAGGAGTAGCTGCAGAGTTGGGGAGGGTGGAAAGAAGCGAGGCCTGCTGCAGACTGCGGGTCTCAGACAGCCCCACCCCCACCTCCAGACTTTCTGGCTGAGCGGGACCATTCCAGCCCTGCCCTGACAGCTTTCCCTGTAAGCTGAGAACAGAACTTTGACCCCTGCTAACGGCCTGAGGGCAGGCTTACCCAACCCAGCTCCGCCCAGAACGAGAGCTGATAACAGGACTCAAAATCAACACCATAGCCTGTTCCTCCAAGCAAACGCCACCTACTGACAGGGGCGGCATCTTGCACAGCCTTTCCACGGCATCCACTGACTCAATATACAGGGAGTGGTCCAATTTCACCCACAGGCACCACCTAACGCCTCAGAAACTAAACAAGGTGTGTGAATACCCAAACAATAACCTAAGGAAAGAAACAACAACTGATCGACATGGGAAGAAATCAGCGAAAGAACTCAGGAAATATGAAGAACCAAACGGAAAACACACCCCCAAGGAGGAGCACCAGCCCCCTAGAAACGGACACCGACCAAAATCAGGCAACCAATATGACAGAAAAGGAATTTCGTAAGTGGATCATAAGAACACTCACCCAGCTGCAACAACAACTCAATAACCAACACCAAGAAAACACAAAAAACCTCCAAGAAATGGAACAAAGGTTCAACAAAGAGATTGACACAGTGAAGAAAACTTTAACCGAAGTCCTGGAGATGAAGAATCAACTCAGAGAACTACAAAATACTGTGGAAAGTCTCAAGAACAGGGTAGATCAAGCAGAAGAAAGAATCTCAGAGCTTGAAGATAACACCTTCCAATTAAATAAATCAGTCACAGAAATACAGCAGAGAAACAAGAGAAAAGACCAAAGCCTACAAGAGCTGTGGGATTATGTGAAAAAACCTAACGTGAGGGTCATAGGTTTAGCCGAAGGGGAGGAAGACAACACTCAAGGGCTGGACAAGCTTTTTGAAGATATAATAGAGGAAAATTTCCCAGGCCTTGCTCAAAATCTCGATATACAAGTTCAAGAAGCCCAGAGGACCCCTGGGAGATTCAATGCAAACAGGAAGACGTCACGTCATGCAGTCATCAGACTGACCAAAGTATCAACTAAAGAGGCCCTTCTAAGAGCTGTAAGACAAAAGAAGCAAGTGACATACAAGGGAAAGCCAATTCGAATAACATCAGACTTCTCTAATGAGACTTTACAAGCAAGGAGAGACTGGGGCCCCATTCTCACTCTTTTGAAACAAAACAATGCCCAGCCTAGAATATTATTCCCTGCAAAACTAAGCTTCATATATGAAGGAGAAATAAAAACATTCTCAGACAAGCAAAGGCTCAGAGAATTCACCAAGACAAGACCAGCCCTACAAGAAGTACTTAAAACAGCGTTACGCACGGAACATCATAATAATAATCCACGGATATAAAAACAACCAAAACCCAAAGATATTAAAGGCCAGATATTACAATGGCTCAAGACAGAAACCATAGCAACAACATCCAACCCAACAGAATGATCAGTAATCTACCTTACCTATCAGTTCTCTCAATAAATGTGAATGGCTTAAACTCTCCACTCAAGAGACATAGGCTGGCTGAATGGATAAGAAAATACAGGCCAAGTATATGCTGTCTTCAGGAAACACATTTAACCTGCAAGGATGCACATAGACTAAAAATAAAAGGGTGGAGATCAATATTCCAAGCAAATAGAAACCAAAAGAAGGCTGGTGTGGCAGTTCTAATTTCAGACGATTTAGTTTTTAAACCAACAAAAGTAGTAAAAGACAAAGAGGGTCATTATATAATGGTGAAGGGCACAGTCCAACAAGAGGAGATAACAATTTTAAATATATATGCACCCAACTTAGGTGCACCCAGATTCATAAAGCAAACCTTACTGGAGCTAAGCAAATGGATTAATAGCAACTCCATAATCGCCGGAGATTTCAACACCCCACTGACGGCACGAGACAGATCCTCCAAACAGAAAATTAATAAAGAAATAATGGACTTAAACAAAACTCTAGAACAATTGGGTCTGACAGACATCTACAGAACATTCTACCCAAAATCCACTGAATATACGTTCTTCTCATCAGCTCACGGGACATTCTCTAAGATTGACCATATCCTAGGACACAAAGAAAATCTCAAGAAATTTAAAAAAATAGAAATCATACCATGTACTTTCTCAGATCACAGTGGAATAAAACTAGAAATCAACCCTAACAGAAACTCACATTTCTACACAAAAACGTGGAAATTAAACAACCTCCTACTAAATGATTACTTCGTAAATGAAGAAATCAAGACGGAAATAAAAAACTTCTATGAAGAAAACGACAATGGAGAGACAAGTTATCAACTCCTCTGGGACACAGCTAAAGCAGTTCTGAGAGGAAAGTTTATCTCCATAAATGCCTATAACCAAAAGGCAAGAAGATCACAAATAGACAATCTAATGAAACGACTCAAAGAGCTGGAAAAAGAAGAACAGACCAACCCCAAACCCAGCAGAAGAAGTGAAATCAACAAGATCAAATCAGAACTAAACGAAATTGAAAACAGGAAAGCTATTCAGGAGATTAATAAAACAAAAAGTTGGTTCTTTGAAAAAATAAACAAAATTGACACGCCATTGGCTAAGCTAACGAAAAGCAGAAAAGAGAAATCTCTAATAAGCTCCATCAGGAATGAAAAAGGAGATATCACAACTGATCCCAAAGAGATACAAGATACAATTTATGAATACTACAAAAATCTTTATGCACACAAACTGGAAAATGTGGAGGAAATGGACAAATTTCTAGAAACACACAGCCTCCCTAGGCTCAACCAGGAAGAAATAGATTCCCTGAACAGACCAATCTCAACAGCTGAAATAGAAACAGCAATTAAAAATCTCCCTAAAAAGAAAAGTCCCGGTCCAGATGGCTTCACACCTGAATTTTACCATACTTACAAAGAAGAACTAGTACCTATCTTGCAGAAACTATTCCACAACATCGAGAAGAACGGAAACCTCCCCGACACCTTTTATGAAGCGAATATTACTCTGATACCAAAACCAGGAAAAGATGCAACAAAAAAAGAAAACTACAGACCAATATCCCTAATGAATATAGATGCAAAAATTTTCAACAAAATCTTAGCTAACCGAATCCAGACACTTATCAAAAAATTAATCCACCACGACCAAGTGGGCTTCATCCCAGGGATGCAGGGATGGTTCAACATACGTAAATCTATAAATGCAATTCACCACATCAACAGAAGCAAAAACAAAGACCACATGATTCTTTCAATAGATGCAGAAAAAGCTTTTGACAAAATTCAACACCCTTTCATGATACGAACACTTAAGAAAATAGGCATAGAAGGGACATACCTAAAAATGATACAAGCCATATATGACAGACCCGTAGCCAACATCATACTGAATGGGGAAAGACTGAAATCATTCCCACTTAGAACTGGAACCAGACAAGGCTGCCCACTATCTCCACTTCTATTCAACATAGTGCTGGAAGTCTTGGCTACAGCAATCAGACAGGAAAATGGAATCAAAGGTATCCAAATAGGGGCAGAAGAGATCAAACTTTCACTGTTTGCTGATGATATGATATTGTATCTAGAAAACCCCAAGGATTCAACCAAGAAACTCCTGGAACTGATCAATGAATTTAGTAAAGTCTCAGGATACAAAATTAATACACAGAAATCAGAGGCATTCATATACGCCAACAACAATCTAATTGAGAACCAAATCAAAGACTCAATTCCCTTCACAATAGCAACAAAGAAATTAAAGTACCTAGGAATATATTTAACCAAAGAGGTAAAAGACCTCTACAGGGAGAACTATGAAACACTGAGGAAGGAAATAGCAGAGGATGTAAACAGATGGAAATCCATACCATGCTCATGGATCGGCAGACTCAATATCGTCAAAATGTCTATACTACCCAAACTGATCTACAGATTCAATGCAATACCTATTAAAATCCCATCAGCATTCTTCACAGATATAGAAAAAATAATTTTACGCTTCGTATGGAACCAAAGAAGACCCCGAATATCAAGAGCAATTCTAGGCAACAAAAACAAAATGGGAGGCATTAATATGCCAGATATCAAACTATACTACAAAGCTGTAGTAATTAAAACAATATGGTATTGGCACAAAAACAGGAATATTGACCAGTGGAACAGATGTGAGAATCCTGATATAAAACCATCCTCATATAGCCGTCTCATCTTTGACAAAGCAGACAAAAACATACGCTGGGGAAAAGAATCCCTCTTCAATAAATGGTGCTGGGAAAACTGGATAGCCACCTGTAGAAGGCTAAAACAGGACCCACACCTTTCACCTCTCACAAAAACCAACTCACGCTGGATAACAGACTTAAACCTAAGATATGAAACTATTAGAACTCTAGAGGAAAAAGTTGGAAACACTCTCCTAGACATCGGCCTGGGCAAAGAGTTTATGAAGAAGTCCCCAAAGGCAATCACAGCAGCAACAAAAATAAATAAATGGGACATGATCAAACTACAAAGCTTCTGCACAGCCAAAGAAATAGTCATGAAAGTAAACAGACAACCTACAGAATGGGAGAAAATTTTTGCATCCTATGCATCCGATAAGGGACTGATAACTAGAATATACTTAGAACTCACGAAAATTAGGAAGAAAAAATCAAATAACCCCATTAAAAAGTGGGCAAAGGACTTGAACAGAAATTTTTCTAAAGAAGACAGAAGAATGGCCAACAAACATATGAAGAAATGCTCAACATCTCTAATCATCAGGGAAATGCAAATCAAAACCACAATGAGATATCACTTAACCCCAGTGAGAATGGCCTTTATCAAAAAATCTCCAAACAATAAATGCTGGCGTGGTTGCGGAGAGAGAGGAACACTCCTACACTGCTGGTGGGACTGCAAACTAGTTCAACCTCTGTGGAAAGCAATATGGAGATACCTTAAAGCGATACAAGTGAATCTACCATTTGATCCAGCAATCCCATTGCTGGGCATCTACCCAAATGATCCAGTGACACTCTACAAAAAAGACACCTGCACTCGAATGTTTATAGCAGCACAATTCATAATTGCAAGGCTGTGGAAACAGCCCAAGTGCCCATCAATCAAAGAATGGATTAATAAAATGTGGTATATGTACACCATGGAGTACTATTCAGCTCTAAGAAACAATGGTGATATAGCACACCTTATATTTTCCTGGTTAGAGCTGGAACCCATACTACTAAGTGAAGTATCCCAAGAATGGAAAAACAAGCACCAGATATATTCTCCAGCAAACTGGTATTAAGTGAGTAGCACCTAAGTGGACACATAGGTGCTACAGTAATAGGGTATTGGGCGGGTGGGAGGGGGGAGGGGGGCGGGTATATACATACATAGTGAGTGAGATGTGCACCATCTGGGGGATGGTCATGATGGAGACTCAGACTTTTGGGGGGAGGGGGGGAAATGGGCATTTATTGAAACCTTAAAATCTGTACCCCCATAATATGCCAAAATAAAAAAAAATAATTATAAAAAAAAAAAATAAAAAAAAAAAAAAATAAATAAATAAATAGAAAGGAATTAATTGGCCAACTGATATATATATATAAAAAATTAGCGGGGCATGGTGGCGCATGCCTGCAGTCCCAGCTACCCGGGAGGCTGAGGCAGAAGGATCACTGGAGCCCAGGAGTTTGAAGTTGCTGTGAGCTAGGCTGACGCCACGGCACTCACTCTAGCCTGGGCAACAAACCGAGACTCTGTCTCAAAAAAAAAAAAAAAAAATGAATCCGAAGAGAAAAGTAAAAGGAGGCCTGTGGAGCAGGTCTGGGTGTGACTCCGGATCCCCCAACATCAGGTGCCACCACCAAAGATTCCTACGTGTAGCCCATAGAACCCCAAAAGCAACGGGAGGAGTTCTGGTCACATACTCCCTCAAAATGACATCCTGGCCTTCTTCTGGAACTCCCTCCCCTCTCAGACTCTCAAGGTTTCCTCCAGCGTGTCGGCTCCCACAGAGCAGACCTTTGGTCTGAGACCTGACTGTCCAGAAGCCACGCATGCTGCCGCGTGGCGGCGGTGTCGCGGCTCGGGACAAGAGGAGGCCCCACGGTGCGGGCTGGGGCGCCAGGCACCGCGGCGGGCGCTGAGGGTGGGGGTCACCCCCACCCCGGGCCGCCCCCACACTCCCAGAAACGCGACAGAACCAGAGGCAAAAAAAAAAAGAAGAAGCCTACGGCACCCGGTATTCCCGGGCGGTCTCCCATCCAAGTTCTAACCAGGCCCGAGCCTGCTTAGCTTCCGAGACCAGACGGGATCGGGCGCGTTCGGGGTGGTGTGGCCGTGGACGGCGGAGGGCGCCCCTGCCCCGCTCAAGAAGCCGAGCCTCTCTGCGCTTCCCCGCCGCCTCCTCCCCCCGCCCCAGGCCCCGCGCCGGGTCGGGCCTGTTGAGTTCGCCGGCCGGGTCCCGCGGGCTCCGAGGGACGGGGGTGACAGGCGGGGCGGGCCGGGGTTGGGGGCTGTCTCTGTATACACACACACTCACACTCACTCACTCACTCACACTCACACAAGATGCGCCTCCACGGCTGGACCCGCCAAGGTGGAGACCTTCAAGCCCCCTTCCTCTCCTTGCCTGGCCTCCTTCACCTCCCCGCCCCCCACCCCCAGCGCACGGGCGGGAGGGGCGGGGCGCTCGCCCTTTGCCCAGCCAGGGGCGGCCCTCCCCCACAACGCCTTTCACCTGCGCCCCCCACCCTGTGGCCCTGCGGCCGCCTATTCCCCCGGGCCAGGGCTGGGGCACAGCGCACGGGGGAGGGGAGCCAGTGTATGGGGCGTCTCTCTCTCTCTCTCTCTCTCTCTCTCTCTCTCTCTCTCTCTCTCTCTCTCTCTCTCTCTCTCTCGATGTGTCCCATGGGTGGGGTGGGGTGGCGTGGTTTGTGGGGCGCTGAAGAAATCAGTCCCCTCCATCTCCTCCCTCTGGAAAACACCCAAGCCCTTGGAGAACTGCCCGCACCTCTACCTACCGTGGGGGCCGGGACCCTCCTCTGTGTCCTCCTGTGGCCCAGTCCAAGGGGCCTGGGCCTGGCCGGGGCTGCACTGGACCCCAACCACCCTGGCGTGTGGACTCGCTAAAAATCGGCGATTAGATATTGGATTCCAGCGTCATTGAGGTCATTTCACTAATGAGTGCACCGCAAAGAGTTTCCTAATCCATCTGTGAGGGTGGCAACCGAAAGAGAATTTTAGAGCTGACAGAATAGGCGAGGAAAGGCATAGGAGATTTCCACACCCAGTAAGGAAGCCTTTCCCAAAGTGGAAGAAAGAAAGGAGCAAACAGAGACACCGGTAGCCCGCCCGGATCAGAGTCTGCCCCTGAGAGAAAGTACCCTGACCAGGTTCACCCGTGGGTGGGTCGCGAGCTAGCGGCATTCAGAAGAGCGAGGCCCCAGTCTGTGCAGAAGACACCTGCACTCGGGTGTGTGTGGCGGCACAATTCACAAGCAGCTCCAGATGTTAAACCAAGGAGAAGCCAGGGAGTTCCCAACGCCCCAGGTGTCCTCAGCCCACGACTGGCTGCTGTGGGAATGCGAAGCCCGGCTCCTTGTCTCAGAGCGGGGCAACCAGGAGGTGTGATGTCCACCCCGGGGTTCCCAGGAGGATCAGACTGAAGCTGGGACTTGGCCTGAAAGTGTCCCCTCGCATGGCCACCCCCTTCCCCTTCCTGCTCCTCTACTCCTGGTGCCCCTCCATCCAGGGGCCAGACCTTAAAGAGTCACCCGCAAGAGAATCCTGGTCCCAAAGGAGCCTTCTGGGGGACCCCTGCTGAGAGAGGTTGTGGGCATGGCCCGCTGGGGCTCTGCCCGACCCAGGGCTGAGAGATGCAACCTCCCAGCTCTGGGTCCCTGCAGGAAGTGTTGGCAAGCACAGGGCCAGTCCTCCAAAGGCCCAGGTGCAGGGAGCCCAGGCCAAGCAGCCTGTGGAAGAAGCCACATGCTGTGCCACCCCGGGGAACACGACTGCAGGCCCCCGCCCTTCCCACCTCCTCCTCCTCCTCCTCCTCCTCCTCCTCCTCCTCCTCCTCCCACCCCGCCCCCGCCCCCGCCCCCACATGGCACAGGGCCCAGAGACACCTCAGACACTTGCTACCCAAAGTGCAAAGGGCATCAGTTGCTCCTCCAAACCCCCCCCAGCCCAGCAGACCGCATTGTCCAGCCAGCCCCCGGGCCTCCCTGGGGTGCCCAGCACAAAAGTGCAGACACCCACCGGACCCTCCATCTCAGTTTTCGGATGTTTTTGCCACTCTAAGGACCCGCAGGCCAGCTGGGCCTTCTGGCAGGACAGAGAGCCCCGGAATCCGACGTGGAGAGCTGGGTGTACGTCCCCATGAGGAGGCGGTCCCCACCTCCGCGGCTATCCCCTTGCGGGGAGCGGCAGCCGCGGGGCCTCAGAGAAGACACCAGGCTGGGCCCCCACGGCACAGCGGGAGCACGTCCCCCGCAGGCCACTTAGCGATGGCGGCCAGCCGGCGGACGGTTGGGTTGCGCGAGACGCTGCGGCCGCCCTGCTACCGGGTTCCTGGGAGGGCGTCCTGGAACCAGCGTCCACACCAAGCCCTTGGAAGGCCCAGGCGACGGAGGAGCCCCGTCAGGCAGGGGCCGAGGACGGTGACGGCCCGGGCGGGGAGGAGCGTGTCAGGCAGGGGCAGAGGACGGTGACAGGTGATAGGCCGGGCGGGAAGGAGTCAGTCAGGCAGGGGCCGTGGAGGAGACGGGCTGGGTAAGGGTTAGGGTTCGTGTCAGGGCACAAGTCACAATCGCAAAGACCTGGAAGCCACCCGAGTGCCCATCGACCCACGAGTGGGTAAATAAAATGTGGCGCGTGGACACCACGGAGTGCTATTCGGCTATGAGGAGCAGCGGTGAGGGGGCACCTCTCGTGGTTCTCCTGGCCAGAGCTGGAACCCGTTCCAGTAAGCCAAGTATCCCAAGAATGGACACACGAGCACCACGTGCTCGCGCTCACCAGCAAATGGGTACGAACCGATGGACACCTAAGTGGACACAGAGGAATCACCTTCTTCGGGTGGGTGTCGGGCGGGTGGGGGGAGGGGATGGGCATACACATCCATTAGGAATGGGGTGGGTACGCACCGACTGGGGGATGGGCGCACTTGAAGCTCTGACCCGAGGGGGGAGGCTGGGAGAGGGCAACGCACCCGACCTTAACATTGGTGCCCCCACAATATGCTGGAACAACATGAGAGGTAAATGAATAAGAACACGGGGGGGGGGGGAGGGGGGCACGGGCAACACATGTCACCTTAATACTTGGACTCCCATCATCTGCTTGAAAAGAGAGAGAAAAGAAAATGCAATAATAGAGATAAGAGACACTTTTTAAAAATAATGAATCCGGCCGGGCGCTGTGGCTCACGCCTGTAATCCTAGCTCTTGGGAGGCCGAGGCGGGCGGATTGCTCAAGGTCAGGAGTTCAAAACCAGCCTGAGCAAGAGCGAGACCCCGTCTCTACTATAAATAGAAAGGAATTAATTGGCCAACTGATATATATATATAAAAAATTAGCGGGGCATGGTGGCGCATGCCTGCAGTCCCAGCTACCCGGGAGGCTGAGGCAGAAGGATCACTGGAGCCCAGGAGTTTGAAGTTGCTGTGAGCTAGGCTGACGCCACGGCACTCACTCTAGCCTGGGCAACAAACCGAGACTCTGTCTCAAAAAAAAAAAAAAAAAATGAATCCGAAGAGAAAAGTAAAAGGAGGCCTGTGGAGCAGGTCTGGGTGTGACTCCGGATCCCCCAACATCAGGTGCCACCACCAAAGATTCCTACGTGTAGCCCATAGAACCCCAAAAGCAACGGGAGGAGTTCTGGTCACATACTCCCTCAAAATGACATCCTGGCCTTCTTCTGGAACTCCCTCCCCTCTCAGACTCTCAAGGTTTCCTCCAGCGTGTCGGCTCCCACAGAGCAGACCTTTGGTCTGAGACCTGACTGTCCAGAAGCCACGCATGCTGCCGCGTGGCGGCGGTGTCGCGGCTCGGGACAAGAGGAGGCCCCACGGTGCGGGCTGGGGCGCCAGGCACCGCGGCGGGCGCTGAGGGTGGGGGTCACCCCCACCCCGGGCCGCCCCCGCACTCCCAGAAACGCGACAGAACCAGAGGCAAAAAAAAAAAGAAGAAGCCTACGGCACCCGGTATTCCCGGGCGGTCTCCCATCCAAGTTCTAACCAGGCCCGAGCCTGCTTAGCTTCCGAGACCAGACGGGATCGGGCGCGTTCGGGGTGGTGTGGCCGTGGACGGCGGAGGGCGCCCCTGCCCCGCTCAAGAAGCCGAGCCTCTCTGCGCTTCCCCGCCGCCTCCTCCCCCCGCCCCAGGCCCCGCGCCGGGTCGGGCCTGTTGAGTTCGCCGGCCGGGTCCCGCGGGCTCCGAGGGACGGGGGTGACAGGCGGGGCGGGCTGGGGTTGGGGGCTGTCTCTGTATACACACACACTCACACTCACACTCACTCACTCACTCACTCACACTCACACAAGATGCGCCTCCACGGCTGGACCCGCCAAGGTGGAGACCTTCAAGCCCCCTTCCTCTCCTTGCCTGGCCTCCTTCACCTCCCCGCCCCCCACCCCAAGCGCACGGGCGGGAGGGGCGGGGCGCTCGCCCTTTGACCCCAGCCAGGGGCGGCCCTCCCCCACAACCCCTTTCAGCTGCGCCCCCCACCCTGTGGCCCTGCGGCCGCCTATTCCCCCGGGCCAGGGCTGGGGCACAGCGCACGGGGGAGGGGAGCCAGTGTATGGGGCGTCTCTCTCTCTCTCTCTCTCTCTCTCTCTCTCTCTCTCTCTCTCTCTCTCTCTCTCTCTCTCGGGATGTGTCCCATGGGTGGGGTGGGGTGGCGTGGTTTGTGGGGCGCTGAAGAAATCAGTCCCCTCCATCTCCTCCCTCTGGAAAACACCCAAGCCCTTGGAGAACTGCCCGCACCTCTACCTACCGTGGGGGCCGGGACCCTCCTCTGTGTCCTCCTGTGGCCCAGTCCAAGGGGCCTGGGCCTGGCCGGGGCTGCACTGGACCCCAACCACCCTGGCGTGTGGACTCGCTAAAAATCGGCGATTAGATATTGGATTCCAGCGTCATTGAGGTCATTTCACTAATGAGTGCACCGCAAAGAGTTTCCTAATCCATCTGTGAGGGTGGCAACCGAAAGAGAATTTTAGAGCTGACAGAATAGGCGAGGAAAGGCATAGGAGATTTCCACACCCAGTAAGGAAGCCTTTCCCAAAGTGGAAGAAAGAAAGGAGCAAACAGAGACACCGGTAGCCCGCCCGGATCAGAGTCTGCCCCTGAGAGAAAGTACCCTGACCAGGTTCACCCGTGGGTGGGTCGCGAGCTAGCGGCATTCAGAAGAGCGAGGCCCCAGTCTGTGCAGAAGACACCTGCACTCGGGTGTGTGTGGCGGCACAATTCACAAGCAGCTCCAGATGTTAAACCAAGGAGAAGCCAGGGAGTTCCCAACGCCCCAGGTGTCCTCAGCCCACGACTGGCTGCTGTGGGAATGCGAAGCCCGGCTCCTTGTCTCAGAGCGGGGCAACCAGGAGGTGTGATGTCCACCCCGGGGTTCCCAGGAGGATCAGACTGAAGCTGGGACTTGGCCTGAAAGTGTCCCCTCGCATGGCCACCCCCTTCCCCTTCCTGCTCCTCTACTCCTGGTGCCCCTCCATCCAGGGGCCAGACCTTAAAGAGTCACCCGCAAGAGAATCCTGGTCCCAAAGGAGCCTTCTGGGGGACCCCTGCTGAGAGAGGTTGTGGGCATGGCCCGCTGGGGCTCTGCCCGACCCAGGGCTGAGAGATGCAACCTCCCAGCTCTGGGTCCCTGCAGGAAGTGTTGGCAAGCACAGGGCCAGTCCTCCAAAGGCCCAGGTGCAGGGAGCCCAGGCCAAGCAGCCTGTGGAAGAAGCCACATGCTGTGCCACCCCGGGGAACACGACTGCAGGCCCCGGCCCTTCCCACCTCCTCCTCCTCCTCCTCCTCCTCCTCCTCCTCCTCCTCCTCCTCCTCCCACCCCGCCCCCGCCCCCGCCCCCACATGGCACAGGGCCCAGAGACACCTCAGACACTTGCTACCCAAAGTGCAAAGGGCATCAGTTGCTCCTCCAAACCCCCCCCAGCCCAGCAGACCGCATTGTCCAGCCAGCCCCCGGGCCTCCCTGGGGTGCCCAGCACAAAAGTGCAGACACCCACCGGACCCTCCATCTCAGTTTTCGGATGTTTTTGCCACTCTAAGGACCCGCAGGCCAGCTGGGCCTTCTGGCAGGACAGAGAGCCCCGGAATCCGACGTGGAGAGCTGGGTGTACGTCCCCATGAGGAGGCGGTCCCCACCTCCGCGGCTATCCCCTTGCGGGGAGCGGCAGCCGCGGGGCCTCAGAGAAGACACCAGGCTGGGCCCCCACGGCACAGCGGGAGCACGTCCCCCGCAGGCCACTTAGCGATGGCGGCCAGCCGGCGGACGGTTGGGTTGCGCGAGACGCTGCGGCCGCCCTGCTACCGGGTTCCTGGGAGGGCGTCCTGGAACCAGCGTCCACACCAAGCCCTTGGAAGGCCCAGGCGACGGAGGAGCCCCGTCAGGCAGGGGCCGAGGACGGTGACAGGTGATAGGCCGGGCGGGAAGGAGTCAGTCAGGCAGGGGCCATGGAGGAGACGGGCTGGGTAAGGGTTAGGGTTCGTGTCAGGGCACAAGTCACAATCGCAAAGACCTGGAAGCCACCCGAGTGCCCATCGACCCACGAGTGGGTAAATAAAATGTGGCGCGTGGACACCACGGAGTGCTATTCGGCTATGAGGAGCAGCGGTGAGGGGGCACCTCTCGTGGTTCTCCTGGCCAGAGCTGGAACCCGTTCCAGTAAGCCAAGTATCCCAAGAATGGACACACGAGCACCACGTGCTCGCGCTCACCAGCAAATGGGTACGAACCGATGGACACCTAAGTGGACACAGAGGAATCACCTTCTTCGGGTGGGTGTCGGGCGGGTGGGGGGAGGGGATGGGCATACACATCCATTAGGAATGGGGTGGGTACGCACCGACTGGGGGATGGGCGCACTTGAAGCTCTGACCCGAGGGGGGAGGCTGGGAGAGGGCAACGCACCCGACCTTAACATTGGTGCCCCCACAATATGCTGGAACAACATGAGAGGTAAATGAATAAGAACACGGGGGGGGGGAGGGGGGCACGGGCAACACATGTCACCTTAATACTTGGACTCCCATCATCTGCTTGAAAAGAGAGAGAAAAGAAAATGCAATAATAGAGATAAGAGACACTTTTTAAAAATAATGAATCCGGCCGGGCGCTGTGGCTCACGCCTGTAATCCTAGCTCTTGGGAGGCCGAGGCGGGCGGATTGCTCAAGGTCAGGAGTTCAAAACCAGCCTGAGCAAGAGCGAGACCCCGTCTCTACTATAAATAGAAAGGAATTAATTGGCCAACTGATATATATATATAAAAAATTAGCGGGGCATGGTGGCGCATGCCTGCAGTCCCAGCTACCCGGGAGGCTGAGGCAGAAGGATCACTGGAGCCCAGGAGTTTGAAGTTGCTGTGAGCTAGGCTGACGCCACGGCACTCACTCTAGCCTGGGCAACAAACCGAGACTCTGTCTCAAAAAAAAAAAAAAAAAATGAATCCGAAGAGAAAAGTAAAAGGAGGCCTGTGGAGCAGGTCTGGGTGTGACTCCGGATCCCCCAACATCAGGTGCCACCACCAAAGATTCCTACGTGTAGCCCATAGAACCCCAAAAGCAACGGGAGGAGTTCTGGTCACATACTCCCTCAAAATGACATCCTGGCCTTCTTCTGGAACTCCCTCCCCTCTCAGACTCTCAAGGTTTCCTCCAGCGTGTCGGCTCCCACAGAGCAGACCTTTGGTCTGAGACCTGACTGTCCAGAAGCCACGCATGCTGCCGCGTGGCGGCGGTGTCGCGGCTCGGGACAAGAGGAGGCCCCACGGTGCGGGCTGGGGCGCCAGGCACCGCGGCGGGCGCTGAGGGTGGGGGTCACCCCCACCCCGGGCCGCCCCCACACTCCCAGAAACGCGACAGAACCAGAGGCAAAAAAAAAAAGAAGAAGCCTACGGCACCCGGTATTCCCGGGCGGTCTCCCATCCAAGTTCTAACCAGGCCCGAGCCTGCTTAGCTTCCGAGACCAGACGGGATCGGGCGCGTTCGGGGTGGTGTGGCCGTGGACGGCGGAGGGCGCCCCTGCCCCGCTCAAGAAGCCGAGCCTCTCTGCACTTCCCCGCCGCCTCCTCCCCCCGCCCCAGGCCCCGCGCCGGGTCGGGCCTGTTGAGTTCGCCGGCCGGGTCCCGCGGGCTCCGAGGGACGGGGGTGACAGGCGGGGCGGGCCGGGGTTGGGGGCTGTCTCTGTATACACACACACTCACACTCACTCACTCACTCACACTCACACAAGATGCGCCTCCACGGCTGGACTCGCCAAGGTGGAGACCTTCAAGCCCCCTTCCTCTCCTTGCCTGGCCTCCTTCACCTCCCCGCCCCCCACCCCCAGCGCACGGGCGGGAGGGGCGGGGCGCTCGCCCTTTGACCCCAGCCAGGGGCGGCCCTCCCCCACAACGCCTTTCACCTGCGCCCCCCACCCTGTGGCCCTGCGGCCGCCTATTCCCCCGGGCCAGGGCTGGGGCACAGCGCACGGGGGAGGGGAGCCAGTGTATGGGGCGTCTCTCTCTCTCTCTCTCTCTCTCTCTCTCTCTCTCTCTCTCTCTCTCTCTCTCTCTCTCTCGATGTGTCCCATGGGTGGGGTGGGGTGGCGTGGTTTGTGGGGCGCTGAAGAAATCAGTCCCCTCCATCTCCTCCCTCTGGAAAACACCCAAGCCCTTGGAGAACTGCCCGCACCTCTACCTACCGTGGGGGCCGGGACCCTCCTCTGTGTCCTCCTGTGGCCCAGTCCAAGGGGCCTGGGCCTGGCCGGGGCTGCACTGGACCCCAACCACCCTGGCGTGTGGACTCGCTAAAAATCGGCGATTAGATATTGGATTCCAGCGTCATTGAGGTCATTTCACTAATGAGTGCACCGCAAAGAGTTTCCTAATCCATCTGTGAGGGTGGCAACCGAAAGAGAATTTTAGAGCTGACAGAATAGGCGAGGAAAGGCATAGGAGATTTCCACACCCAGTAAGGAAGCCTTTCCCAAAGTGGAAGAAAGAAAGGAGCAAACAGAGACACCGGTAGCCCGCCCGGATCAGAGTCTGCCCCTGAGAGAAAGTACCCTGACCAGGTTCACCCGTGGGTGGGTCGCGAGCTAGCGGCATTCAGAAGAGCGAGGCCCCAGTCTGTGCAGAAGACACCTGCACTCGGGTGTGTGTGGCGGCACAATTCACAAGCAGCTCCAGATGTTAAACCAAGGAGAAGCCAGGGAGTTCCCAACGCCCCAGGTGTCCTCAGCCCACGACTGGCTGCTGTGGGAATGCGAAGCCCGGCTCCTTGTCTCAGAGCGGGGCAACCAGGAGGTGTGATGTCCACCCCGGGGTTCCCAGGAGGATCAGACTGAAGCTGGGACTTGGCCTGAAAGTGTCCCCTCGCATGGCCACCCCCTTCCCCTTCCTGCTCCTCTACTCCTGGTGCCCCTCCATCCAGGGGCCAGACCTTAAAGAGTCACCCGCAAGAGAATCCTGGTCCCAAAGGAGCCTTCTGGGGGACCCCTGCTGAGAGAGGTTGTGGGCATGGCCCGCTGGGGCTCTGCCCGACCCAGGGCTGAGAGATGCAACCTCCCAGCTCTGGGTCCCTGCAGGAAGTGTTGGCAAGCACAGGGCCAGTCCTCCAAAGGCCCAGGTGCAGGGAGCCCAGGCCAAGCAGCCTGTGGAAGAAGCCACATGCTGTGCCACCCCGGGGAACACGACTGCAGGCCCCGGCCCTTCCCACCTCCTCCTCCTCCTCCTCCTCCTCCTCCTCCTCCTCCTCCTCCTCCCACCCCGCCCCCGCCCCCGCCCCCACATGGCACAGGGCCCAGAGACACCTCAGACACTTGCTACCCAAAGTGCAAAGGGCATCAGTTGCTCCTCCAAACCCCCCCCAGCCCAGCAGACCGCATTGTCCAGCCAGCCCCCGGGCCTCCCTGGGGTGCCCAGCACAAAAGTGCAGACACCCACCGGACCCTCCATCTCAGTTTTCGGATGTTTTTGCCACTCTAAGGACCCGCAGGCCAGCTGGGCCTTCTGGCAGGACAGAGAGCCCCGGAATCCGACGTGGAGAGCTGGGTGTACGTCCCCATGAGGAGGCGGTCCCCACCTCCGCGGCTATCCCCTTGCGGGGAGCGGCAGCCGCGGGGCCTCAGAGAAGACACCAGGCTGGGCCCCCACGGCACAGCGGGAGCACGTCCCCCGCAGGCCACTTAGCGATGGCGGCCAGCCGGCGGACGGTTGGGTTGCGCGAGACGCTGCGGCCGCCCTGCTACCGGGTTCCTGGGAGGGCGTCCTGGAACCAGCGTCCACACCAAGCCCTTGGAAGGCCCAGGCGACGGAGGAGCCCCGTCAGGCAGGGGCCGAGGACGGTGACGGCCCGGGCGGGGAGGAGCGTGTCAGGCAGGGGCAGAGGACGGTGACAGGTGATAGGCCGGGCGGGAAGGAGTCAGTCAGGCAGGGGCCGTGGAGGAGACGGGCTGGGTAAGGGTTAGGGTTCGTGTCAGGGCACAAGTCACAATCGCAAAGACCTGGAAGCCACCCGAGTGCCCATCGACCCACGAGTGGGTAAATAAAATGTGGCGCGTGGACACCACGGAGTGCTATTCGGCTATGAGGAGCAGCGGTGAGGGGGCACCTCTCGTGGTTCTCCTGGCCAGAGCTGGAACCCGTTCCAGTAAGCCAAGTATCCCAAGAATGGACACACGAGCACCACGTGCTCGCGCTCACCAGCAAATGGGTACGAACCGATGGACACCTAAGTGGACACAGAGGAATCACCTTCTTCGGGTGGGTGTCGGGCGGGTGGGGGGAGGGGATGGGCATACACATCCATTAGGAATGGGGTGGGTACGCACCGACTGGGGGATGGGCGCACTTGAAGCTCTGACCCGAGGGGGGAGGCTGGGAGAGGGCAACGCACCCGACCTTAACATTGGTGCCCCCACAATATGCTGGAACAACATGAGAGGTAAATGAATAAGAACACGGGGGGGGGGGGAGGGGGGCACGGGCAACACATGTCACCTTAATACTTGGACTCCCATCATCTGCTTGAAAAGAGAGAGAAAAGAAAATGCAATAATAGAGATAAGAGACACTTTTTAAAAATAATGAATCCGGCCGGGCGCTGTGGCTCACGCCTGTAATCCTAGCTCTTGGGAGGCCGAGGCGGGCGGATTGCTCAAGGTCAGGAGTTCAAAACCAGCCTGAGCAAGAGCGAGACCCCGTCTCTACTATAAATAGAAAGGAATTAATTGGCCAACTGATATATATATAAAAAATTAGCGGGGCATGGTGGCGCATGCCTGCAGTCCCAGCTACCCGGGAGGCTGAGGCAGAAGGATCACTGGAGCCCAGGAGTTTGAAGTTGCTGTGAGCTAGGCTGACGCCACGGCACTCACTCTAGCCTGGGCAACAAACCGAGACTCTGTCTCAAAAAAAAAAAAAAAAATGAATCCGAAGAGAAAAGTAAAAGGAGGCCTGTGGAGCAGGTCTGGGTGTGACTCCGGATCCCCCAACATCAGGTGCCACCACCAAAGATTCCTACGTGTAGCCCATAGAACCCCAAAAGCAACGGGAGGAGTTCTGGTCACATACTCCCTCAAAATGACATCCTGGCCTTCTTCTGGAACTCCCTCCCCTCTCAGACTCTCAAGGTTTCCTCCAGCGTGTCGGCTCCCACAGAGCAGACCTTTGGTCTGAGACCTGACTGTCCAGAAGCCACGCATGCTGCCGCGTGGCGGCGGTGTCGCGGCTCGGGACAAGAGGAGGCCCCACGGTGCGGGCTGGGGCGCCAGGCACCGCGGCGGGCGCTGAGGGTGGGGGTCACCCCCACCCCGGGCCGCCCCCGCACTCCCAGAAACGCGACAGAACCAGAGGCAAAAAAAAAAAGAAGAAGCCTACGGCACCCGGTATTCCCGGGCGGTCTCCCATCCAAGTTCTAACCAGGCCCGAGCCTGCTTAGCTTCCGAGACCAGACGGGATCGGGCGCGTTCGGGGTGGTGTGGCCGTGGACGGCGGAGGGCGCCCCTGCCCCGCTCAAGAAGCCGAGCCTCTCTGCGCTTCCCCGCCGCCTCCTCCCCCCGCCCCAGGCCCCGCGCCGGGTCGGGCCTGTTGAGTTCGCCGGCCGGGTCCCGCGGGCTCCGAGGGACGGGGGTGACAGGCGGGGCGGGCCGGGGTTGGGGGCTGTCTCTGTATACACACACACTCACACTCACTCACTCACTCACACTCACACAAGATGCGCCTCCACGGCTGGACCCGCCAAGGTGGAGACCTTCAAGCCCCCTTCCTCTCCTTGCCTGGCCTCCTTCACCTCCCCGCCCCCCACCCCAAGCGCACGGGCGGGAGGGGCGGGGCGCTCGCCCTTTGACCCCAGCCAGGGGCGGCCCTCCCCCACAACGCCTTTCAGCTGCGCCCCCCACCCTGTGGCCCTGCGGCCGCCTATTCCCCCGGGCCAGGGCTGGGGCACAGCGCACGGGGGAGGGGAGCCAGTGTATGGGGCGTCTCTCTCTCTCTCTCTCTCTCTCTCTCTCTCTCTCTCTCTCTCTCTCTCGCTCTCTCTCTCTCTCTCTCTCTCTCTCGGGATGTGTCCCATGGGTGGGGTGGGGTGGCGTGGTTTGTGGGGCGCTGAAGAAATCAGTCCCCTCCATCTCCTCCCTCTGGAAAACACCCAAGCCCTTGGAGAACTGCCCGCACCTCTACCTACCGTGGGGGCCGGGACCCTCCTCTGTGTCCTCCTGTGGCCCAGTCCAAGGGGCCTGGGCCTGGCCGGGGCTGCACTGGACCCCAACCACCCTGGCGTGTGGACTCGCTAAAAATCGGCGATTAGATATTGGATTCCAGCGTCATTGAGGTCATTTCACTAATGAGTGCACCGCAAAGAGTTTCCTAATCCATCTGTGAGGGTGGCAACCGAAAGAGAATTTTAGAGCTGACAGAATAGGCGAGGAAAGGCATAGGAGATTTCCACACCCAGTAAGGAAGCCTTTCCCAAAGTGGAAGAAAGAAAGGAGCAAACAGAGACACCGGTAGCCCGCCCGGATCAGAGTCTGCCCCTGAGAGAAAGTACCCTGACCAGGTTCACCCGTGGGTGGGTCGCGAGCTAGCGGCATTCAGAAGAGCGAGGCCCCAGTCTGTGCAGAAGACACCTGCACTCGGGTGTGTGTGGCGGCACAATTCACAAGCAGCTCCAGATGTTAAACCAAGGAGAAGCCAGGGAGTTCCCAACGCCCCAGGTGTCCTCAGCCCACGACTGGCTGCTGTGGGAATGCGAAGCCCGGCTCCTTGTCTCAGAGCGGGGCAACCAGGAGGTGTGATGTCCACCCCGGGGTTCCCAGGAGGATCAGACTGAAGCTGGGACTTGGCCTGAAAGTGTCCCCTCGCATGGCCACCCCCTTCCCCTTCCTGCTCCTCTACTCCTGGTGCCCCTCCATCCAGGGGCCAGACCTTAAAGAGTCACCCGCAAGAGAATCCTGGTCCCAAAGGAGCCTTCTGGGGGACCCCTGCTGAGAGAGGTTGTGGGCATGGCCCGCTGGGGCTCTGCCCGACCCAGGGCTGAGAGATGCAACCTCCCAGCTCTGGGTCCCTGCAGGAAGTGTTGGCAAGCACAGGGCCAGTCCTCCAAAGGCCCAGGTGCAGGGAGCCCAGGCCAAGCAGCCTGTGGAAGAAGCCACATGCTGTGCCACCCCGGGGAACACGACTGCAGGCCCCGGCCCTTCCCACCTCCTCCTCCTCCTCCTCCTCCTCCTCCTCCTCCTCCTCCTCCTCCCACCCCGCCCCCGCCCCCGCCCCCACATGGCACAGGGCCCAGAGACACCTCAGACACTTGCTACCCAAAGTGCAAAGGGCATCAGTTGCTCCTCCAAACCCCCCCCAGCCCAGCAGACCGCATTGTCCAGCCAGCGCCCGGGCCTCCCTGGGGTGCCCAGCACAAAAGTGCAGACACCCACCGGACCCTCCATCTCAGTTTTCGGATGTTTTTGCCACTCTAAGGACCCGCAGGCCAGCTGGGCCTTCTGGCAGGACAGAGAGCCCCGGAATCCGACGTGGAGAGCTGGGTGTACGTCCCCATGAGGAGGCGGTCCCCACCTCCGCGGCTATCCCCTTGCGGGGAGCGGCAGCCGCGGGGCCTCAGAGAAGACACCAGGCTGGGCCCCCACGGCACAGCGGGAGCACGTCCCCCGCAGGCCACTTAGCGATGGCGGCCAGCCGGCGGACGGTTGGGTTGCGCGAGACGCTGCGGCCGCCCTGCTACCGGGTTCCTGGGAGGGCGTCCTGGAACCAGCGTCCACACCAAGCCCTTGGAAGGCCCAGGCGACGGAGGAGCCCCGTCAGGCAGGGGCCGAGGACGGTGACGGCCCGGGCGGGGAGGAGCCTGTCAGGCAGGGGCAGAGGACGGTGACAGGTGATAGGCCGGGCGGGAAGGAGTCAGTCAGGCAGGGGCCGTGGAGGAGACGGGCTGGGTAAGGGTTAGGGTTCGTGTCAGGGCACAAGTCACAATCGCAAAGACCTGGAAGCCACCCGAGTGCCCATCGACCCACGAGTGGGTAAATAAAATGTGGCGCGTGGACACCACGGAGTGCTATTCGGCTATGAGGAGCAGCGGTGAGGGGGCACCTCTCGTGGTTCTCCTGGCCAGAGCTGGAACCCGTTCCAGTAAGCCAAGTATCCCAAGAATGGACACACGAGCACCACGTGCTCGCGCTCACCAGCAAATGGGTACGAACCGATGGACACCTAAGTGGACACAGAGGAATCACCTTCTTCGGGTGGGTGTCGGGCGGGTGGGGGGAGGGGATGGGCATACACATCCATTAGGAATGGGGTGGGTACGCACCGACTGGGGGATGGGCGCACTTGAAGCTCTGACCCGAGGGGGGAGGCTGGGAGAGGGCAACGCACCCGACCTTAACATTGGTGCCCCCACAATATGCTGGAACAACATGAGAGGTAAATGAATAAGAACACGGGGGGGGGGGGGAGGGGGGCACGGGCAACACATGTCACCTTAATACTTGGACTCCCATCATCTGCTTGAAAAGAGAGAGAAAAGAAAATGCAATAATAGAGATAAGAGACACTTTTTAAAAATAATGAATCCGGCCGGGCGCTGTGGCTCACGCCTGTAATCCTAGCTCTTGGGAGGCCGAGGCGGGCGGATTGCTCAAGGTCAGGAGTTCAAAACCAGCCTGAGCAAGAGCGAGACCCCGTCTCTACTATAAATAGAAAGGAATTAATTGGCCAACTGATATATATATATAAAAAATTAGCGGGGCATGGTGGCGCATGCCTGCAGTCCCAGCTACCCGGGAGGCTGAGGCAGAAGGATCACTGGAGCCCAGGAGTTTGAAGTTGCTGTGAGCTAGGCTGACGCCACGGCACTCACTCTAGCCTGGGCAACAAACCGAGACTCTGTCTCAAAAAAAAAAAAAAAAAATGAATCCGAAGAGAAAAGTAAAAGGAGGCCTGTGGAGCAGGTCTGGGTGTGACTCCGGATCCCCCAACATCAGGTGCCACCACCAAAGATTCCTACGTGTAGCCCATAGAACCCCAAAAGCAACGGGAGGAGTTCTGGTCACATACTCCCTCAAAATGACATCCTGGCCTTCTTCTGGAACTCCCTCCCCTCTCAGACTCTCAAGGTTTCCTCCAGCGTGTCGGCTCCCACAGAGCAGACCTTTGGTCTGAGACCTGACTGTCCAGAAGCCACGCATGCTGCCGCGTGGCGGCGGTGTCGCGGCTCGGGACAAGAGGAGGCCCCACGGTGCGGGCTGGGGCGCCAGGCACCGCGGCGGGCGCTGAGGGTGGGGGTCCCCCCACCCCGGGCCGCCCCCGCACTCCCAGAAACGCGACAGAACCAGAGGCAAAAAAAAAAAGAAGAAGCCTACGGCACCCGGTATTCCCGGGCGGTCTCCCATCCAAGTTCTAACCAGGCCCGAGCCTGCTTAGCTTCCGAGACCAGACGGGATCGGGCGCGTTCGGGGTGGTGTGGCCGTGGACGGCGGAGGGCGCCCCTGCCCCGCTCAAGAAGCCGAGCCTCTCTGCGCTTCCCCGCCGCCTCCTCCCCCCGCCCCAGGCCCCGCGCCGGGTCGGGCCTGTTGAGTTCGCCGGCCGGGTCCCGCGGGCTCCGAGGGACGGGGGTGACAGGCGGGGCGGGCTGGGGTTGGGGGCTGTCTCTGTATACACACACACTCACACTCACACTCACTCACTCACTCACACTCACACAAGATGCGCCTCCACGGCTGGACCCGCCAAGGTGGAGACCTTCAAGCCCCCTTCCTCTCCTTGCCTGGCCTCCTTCACCTCCCCGCCCCCCACCCCAAGCGCACGGGCGGGAGGGGCGGGGCGCTCGCCCTTTGACCCCAGCCAGGGGCGGCCCTCCCCCACAACCCCTTTCAGCTGCGCCCCCCACCCTGTGGCCCTGCGGCCGCCTATTCCCCCGGGCCAGGGCTGGGGCACAGCGCACGGGGGAGGGGAGCCAGTGTATGGGGCGTCTCTCTCTCTCTCTCTCTCTCTCTCTCTCTCTCTCTCTCTCTCTCTCTCTCTCGGGATGTGTCCCATGGGTGGGGTGGGGTGGCGTGGTTTGTGGGGCGCTGAAGAAATCAGTCCCCTCCATCTCCTCCCTCTGGAAAACACCCAAGCCCTTGGAGAACTGCCCGCACCTCTACCTACCGTGGGGGCCGGGACCCTCCTCTGTGTCCTCCTGTGGCCCAGTCCAAGGGGCCTGGGCCTGGCCGGGGCTGCACTGGACCCCAACCACCCTGGCGTGTGGACTCGCTAAAAATCGGCGATTAGATATTGGATTCCAGCGTCATTGAGGTCATTTCACTAATGAGTGCACCGCAAAGAGTTTCCTAATCCATCTGTGAGGGTGGCAACCGAAAGAGAATTTTAGAGCTGACAGAATAGGCGAGGAAAGGCATAGGAGATTTCCACACCCAGTAAGGAAGCCTTTCCCAAAGTGGAAGAAAGAAAGGAGCAAACAGAGACACCGGTAGCCCGCCCGGATCAGAGTCTGCCCCTGAGAGAAAGTACCCTGACCAGGTTCACCCGTGGGTGGGTCGCGAGCTAGCGGCATTCAGAAGAGCGAGGCCCCAGTCTGTGCAGAAGACACCTGCACTCGGGTGTGTGTGGCGGCACAATTCACAAGCAGCTCCAGATGTTAAACCAAGGAGAAGCCAGGGAGTTCCCAACGCCCCAGGTGTCCTCAGCCCACGACTGGCTGCTGTGGGAATGCGAAGCCCGGCTCCTTGTCTCAGAGCGGGGCAACCAGGAGGTGTGATGTCCACCCCGGGGTTCCCAGGAGGATCAGACTGAAGCTGGGACTTGGCCTGAAAGTGTCCCCTCGCATGGCCACCCCCTTCCCCTTCCTGCTCCTCTACTCCTGGTGCCCCTCCATCCAGGGGCCAGACCTTAAAGAGTCACCCGCAAGAGAATCCTGGTCCCAAAGGAGCCTTCTGGGGGACCCCTGCTGAGAGAGGTTGTGGGCATGGCCCGCTGGGGCTCTGCCCGACCCAGGGCTGAGAGATGCAACCTCCCAGCTCTGGGTCCCTGCAGGAAGTGTTGGCAAGCACAGGGCCAGTCCTCCAAAGGCCCAGGTGCAGGGAGCCCAGGCCAAGCAGCCTGTGGAAGAAGCCACATGCTGTGCCACCCCGGGGAACACGACTGCAGGCCCCGGCCCTTCCCACCTCCTCCTCCTCCTCCTCCTCCTCCTCCTCCTCCTCCTCCTCCTCCTCCCACCCCACCCCCGCCCCCGCCCCCACATGGCACAGGGCCCAGAGACACCTCAGACACTTGCTACCCAAAGTGCAAAGGGCATCAGTTGCTCCTCCAAACCCCCCCCAGCCCAGCAGACCGCATTGTCCAGCCAGCGCCCGGGCCTCCCTGGGGTGCCCAGCACAAAAGTGCAGACACCCACCGGACCCTCCATCTCAGTTTTCGGATGTTTTTGCCACTCTAAGGACCCGCAGGCCAGCTGGGCCTTCTGGCAGGACAGAGAGCCCCGGAATCCGACGTGGAGAGCTGGGTGTACGTCCCCATGAGGAGGCGGTCCCCACCTCCGCGGCTATCCCCTTGCGGGGAGCGGCAGCCGCGGGGCCTCAGAGAAGACACCAGGCTGGGCCCCCACGGCACAGCGGGAGCACGTCCCCCGCAGGCCACTTAGCGATGGCGGCCAGCCGGCGGACGGTTGGGTTGCGCGAGACGCTGCGGCCGCCCTGCTACCGGGTTCCTGGGAGGGCGTCCTGGAACCAGCGTCCACACCAAGCCCTTGGAAGGCCCAGGCGACGGAGGAGCCCCGTCAGGCAGGGGCCGAGGACGGTGACAGGTGATAGGCCGGGCGGGAAGGAGTCAGTCAGGCAGGGGCCGTGGAGGAGACGGGCTGGGTAAGGGTTAGGGTTCGTGTCAGGGCACAAGTCACAATCGCAAAGACCTGGAAGCCACCCGAGTGCCCATCGACCCACGAGTGGGTAAATAAAATGTGGCGCGTGGACACCACGGAGTGCTATTCGGCTATGAGGAGCAGCGGTGAGGGGGCACCTCTCGTGGTTCTCCTGGCCAGAGCTGGAACCCGTTCCAGTAAGCCAAGTATCCCAAGAATGGACACACGAGCACCACGTGCTCGCGCTCACCAGCAAATGGGTACGAACCGATGGACACCTAAGTGGACACAGAGGAATCACCTTCTTCGGGTGGGTGTCGGGCGGGTGGGGGGAGGGGATGGGCATACACATCCATTAGGAATGGGGTGGGTACGCACCGACTGGGGGATGGGCGCACTTGAAGCTCTGACCCGAGGGGGGAGGCTGGGAGAGGGCAACGCACCCGACCTTAACATTGGTGCCCCCACAATATGCTGGAACAACATGAGAGGTAAATGAATAAGAACACGGGGGGGGGGAGGGGGGCACGGGCAACACATGTCACCTTAATACTTGGACTCCCATCATCTGCTTGAAAAGAGAGAGAAAAGAAAATGCAATAATAGAGATAAGAGACACTTTTTAAAAATAATGAATCCGGCCGGGCGCTGTGGCTCACGCCTGTAATCCTAGCTCTTGGGAGGCCGAGGCGGGCGGATTGCTCAAGGTCAGGAGTTCAAAACCAGCCTGAGCAAGAGCGAGACCCCGTCTCTACTATAAATAGAAAGGAATTAATTGGCCAACTGATATATATATATAAAAAATTAGCGGGGCATGGTGGCGCATGCCTGCAGTCCCAGCTACCCGGGAGGCTGAGGCAGAAGGATCACTGGAGCCCAGGAGTTTGAAGTTGCTGTGAGCTAGGCTGACGCCACGGCACTCACTCTAGCCTGGGCAACAAACCGAGACTCTGTCTCAAAAAAAAAAAAAAAAAATGAATCCGAAGAGAAAAGTAAAAGGAGGCCTGTGGAGCAGGTCTGGGTGTGACTCCGGATCCCCCAACATCAGGTGCCACCACCAAAGATTCCTACGTGTAGCCCATAGAACCCCAAAAGCAACGGGAGGAGTTCTGGTCACATACTCCCTCAAAATGACATCCTGGCCTTCTTCTGGAACTCCCTCCCCTCTCAGACTCTCAAGGTTTCCTCCAGCGTGTCGGCTCCCACAGAGCAGACCTTTGGTCTGAGACCTGACTGTCCAGAAGCCACGCATGCTGCCGCGTGGCGGCGGTGTCGCGGCTCGGGACAAGAGGAGGCCCCACGGTGCGGGCTGGGGCGCCAGGCACCGCGGCGGGCGCTGAGGGTGGGGGTCACCCCCACCCCGGGCCGCCCCCACACTCCCAGAAACGCGACAGAACCAGAGGCAAAAAAAAAAAGAAGAAGCCTACGGCACCCGGTATTCCCGGGCGGTCTCCCATCCAAGTTCTAACCAGGCCCGAGCCTGCTTAGCTTCCGAGACCAGACGGGATCGGGCGCGTTCGGGGTGGTGTGGCCGTGGACGGCGGAGGGCGCCCCTGCCCCGCTCAAGAAGCCGAGCCTCTCTGCGCTTCCCCGCCGCCTCCTCCCCCCGCCCCAGGCCCCGCGCCGGGTCGGGCCTGTTGAGTTCGCCGGCCGGGTCCCGCGGGCTCCGAGGGACGGGGGTGACAGGCGGGGCGGGCTGGGGTTGGGGGCTGTCTCTGTATACACACACACTCACACTCACACTCACTCACTCACTCACACTCACACAAGATGCGCCTCCACGGCTGGACCCGCCAAGGTGGAGACCTTCAAGCCCCCTTCCTCTCCTTGCCTGGCCTCCTTCACCTCCCCGCCCCCCACCCCAAGCGCACGGGCGGGAGGGGCGGGGCGCTCGCCCTTTGACCCCAGCCAGGGGCGGCCCTCCCCCACAACCCCTTTCAGCTGCGCCCCCCACCCTGTGGCCCTGCGGCCGCCTATTCCCCCGGGCCAGGGCTGGGGCACAGCGCACGGGGGAGGGGAGCCAGTGTATGGGGCGTCTCTCTCTCTCTCTCTCTCTCTCTCTCTCTCTCTCTCTCTCTCTCTCTCTCTCTCTCTCTCTCAGGATGTGTCCCATGGGTGGGGTGGGGTGGCGTGGTTTGTGGGGCGCTGAAGAAATCAGTCCCCTCCATCTCCTCCCTCTGGAAAACACCCAAGCCCTTGGAGAACTGCCCGCACCTCTACCTACCGTGGGGGCCGGGACCCTCCTCTGTGTCCTCCTGTGGCCCAGTCCAAGGGGCCTGGGCCTGGCCGGGGCTGCACTGGACCCCAACCACCCTGGCGTGTGGACTCGCTAAAAATCGGCGATTAGATATTGGATTCCAGCGTCATTGAGGTCATTTCACTAATGAGTGCACCGCAAAGAGTTTCCTAATCCATCTGTGAGGGTGGCAACCGAAAGAGAATTTTAGAGCTGACAGAATAGGCGAGGAAAGGCATAGGAGATTTCCACACCCAGTAAGGAAGCCTTTCCCAAAGTGGAAGAAAGAAAGGAGCAAACAGAGACACCGGTAGCCCGCCCGGATCAGAGTCTGCCCCTGAGAGAAAGTACCCTGACCAGGTTCACCCGTGGGTGGGTCGCGAGCTAGCGGCATTCAGAAGAGCGAGGCCCCAGTCTGTGCAGAAGACACCTGCACTCGGGTGTGTGTGGCGGCACAATTCACAAGCAGCTCCAGATGTTAAACCAAGGAGAAGCCAGGGAGTTCCCAACGCCCCAGGTGTCCTCAGCCCACGACTGGCTGCTGTGGGAATGCGAAGCCCGGCTCCTTGTCTCAGAGCGGGGCAACCAGGAGGTGTGATGTCCACCCCGGGGTTCCCAGGAGGATCAGACTGAAGCTGGGACTTGGCCTGAAAGTGTCCCCTCGCATGGCCACCCCCTTCCCCTTCCTGCTCCTCTACTCCTGGTGCCCCTCCATCCAGGGGCCAGACCTTAAAGAGTCACCCGCAAGAGAATCCTGGTCCCAAAGGAGCCTTCTGGGGGACCCCTGCTGAGAGAGGTTGTGGGCATGGCCCGCTGGGGCTCTGCCCGACCCAGGGCTGAGAGATGCAACCTCCCAGCTCTGGGTCCCTGCAGGAAGTGTTGGCAAGCACAGGGCCAGTCCTCCAAAGGCCCAGGTGCAGGGAGCCCAGGCCAAGCAGCCTGTGGAAGAAGCCACATGCTGTGCCACCCCGGGGAACACGACTGCAGGCCCCGGCCCTTCCCACCTCCTCCTCCTCCTCCTCCTCCTCCTCCTCCTCCTCCTCCTCCTCCCACCCCGCCCCCGCCCCCGCCCCCACATGGCACAGGGCCCAGAGACACCTCAGACACTTGCTACCCAAAGTGCAAAGGGCATCAGTTGCTCCTCCAAACCCCCCCCAGCCCAGCAGACCGCATTGTCCAGCCAGCGCCCGGGCCTCCCTGGGGTGCCCAGCACAAAAGTGCAGACACCCACCGGACCCTCCATCTCAGTTTTCGGATGTTTTTGCCACTCTAAGGACCCGCAGGCCAGCTGGGCCTTCTGGCAGGACAGAGAGCCCCGGAATCCGACGTGGAGAGCTGGGTGTACGTCCCCATGAGGAGGCGGTCCCCACCTCCGCGGCTATCCCCTTGCGGGGAGCGGCAGCCGCGGGGCCTCAGAGAAGACACCAGGCTGGGCCCCCACGGCACAGCGGGAGCACGTCCCCCGCAGGCCACTTAGCGATGGCGGCCAGCCGGCGGACGGTTGGGTTGCGCGAGACGCTGCGGCCGCCCTGCTACCGGGTTCCTGGGAGGGCGTCCTGGAACCAGCGTCCACACCAAGCCCTTGGAAGGCCCAGGCGACGGAGGAGCCCCGTCAGGCAGGGGCCGAGGACGGTGACAGGTGATAGGCCGGGCGGGAAGGAGTCAGTCAGGCAGGGGCCGTGGAGGAGACGGGCTGGGTAAGGGTTAGGGTTCGTGTCAGGGCACAAGTCACAATCGCAAAGACCTGGAAGCCACCCGAGTGCCCATCGACCCACGAGTGGGTAAATAAAATGTGGCGCGTGGACACCACGGAGTGCTATTCGGCTATGAGGAGCAGCGGTGAGGGGGCACCTCTCGTGGTTCTCCTGGCCAGAGCTGGAACCCGTTCCAGTAAGCCAAGTATCCCAAGAATGGACACACGAGCACCACGTGCTCGCGCTCACCAGCAAATGGGTACGAACCGATGGACACCTAAGTGGACACAGAGGAATCACCTTCTTCGGGTGGGTGTCGGGCGGGTGGGGGGAGGGGATGGGCATACACATCCATTAGGAATGGGGTGGGTACGCACCGACTGGGGGATGGGCGCACTTGAAGCTCTGACCCGAGGGGGGAGGCTGGGAGAGGGCAACGCACCCGACCTTAACATTGGTGCCCCCACAATATGCTGGAACAACATGAGAGGTAAATGAATAAGAACACGGGGGGGGGGGAGGGGGGCACGGGCAACACATGTCACCTTAATACTTGGACTCCCATCATCTGCTTGAAAAGAGAGAGAAAAGAAAATGCAATAATAGAGATAAGAGACACTTTTTAAAAATAATGAATCCGGCCGGGCGCTGTGGCTCACGCCTGTAATCCTAGCTCTTGGGAGGCCGAGGCGGGCGGATTGCTCAAGGTCAGGAGTTCAAAACCAGCCTGAGCAAGAGCGAGACCCCGTCTCTACTATAAATAGAAAGGAATTAATTGGCCAACTGATATATATATATAAAAAATTAGCGGGGCATGGTGGCGCATGCCTGCAGTCCCAGCTACCCGGGAGGCTGAGGCAGAAGGATCACTGGAGCCCAGGAGTTTGAAGTTGCTGTGAGCTAGGCTGACGCCACGGCACTCACTCTAGCCTGGGCAACAAACCGAGACTCTGTCTCAAAAAAAAAAAAAAAAAATGAATCCGAAGAGAAAAGTAAAAGGAGGCCTGTGGAGCAGGTCTGGGTGTGACTCCGGATCCCCCAACATCAGGTGCCACCACCAAAGATTCCTACGTGTAGCCCATAGAACCCCAAAAGCAACGGGAGGAGTTCTGGTCACATACTCCCTCAAAATGACATCCTGGCCTTCTTCTGGAACTCCCTCCCCTCTCAGACTCTCAAGGTTTCCTCCAGCGTGTCGGCTCCCACAGAGCAGACCTTTGGTCTGAGACCTGACTGTCCAGAAGCCACGCATGCTGCCGCGTGGCGGCGGTGTCGCGGCTCGGGACAAGAGGAGGCCCCACGGTGCGGGCTGGGGCGCCAGGCACCGCGGCGGGCGCTGAGGGTGGGGGTCCCCCCACCCCGGGCCGCCCCCGCACTCCCAGAAACGCGACAGAACCAGAGGCAAAAAAAAAAAGAAGAAGCCTACGGCACCCGGTATTCCCGGGCGGTCTCCCATCCAAGTTCTAACCAGGCCCGAGCCTGCTTAGCTTCCGAGACCAGACGGGATCGGGCGCGTTCGGGGTGGTGTGGCCGTGGACGGCGGAGGGCGCCCCTGCCCCGCTCAAGAAGCCGAGCCTCTCTGCGCTTCCCCGCCGCCTCCTCCCCCCGCCCCAGGCCCCGCGCCGGGTCGGGCCTGTTGAGTTCGCCGGCCGGGTCCCGCGGGCTCCGAGGGACGGGGGTGACAGGCGGGGCGGGCTGGGGTTGGGGGCTGTCTCTGTATACACACACACTCACACTCACACTCACTCACTCACTCACACTCACACAAGATGCGCCTCCACGGCTGGACCCGCCAAGGTGGAGACCTTCAAGCCCCCTTCCTCTCCTTGCCTGGCCTCCTTCACCTCCCCGCCCCCCACCCCAAGCGCACGGGCGGGAGGGGCGGGGCGCTCGCCCTTTGACCCCAGCCAGGGGCGGCCCTCCCCCACAACCCCTTTCAGCTGCGCCCCCCACCCTGTGGCCCTGCGGCCGCCTATTCCCCCGGGCCAGGGCTGGGGCACAGCGCACGGGGGAGGGGAGCCAGTGTATGGGGCGTCTCTCTCTCTCTCTCTCTCTCTCTCTCTCTCTCTCTCTCTCTCTCGATGTGTCCCATGGGTGGGGTGGGGTGGCGTGGTTTGTGGGGCGCTGAAGAAATCAGTCCCCTCCATCTCCTCCCTCTGGAAAACACCCAAGCCCTTGGAGAACTGCCCGCACCTCTACCTACCGTGGGGGCCGGGACCCTCCTCTGTGTCCTCCTGTGGCCCAGTCCAAGGGGCCTGGGCCTGGCCGGGGCTGCACTGGACCCCAACCACCCTGGCGTGTGGACTCGCTAAAAATCGGCGATTAGATATTGGATTCCAGCGTCATTGAGGTCATTTCACTAATGAGTGCACCGCAAAGAGTTTCCTAATCCATCTGTGAGGGTGGCAACCGAAAGAGAATTTTAGAGCTGACAGAATAGGCGAGGAAAGGCATAGGAGATTTCCACACCCAGTAAGGAAGCCTTTCCCAAAGTGGAAGAAAGAAAGGAGCAAACAGAGACACCGGTAGCCCGCCCGGATCAGAGTCTGCCCCTGAGAGAAAGTACCCTGACCAGGTTCACCCGTGGGTGGGTCGCGAGCTAGCGGCATTCAGAAGAGCGAGGCCCCAGTCTGTGCAGAAGACACCTGCACTCGGGTGTGTGTGGCGGCACAATTCACAAGCAGCTCCAGATGTTAAACCAAGGAGAAGCCAGGGAGTTCCCAACGCCCCAGGTGTCCTCAGCCCACGACTGGCTGCTGTGGGAATGCGAAGCCCGGCTCCTTGTCTCAGAGCGGGGCAACCAGGAGGTGTGATGTCCACCCCGGGGTTCCCAGGAGGATCAGACTGAAGCTGGGACTTGGCCTGAAAGTGTCCCCTCGCATGGCCACCCCCTTCCCCTTCCTGCTCCTCTACTCCTGGTGCCCCTCCATCCAGGGGCCAGACCTTAAAGAGTCACCCGCAAGAGAATCCTGGTCCCAAAGGAGCCTTCTGGGGGACCCCTGCTGAGAGAGGTTGTGGGCATGGCCCGCTGGGGCTCTGCCCGACCCAGGGCTGAGAGATGCAACCTCCCAGCTCTGGGTCCCTGCAGGAAGTGTTGGCAAGCACAGGGCCAGTCCTCCAAAGGCCCAGGTGCAGGGAGCCCAGGCCAAGCAGCCTGTGGAAGAAGCCACATGCTGTGCCACCCCGGGGAACACGACTGCAGGCCCCGGCCCTTCCCACCTCCTCCTCCTCCTCCTCCTCCTCCTCCTCCTCCTCCTCCTCCTCCTCCCACCCCGCCCCCGCCCCCGCCCCCACATGGCACAGGGCCCAGAGACACCTCAGACACTTGCTACCCAAAGTGCAAAGGGCATCAGTTGCTCCTCCAAACCCCCCCCAGCCCAGCAGACCGCATTGTCCAGCCAGCGCCCGGGCCTCCCTGGGGTGCCCAGCACAAAAGTGCAGACACCCACCGGACCCTCCATCTCAGTTTTCGGATGTTTTTGCCACTCTAAGGACCCGCAGGCCAGCTGGGCCTTCTGGCAGGACAGAGAGCCCCGGAATCCGACGTGGAGAGCTGGGTGTACGTCCCCATGAGGAGGCGGTCCCCACCTCCGCGGCTATCCCCTTGCGGGGAGCGGCAGCCGCGGGGCCTCAGAGAAGACACCAGGCTGGGCCCCCACGGCACAGCGGGAGCACGTCCCCCGCAGGCCACTTAGCGATGGCGGCCAGCCGGCGGACGGTTGGGTTGCGCGAGACGCTGCGGCCGCCCTGCTACCGGGTTCCTGGGAGGGCGTCCTGGAACCAGCGTCCACACCAAGCCCTTGGAAGGCCCAGGCGACGGAGGAGCCCCGTCAGGCAGGGGCCGAGGACGGTGACAGGTGATAGGCCGGGCGGGAAGGAGTCAGTCAGGCAGGGGCCGTGGAGGAGACGGGCTGGGTAAGGGTTAGGGTTCGTGTCAGGGCACAAGTCACAATCGCAAAGACCTGGAAGCCACCCGAGTGCCCATCGACCCACGAGTGGGTAAATAAAATGTGGCGCGTGGACACCACGGAGTGCTATTCGGCTATGAGGAGCAGCGGTGAGGGGGCACCTCTCGTGGTTCTCCTGGCCAGAGCTGGAACCCGTTCCAGTAAGCCAAGTATCCCAAGAATGGACACACGAGCACCACGTGCTCGCGCTCACCAGCAAATGGGTACGAACCGATGGACACCTAAGTGGACACAGAGGAATCACCTTCTTCGGGTGGGTGTCGGGCGGGTGGGGGGAGGGGATGGGCATACACATCCATTAGGAATGGGGTGGGTACGCACCGACTGGGGGATGGGCGCACTTGAAGCTCTGACCCGAGGGGGGAGGCTGGGAGAGGGCAACGCACCCGACCTTAACATTGGTGCCCCCACAATATGCTGGAACAACATGAGAGGTAAATGAATAAGAACACGGGGGGGGGGGAGGGGGGCACGGGCAACACATGTCACCTTAATACTTGGACTCCCATCATCTGCTTGAAAAGAGAGAGAAAAGAAAATGCAATAATAGAGATAAGAGACACTTTTTAAAAATAATGAATCCGGCCGGGCGCTGTGGCTCACGCCTGTAATCCTAGCTCTTGGGAGGCCGAGGCGGGCGGATTGCTCAAGGTCAGGAGTTCAAAACCAGCCTGAGCAAGAGCGAGACCCCGTCTCTACTATAAATAGAAAGGAATTAATTGGCCAACTGATATATATATATAAAAAATTAGCGGGGCATGGTGGCGCATGCCTGCAGTCCCAGCTACCCGGGAGGCTGAGGCAGAAGGATCACTGGAGCCCAGGAGTTTGAAGTTGCTGTGAGCTAGGCTGACGCCACGGCACTCACTCTAGCCTGGGCAACAAACCGAGACTCTGTCTCAAAAAAAAAAAAAAAAAATGAATCCGAAGAGAAAAGTAAAAGGAGGCCTGTGGAGCAGGTCTGGGTGTGACTCCGGATCCCCCAACATCAGGTGCCACCACCAAAGATTCCTACGTGTAGCCCATAGAACCCCAAAAGCAACGGGAGGAGTTCTGGTCACATACTCCCTCAAAATGACATCCTGGCCTTCTTCTGGAACTCCCTCCCCTCTCAGACTCTCAAGGTTTCCTCCAGCGTGTCGGCTCCCACAGAGCAGACCTTTGGTCTGAGACCTGACTGTCCAGAAGCCACGCATGCTGCCGCGTGGCGGCGGTGTCGCGGCTCGGGACAAGAGGAGGCCCCACGGTGCGGGCTGGGGCGCCAGGCACCGCGGCGGGCGCTGAGGGTGGGGGTCACCCCCACCCCGGGCCGCCCCCACACTCCCAGAAACGCGACAGAACCAGAGGCAAAAAAAAAAAGAAGAAGCCTACGGCACCCGGTATTCCCGGGCGGTCTCCCATCCAAGTTCTAACCAGGCCCGAGCCTGCTTAGCTTCCGAGACCAGACGGGATCGGGCGCGTTCGGGGTGGTGTGGCCGTGGACGGCGGAGGGCGCCCCTGCCCCGCTCAAGAAGCCGAGCCTCTCTGCGCTTCCCCGCCGCCTCCTCCCCCCGCCCCAGGCCCCGCGCCGGGTCGGGCCTGTTGAGTTCGCCGGCCGGGTCCCGCGGGCTCCGAGGGACGGGGGTGACAGGCGGGGCGGGCTGGGGTTGGGGGCTGTCTCTGTATACACACACACTCACACTCACACTCACTCACTCACTCACACTCACACAAGATGCGCCTCCACGGCTGGACCCGCCAAGGTGGAGACCTTCAAGCCCCCTTCCTCTCCTTGCCTGGCCTCCTTCACCTCCCCGCCCCCCACCCCAAGCGCACGGGCGGGAGGGGCGGGGCGCTCGCCCTTTGACCCCAGCCAGGGGCGGCCCTCCCCCACAACCCCTTTCAGCTGCGCCCCCCACCCTGTGGCCCTGCGGCCGCCTATTCCCCCGGGCCAGGGCTGGGGCACAGCGCACGGGGGAGGGGAGCCAGTGTATGGGGCGTCTCTCTCTCTCTCTCTCTCTCTCTCTCTCTCTCTCTCTCTCTCTCTCTCTCTCTCTCTCTCTCTCTCTCTCTCGGGATGTGTCCCATGGGTGGGGTGGGGTGGCGTGGTTTGTGGGGCGCTGAAGAAATCAGTCCCCTCCATCTCCTCCCTCTGGAAAACACCCAAGCCCTTGGAGAACTGCCCGCACCTCTACCTACCGTGGGGGCCGGGACCCTCCTCTGTGTCCTCCTGTGGCCCAGTCCAAGGGGCCTGGGCCTGGCCGGGGCTGCACTGGACCCCAACCACCCTGGCGTGTGGACTCGCTAAAAATCGGCGATTAGATATTGGATTCCAGCGTCATTGAGGTCATTTCACTAATGAGTGCACCGCAAAGAGTTTCCTAATCCATCTGTGAGGGTGGCAACCGAAAGAGAATTTTAGAGCTGACAGAATAGGCGAGGAAAGGCATAGGAGATTTCCACACCCAGTAAGGAAGCCTTTCCCAAAGTGGAAGAAAGAAAGGAGCAAACAGAGACACCGGTAGCCCGCCCGGATCAGAGTCTGCCCCTGAGAGAAAGTACCCTGACCAGGTTCACCCGTGGGTGGGTCGCGAGCTAGCGGCATTCAGAAGAGCGAGGCCCCAGTCTGTGCAGAAGACACCTGCACTCGGGTGTGTGTGGCGGCACAATTCACAAGCAGCTCCAGATGTTAAACCAAGGAGAAGCCAGGGAGTTCCCAACGCCCCAGGTGTCCTCAGCCCACGACTGGCTGCTGTGGGAATGCGAAGCCCGGCTCCTTGTCTCAGAGCGGGGCAACCAGGAGGTGTGATGTCCACCCCGGGGTTCCCAGGAGGATCAGACTGAAGCTGGGACTTGGCCTGAAAGTGTCCCCTCGCATGGCCACCCCCTTCCCCTTCCTGCTCCTCTACTCCTGGTGCCCCTCCATCCAGGGGCCAGACCTTAAAGAGTCACCCGCAAGAGAATCCTGGTCCCAAAGGAGCCTTCTGGGGGACCCCTGCTGAGAGAGGTTGTGGGCATGGCCCGCTGGGGCTCTGCCCGACCCAGGGCTGAGAGATGCAACCTCCCAGCTCTGGGTCCCTGCAGGAAGTGTTGGCAAGCACAGGGCCAGTCCTCCAAAGGCCCAGGTGCAGGGAGCCCAGGCCAAGCAGCCTGTGGAAGAAGCCACATGCTGTGCCACCCCGGGGAACACGACTGCAGGCCCCGGCCCTTCCCACCTCCTCCTCCTCCTCCTCCTCCTCCTCCTCCTCCTCCTCCTCCTCCTCCCACCCCGCCCCCGCCCCCGCCCCCACATGGCACAGGGCCCAGAGACACCTCAGACACTTGCTACCCAAAGTGCAAAGGGCATCAGTTGCTCCTCCAAACCCCCCCCAGCCCAGCAGACCGCATTGTCCAGCCAGCGCCCGGGCCTCCCTGGGGTGCCCAGCACAAAAGTGCAGACACCCACCGGACCCTCCATCTCAGTTTTCGGATGTTTTTGCCACTCTAAGGACCCGCAGGCCAGCTGGGCCTTCTGGCAGGACAGAGAGCCCCGGAATCCGACGTGGAGAGCTGGGTGTACGTCCCCATGAGGAGGCGGTCCCCACCTCCGCGGCTATCCCCTTGCGGGGAGCGGCAGCCGCGGGGCCTCAGAGAAGACACCAGGCTGGGCCCCCACGGCACAGCGGGAGCACGTCCCCCGCAGGCCACTTAGCGATGGCGGCCAGCCGGCGGACGGTTGGGTTGCGCGAGACGCTGCGGCCGCCCTGCTACCGGGTTCCTGGGAGGGCGTCCTGGAACCAGCGTCCACACCAAGCCCTTGGAAGGCCCAGGCGACGGAGGAGCCCCGTCAGGCAGGGGCCGAGGACGGTGACAGGTGATAGGCCGGGCGGGAAGGAGTCAGTCAGGCAGGGGCCGTGGAGGAGACGGGCTGGGTAAGGGTTAGGGTTCGTGTCAGGGCACAAGTCACAATCGCAAAGACCTGGAAGCCACCCGAGTGCCCATCGACCCACGAGTGGGTAAATAAAATGTGGCGCGTGGACACCACGGAGTGCTATTCGGCTATGAGGAGCAGCGGTGAGGGGGCACCTCTCGTGGTTCTCCTGGCCAGAGCTGGAACCCGTTCCAGTAAGCCAAGTATCCCAAGAATGGACACACGAGCACCACGTGCTCGCGCTCACCAGCAAATGGGTACGAACCGATGGACACCTAAGTGGACACAGAGGAATCACCTTCTTCGGGTGGGTGTCGGGCGGGTGGGGGGAGGGGATGGGCATACACATCCATTAGGAATGGGGTGGGTACGCACCGACTGGGGGATGGGCGCACTTGAAGCTCTGACCCGAGGGGGGAGGCTGGGAGAGGGCAACGCACCCGACCTTAACATTGGTGCCCCCACAATATGCTGGAACAACATGAGAGGTAAATGAATAAGAACACGGGGGGGGGGAGGGGGGCACGGGCAACACATGTCACCTTAATACTTGGACTCCCATCATCTGCTTGAAAAGAGAGAGAAAAGAAAATGCAATAATAGAGATAAGAGACACTTTTTAAAAATAATGAATCCGGCCGGGCGCTGTGGCTCACGCCTGTAATCCTAGCTCTTGGGAGGCCGAGGCGGGCGGATTGCTCAAGGTCAGGAGTTCAAAACCAGCCTGAGCAAGAGCGAGACCCCGTCTCTACTATAAATAGAAAGGAATTAATTGGCCAACTGATATATATATATAAAAAATTAGCGGGGCATGGTGGCGCATGCCTGCAGTCCCAGCTACCCGGGAGGCTGAGGCAGAAGGATCACTGGAGCCCAGGAGTTTGAAGTTGCTGTGAGCTAGGCTGACGCCACGGCACTCACTCTAGCCTGGGCAACAAACCGAGACTCTGTCTCAAAAAAAAAAAAAAAAAATGAATCCGAAGAGAAAAGTAAAAGGAGGCCTGTGGAGCAGGTCTGGGTGTGACTCCGGATCCCCCAACATCAGGTGCCACCACCAAAGATTCCTACGTGTAGCCCATAGAACCCCAAAAGCAACGGGAGGAGTTCTGGTCACATACTCCCTCAAAATGACATCCTGGCCTTCTTCTGGAACTCCCTCCCCTCTCAGACTCTCAAGGTTTCCTCCAGCGTGTCGGCTCCCACAGAGCAGACCTTTGGTCTGAGACCTGACTGTCCAGAAGCCACGCATGCTGCCGCGTGGCGGCGGTGTCGCGGCTCGGGACAAGAGGAGGCCCCACGGTGCGGGCTGGGGCGCCAGGCACCGCGGCGGGCGCTGAGGGTGGGGGTCACCCCCACCCCGGGCCGCCCCCACACTCCCAGAAACGCGACAGAACCAGAGGCAAAAAAAAAAAGAAGAAGCCTACGGCACCCGGTATTCCCGGGCGGTCTCCCATCCAAGTTCTAACCAGGCCCGAGCCTGCTTAGCTTCCGAGACCAGACGGGATCGGGCGCGTTCGGGGTGGTGTGGCCGTGGACGGCGGAGGGCGCCCCTGCCCCGCTCAAGAAGCCGAGCCTCTCTGCGCTTCCCCGCCGCCTCCTCCCCCCGCCCCAGGCCCCGCGCCGGGTCGGGCCTGTTGAGTTCGCCGGCCGGGTCCCGCGGGCTCCGAGGGACGGGGGTGACAGGCGGGGCGGGCCGGGGTTGGGGGCTGTCTCTGTATACACACACACTCACACTCACTCACTCACTCACACTCACACAAGATGCGCCTCCACGGCTGGACCCGCCAAGGTGGAGACCTTCAAGCCCCCTTCCTCTCCTTGCCTGGCCTCCTTCACCTCCCCGCCCCCCACCCCCAGCGCACGGGCGGGAGGGGCGGGGCGCTCGCCCTTTGACCCCAGCCAGGGGCGGCCCTCCCCCACAACGCCTTTCACCTGCGCCCCCCACCCTGTGGCCCTGCGGCCGCCTATTCCCCCGGGCCAGGGCTGGGGCACAGCGCACGGGGGAGGGGAGCCAGTGTATGGGGCGTCTCTCTCTCTCTCTCTCTCTCTCTCTCTCTCTCTCTCTCTCTCTCTCTCTCTCTCTCTCTCTCTCTCGATGTGTCCCATGGGTGGGGTGGGGTGGCGTGGTTTGTGGGGCGCTGAAGAAATCAGTCCCCTCCATCTCCTCCCTCTGGAAAACACCCAAGCCCTTGGAGAACTGCCCGCACCTCTACCTACCGTGGGGGCCGGGACCCTCCTCTGTGTCCTCCTGTGGCCCAGTCCAAGGGGCCTGGGCCTGGCCGGGGCTGCACTGGACCCCAACCACCCTGGCGTGTGGACTCGCTAAAAATCGGCGATTAGATATTGGATTCCAGCGTCATTGAGGTCATTTCACTAATGAGTGCACCGCAAAGAGTTTCCTAATCCATCTGTGAGGGTGGCAACCGAAAGAGAATTTTAGAGCTGACAGAATAGGCATAGGAGATTTCCACACCCAGTAAGGAAGCCTTTCCCAAAGTGGAAGAAAGAAAGGAGCAAACAGAGACACCGGTAGCCCGCCCGGATCAGAGTCTGCCCCTGAGAGAAAGTACCCTGACCAGGTTCACCCGTGGGTGGGTCGCGAGCTAGCGGCATTCAGAAGAGCGAGGCCCCAGTCTGTGCAGAAGACACCTGCACTCGGGTGTGTGTGGCGGCACAATTCACAAGCAGCTCCAGATGTTAAACCAAGGAGAAGCCAGGGAGTTCCCAACGCCCCAGGTGTCCTCAGCCCACGACTGGCTGCTGTGGGAATGCGAAGCCCGGCTCCTTGTCTCAGAGCGGGGCAACCAGGAGGTGTGATGTCCACCCCGGGGTTCCCAGGAGGATCAGACTGAAGCTGGGACTTGGCCTGAAAGTGTCCCCTCGCATGGCCACCCCCTTCCCCTTCCTGCTCCTCTACTCCTGGTGCCCCTCCATCCAGGGGCCAGACCTTAAAGAGTCACCCGCAAGAGAATCCTGGTCCCAAAGGAGCCTTCTGGGGGACCCCTGCTGAGAGAGGTTGTGGGCATGGCCCGCTGGGGCTCTGCCCGACCCAGGGCTGAGAGATGCAACCTCCCAGCTCTGGGTCCCTGCAGGAAGTGTTGGCAAGCACAGGGCCAGTCCTCCAAAGGCCCAGGTGCAGGGAGCCCAGGCCAAGCAGCCTGTGGAAGAAGCCACATGCTGTGCCACCCCGGGGAACACGACTGCAGGCCCCGGCCCTTCCCACCTCCTCCTCCTCCTCCTCCTCCTCCTCCTCCTCCTCCTCCTCCTCCTCCCACCCCGCCCCCGCCCCCGCCCCCACATGGCACAGGGCCCAGAGACACCTCAGACACTTGCTACCCAAAGTGCAAAGGGCATCAGTTGCTCCTCCAAACCCCCCCCAGCCCAGCAGACCGCATTGTCCAGCCAGCGCCCGGGCCTCCCTGGGGTGCCCAGCACAAAAGTGCAGACACCCACCGGACCCTCCATCTCAGTTTTCGGATGTTTTTGCCACTCTAAGGACCCGCAGGCCAGCTGGGCCTTCTGGCAGGACAGAGAGCCCCGGAATCCGACGTGGAGAGCTGGGTGTACGTCCCCATGAGGAGGCGGTCCCCACCTCCGCGGCTATCCCCTTGCGGGGAGCGGCAGCCGCGGGGCCTCAGAGAAGACACCAGGCTGGGCCCCCACGGCACAGCGGGAGCACGTCCCCCGCAGGCCACTTAGCGATGGCGGCCAGCCGGCGGACGGTTGGGTTGCGCGAGACGCTGCGGCCGCCCTGCTACCGGGTTCCTGGGAGGGCGTCCTGGAACCAGCGTCCACACCAAGCCCTTGGAAGGCCCAGGCGACGGAGGAGCCCCGTCAGGCAGGGGCCGAGGACGGTGACGGCCCGGGCGGGGAGGAGCGTGTCAGGCAGGGGCAGAGGACGGTGACAGGTGATAGGCCGGGCGGGAAGGAGTCAGTCAGGCAGGGGCCGTGGAGGAGACGGGCTGGGTAAGGGTTAGGGTTCGTGTCAGGGCACAAGTCACAATCGCAAAGACCTGGAAGCCACCCGAGTGCCCATCGACCCACGAGTGGGTAAATAAAATGTGGCGCGTGGACACCACGGAGTGCTATTCGGCTATGAGGAGCAGCGGTGAGGGGGCACCTCTCGTGGTTCTCCTGGCCAGAGCTGGAACCCGTTCCAGTAAGCCAAGTATCCCAAGAATGGACACACGAGCACCACGTGCTCGCGCTCACCAGCAAATGGGTACGAACCGATGGACACCTAAGTGGACACAGAGGAATCACCTTCTTCGGGTGGGTGTCGGGCGGGTGGGGGGAGGGGATGGGCATACACATCCATTAGGAATGGGGTGGGTACGCACCGACTGGGGGATGGGCGCACTTGAAGCTCTGACCCGAGGGGGGAGGCTGGGAGAGGGCAACGCACCCGACCTTAACATTGGTGCCCCCACAATATGCTGGAACAACATGAGAGGTAAATGAATAAGAACACGGGGGGGGGGGAGGGGGGCACGGGCAACACATGTCACCTTAATACTTGGACTCCCATCATCTGCTTGAAAAGAGAGAGAAAAGAAAATGCAATAATAGAGATAAGAGACACTTTTTAAAAATAATGAATCCGGCCGGGCGCTGTGGCTCACGCCTGTAATCCTAGCTCTTGGGAGGCCGAGGCGGGCGGATTGCTCAAGGTCAGGAGTTCAAAACCAGCCTGAGCAAGAGCGAGACCCCGTCTCTACTATAAATAGAAAGGAATTAATTGGCCAACTGATATATATATATAAAAAATTAGCGGGGCATGGTGGCGCATGCCTGCAGTCCCAGCTACCCGGGAGGCTGAGGCAGAAGGATCACTGGAGCCCAGGAGTTTGAAGTTGCTGTGAGCTAGGCTGACGCCACGGCACTCACTCTAGCCTGGGCAACAAACCGAGACTCTGTCTCAAAAAAAAAAAAAAAAAATGAATCCGAAGAGAAAAGTAAAAGGAGGCCTGTGGAGCAGGTCTGGGTGTGACTCCGGATCCCCCAACATCAGGTGCCACCACCAAAGATTCCTACGTGTAGCCCATAGAACCCCAAAAGCAACGGGAGGAGTTCTGGTCACATACTCCCTCAAAATGACATCCTGGCCTTCTTCTGGAACTCCCTCCCCTCTCAGACTCTCAAGGTTTCCTCCAGCGTGTCGGCTCCCACAGAGCAGACCTTTGGTCTGAGACCTGACTGTCCAGAAGCCACGCATGCTGCCGCGTGGCGGCGGTGTCGCGGCTCGGGACAAGAGGAGGCCCCACGGTGCGGGCTGGGGCGCCAGGCACCGCGGCGGGCGCTGAGGGTGGGGGTCCCCCCACCCCGGGCCGCCCCCGCACTCCCAGAAACGCGACAGAACCAGAGGCAAAAAAAAAAAGAAGAAGCCTACGGCACCCGGTATTCCCGGGCGGTCTCCCATCCAAGTTCTAACCAGGCCCGAGCCTGCTTAGCTTCCGAGACCAGACGGGATCGGGCGCGTTCGGGGTGGTGTGGCCGTGGACGGCGGAGGGCGCCCCTGCCCCGCTCAAGAAGCCGAGCCTCTCTGCGCTTCCCCGCCGCCTCCTCCCCCCGCCCCAGGCCCCGCGCCGGGTCGGGCCTGTTGAGTTCGCCGGCCGGGTCCCGCGGGCTCCGAGGGACGGGGGTGACAGGCGGGGCGGGCTGGGGTTGGGGGCTGTCTCTGTATACACACACACTCACACTCACACTCACTCACTCACTCACACTCACACAAGATGCGCCTCCACGGCTGGACCCGCCAAGGTGGAGACCTTCAAGCCCCCTTCCTCTCCTTGCCTGGCCTCCTTCACCTCCCCGCCCCCCACCCCAAGCGCACGGGCGGGAGGGGCGGGGCGCTCGCCCTTTGACCCCAGCCAGGGGCGGCCCTCCCCCACAACCCCTTTCAGCTGCGCCCCCCACCCTGTGGCCCTGCGGCCGCCTATTCCCCCGGGCCAGGGCTGGGGCACAGCGCACGGGGGAGGGGAGCCAGTGTATGGGGCGTCTCTCTCTCTCTCTCTCTCTCTCTCTCTCTCTCTCTCTCTCTCGATGTGTCCCATGGGTGGGGTGGGGTGGCGTGGTTTGTGGGGCGCTGAAGAAATCAGTCCCCTCCATCTCCTCCCTCTGGAAAACACCCAAGCCCTTGGAGAACTGCCCGCACCTCTACCTACCGTGGGGGCCGGGACCCTCCTCTGTGTCCTCCTGTGGCCCAGTCCAAGGGGCCTGGGCCTGGCCGGGGCTGCACTGGACCCCAACCACCCTGGCGTGTGGACTCGCTAAAAATCGGCGATTAGATATTGGATTCCAGCGTCATTGAGGTCATTTCACTAATGAGTGCACCGCAAAGAGTTTCCTAATCCATCTGTGAGGGTGGCAACCGAAAGAGAATTTTAGAGCTGACAGAATAGGCGAGGAAAGGCATAGGAGATTTCCACACCCAGTAAGGAAGCCTTTCCCAAAGTGGAAGAAAGAAAGGAGCAAACAGAGACACCGGTAGCCCGCCCGGATCAGAGTCTGCCCCTGAGAGAAAGTACCCTGACCAGGTTCACCCGTGGGTGGGTCGCGAGCTAGCGGCATTCAGAAGAGCGAGGCCCCAGTCTGTGCAGAAGACACCTGCACTCGGGTGTGTGTGGCGGCACAATTCACAAGCAGCTCCAGATGTTAAACCAAGGAGAAGCCAGGGAGTTCCCAACGCCCCAGGTGTCCTCAGCCCACGACTGGCTGCTGTGGGAATGCGAAGCCCGGCTCCTTGTCTCAGAGCGGGGCAACCAGGAGGTGTGATGTCCACCCCGGGGTTCCCAGGAGGATCAGACTGAAGCTGGGACTTGGCCTGAAAGTGTCCCCTCGCATGGCCACCCCCTTCCCCTTCCTGCTCCTCTACTCCTGGTGCCCCTCCATCCAGGGGCCAGACCTTAAAGAGTCACCCGCAAGAGAATCCTGGTCCCAAAGGAGCCTTCTGGGGGACCCCTGCTGAGAGAGGTTGTGGGCATGGCCCGCTGGGGCTCTGCCCGACCCAGGGCTGAGAGATGCAACCTCCCAGCTCTGGGTCCCTGCAGGAAGTGTTGGCAAGCACAGGGCCAGTCCTCCAAAGGCCCAGGTGCAGGGAGCCCAGGCCAAGCAGCCTGTGGAAGAAGCCACATGCTGTGCCACCCCGGGGAACACGACTGCAGGCCCCGGCCCTTCCCACCTCCTCCTCCTCCTCCTCCTCCTCCTCCTCCTCCTCCTCCTCCTCCTCCCACCCCGCCCCCGCCCCCGCCCCCACATGGCACAGGGCCCAGAGACACCTCAGACACTTGCTACCCAAAGTGCAAAGGGCATCAGTTGCTCCTCCAAACCCCCCCCAGCCCAGCAGACCGCATTGTCCAGCCAGCGCCCGGGCCTCCCTGGGGTGCCCAGCACAAAAGTGCAGACACCCACCGGACCCTCCATCTCAGTTTTCGGATGTTTTTGCCACTCTAAGGACCCGCAGGCCAGCTGGGCCTTCTGGCAGGACAGAGAGCCCCGGAATCCGACGTGGAGAGCTGGGTGTACGTCCCCATGAGGAGGCGGTCCCCACCTCCGCGGCTATCCCCTTGCGGGGAGCGGCAGCCGCGGGGCCTCAGAGAAGACACCAGGCTGGGCCCCCACGGCACAGCGGGAGCACGTCCCCCGCAGGCCACTTAGCGACGGCGGCCAGCCGGCGGACGGTTGGGTTGCGCGAGACGCTGCGGCCGCCCTGCTACCGGGTTCCTGGGAGGGCGTCCTGGAACCAGCGTCCACACCAAGCCCTTGGAAGGCCCAGGCGACGGAGGAGCCCCGTCAGGCAGGGGCCGAGGACGGTGACAGGTGATAGGCCGGGCGGGAAGGAGTCAGTCAGGCAGGGGCCGTGGAGGAGACGGGCTGGGTAAGGGTTAGGGTTCGTGTCAGGGCACAAGTCACAATCGCAAAGACCTGGAAGCCACCCGAGTGCCCATCGACCCACGAGTGGGTAAATAAAATGTGGCGCGTGGACACCACGGAGTGCTATTCGGCTATGAGGAGCAGCGGTGAGGGGGCACCTCTCGTGGTTCTCCTGGCCAGAGCTGGAACCCGTTCCAGTAAGCCAAGTATCCCAAGAATGGACACACGAGCACCACGTGCTCGCGCTCACCAGCAAATGGGTACGAACCGATGGACACCTAAGTGGACACAGAGGAATCACCTTCTTCGGGTGGGTGTCGGGCGGGTGGGGGGAGGGGATGGGCATACACATCCATTAGGAATGGGGTGGGTACGCACCGACTGGGGGATGGGCGCACTTGAAGCTCTGACCCGAGGGGGGAGGCTGGGAGAGGGCAACGCACCCGACCTTAACATTGGTGCCCCCACAATATGCTGGAACAACATGAGAGGTAAATGAATAAGAACACGGGGGGGGGGAGGGGGGCACGGGCAACACATGTCACCTTAATACTTGGACTCCCATCATCTGCTTGAAAAGAGAGAGAAAAGAAAATGCAATAATAGAGATAAGAGACACTTTTTAAAAATAATGAATCCGGCCGGGCGCTGTGGCTCACGCCTGTAATCCTAGCTCTTGGGAGGCCGAGGCGGGCGGATTGCTCAAGGTCAGGAGTTCAAAACCAGCCTGAGCAAGAGCGAGACCCCGTCTCTACTATAAATAGAAAGGAATTAATTGGCCAACTGATATATATATATAAAAAATTAGCGGGGCATGGTGGCGCATGCCTGCAGTCCCAGCTACCCGGGAGGCTGAGGCAGAAGGATCACTGGAGCCCAGGAGTTTGAAGTTGCTGTGAGCTAGGCTGACGCCACGGCACTCACTCTAGCCTGGGCAACAAACCGAGACTCTGTCTCAAAAAAAAAAAAAAAAAATGAATCCGAAGAGAAAAGTAAAAGGAGGCCTGTGGAGCAGGTCTGGGTGTGACTCCGGATCCCCCAACATCAGGTGCCACCACCAAAGATTCCTACGTGTAGCCCATAGAACCCCAAAAGCAACGGGAGGAGTTCTGGTCACATACTCCCTCAAAATGACATCCTGGCCTTCTTCTGGAACTCCCTCCCCTCTCAGACTCTCAAGGTTTCCTCCAGCGTGTCGGCTCCCACAGAGCAGACCTTTGGTCTGAGACCTGACTGTCCAGAAGCCACGCATGCTGCCGCGTGGCGGCGGTGTCGCGGCTCGGGACAAGAGGAGGCCCCACGGTGCGGGCTGGGGCGCCAGGCACCGCGGCGGGCGCTGAGGGTGGGGGTCACCCCCACCCCGGGCCGCCCCCACACTCCCAGAAACGCGACAGAACCAGAGGCAAAAAAAAAAAGAAGAAGCCTACGGCACCCGGTATTCCCGGGCGGTCTCCCATCCAAGTTCTAACCAGGCCCGAGCCTGCTTAGCTTCCGAGACCAGACGGGATCGGGCGCGTTCGGGGTGGTGTGGCCGTGGACGGCGGAGGGCGCCCCTGCCCCGCTCAAGAAGCCGAGCCTCTCTGCGCTTCCCCGCCGCCTCCTCCCCCCGCCCCAGGCCCCGCGCCGGGTCGGGCCTGTTGAGTTCGCCGGCCGGGTCCCGCGGGCTCCGAGGGACGGGGGTGACAGGCGGGGCGGGCTGGGGTTGGGGGCTGTCTCTGTATACACACACACTCACACTCACACTCACTCACTCACTCACACTCACACAAGATGCGCCTCCACGGCTGGACCCGCCAAGGTGGAGACCTTCAAGCCCCCTTCCTCTCCTTGCCTGGCCTCCTTCACCTCCCCGCCCCCCACCCCAAGCGCACGGGCGGGAGGGGCGGGGCGCTCGCCCTTTGACCCCAGCCAGGGGCGGCCCTCCCCCACAACCCCTTTCAGCTGCGCCCCCCACCCTGTGGCCCTGCGGCCGCCTATTCCCCCGGGCCAGGGCTGGGGCACAGCGCACGGGGGAGGGGAGCCAGTGTATGGGGCGTCTCTCTCTCTCTCTCTCTCTCTCTCTCTCTCTCTCTCTCTCTCTCTCTCTCTCTCTCTCTCTCTCTCTCTCTCGGGATGTGTCCCATGGGTGGGGTGGGGTGGCGTGGTTTGTGGGGCGCTGAAGAAATCAGTCCCCTCCATCTCCTCCCTCTGGAAAACACCCAAGCCCTTGGAGAACTGCCCGCACCTCTACCTACCGTGGGGGCCGGGACCCTCCTCTGTGTCCTCCTGTGGCCCAGTCCAAGGGGCCTGGGCCTGGCCGGGGCTGCACTGGACCCCAACCACCCTGGCGTGTGGACTCGCTAAAAATCGGCGATTAGATATTGGATTCCAGCGTCATTGAGGTCATTTCACTAATGAGTGCACCGCAAAGAGTTTCCTAATCCATCTGTGAGGGTGGCAACCGAAAGAGAATTTTAGAGCTGACAGAATAGGCGAGGAAAGGCATAGGAGATTTCCACACCCAGTAAGGAAGCCTTTCCCAAAGTGGAAGAAAGAAAGGAGCAAACAGAGACACCGGTAGCCCGCCCGGATCAGAGTCTGCCCCTGAGAGAAAGTACCCTGACCAGGTTCACCCGTGGGTGGGTCGCGAGCTAGCGGCATTCAGAAGAGCGAGGCCCCAGTCTGTGCAGAAGACACCTGCACTCGGGTGTGTGTGGCGGCACAATTCACAAGCAGCTCCAGATGTTAAACCAAGGAGAAGCCAGGGAGTTCCCAACGCCCCAGGTGTCCTCAGCCCACGACTGGCTGCTGTGGGAATGCGAAGCCCGGCTCCTTGTCTCAGAGCGGGGCAACCAGGAGGTGTGATGTCCACCCCGGGGTTCCCAGGAGGATCAGACTGAAGCTGGGACTTGGCCTGAAAGTGTCCCCTCGCATGGCCACCCCCTTCCCCTTCCTGCTCCTCTACTCCTGGTGCCCCTCCATCCAGGGGCCAGACCTTAAAGAGTCACCCGCAAGAGAATCCTGGTCCCAAAGGAGCCTTCTGGGGGACCCCTGCTGAGAGAGGTTGTGGGCATGGCCCGCTGGGGCTCTGCCCGACCCAGGGCTGAGAGATGCAACCTCCCAGCTCTGGGTCCCTGCAGGAAGTGTTGGCAAGCACAGGGCCAGTCCTCCAAAGGCCCAGGTGCAGGGAGCCCAGGCCAAGCAGCCTGTGGAAGAAGCCACATGCTGTGCCACCCCGGGGAACACGACTGCAGGCCCCGGCCCTTCCCACCTCCTCCTCCTCCTCCTCCTCCTCCTCCTCCTCCTCCTCCTCCTCCTCCCACCCCGCCCCCGCCCCCGCCCCCACATGGCACAGGGCCCAGAGACACCTCAGACACTTGCTACCCAAAGTGCAAAGGGCATCAGTTGCTCCTCCAAACCCCCCCCAGCCCAGCAGACCGCATTGTCCAGCCAGCGCCCGGGCCTCCCTGGGGTGCCCAGCACAAAAGTGCAGACACCCACCGGACCCTCCATCTCAGTTTTCGGATGTTTTTGCCACTCTAAGGACCCGCAGGCCAGCTGGGCCTTCTGGCAGGACAGAGAGCCCCGGAATCCGACGTGGAGAGCTGGGTGTACGTCCCCATGAGGAGGCGGTCCCCACCTCCGCGGCTATCCCCTTGCGGGGAGCGGCAGCCGCGGGGCCTCAGAGAAGACACCAGGCTGGGCCCCCACGGCACAGCGGGAGCACGTCCCCCGCAGGCCACTTAGCGATGGCGGCCAGCCGGCGGACGGTTGGGTTGCGCGAGACGCTGCGGCCGCCCTGCTACCGGGTTCCTGGGAGGGCGTCCTGGAACCAGCGTCCACACCAAGCCCTTGGAAGGCCCAGGCGACGGAGGAGCCCCGTCAGGCAGGGGCCGAGGACGGTGACAGGTGATAGGCCGGGCGGGAAGGAGTCAGTCAGGCAGGGGCCGTGGAGGAGACGGGCTGGGTAAGGGTTAGGGTTCGTGTCAGGGCACAAGTCACAATCGCAAAGACCTGGAAGCCACCCGAGTGCCCATCGACCCACGAGTGGGTAAATAAAATGTGGCGCGTGGACACCACGGAGTGCTATTCGGCTATGAGGAGCAGCGGTGAGGGGGCACCTCTCGTGGTTCTCCTGGCCAGAGCTGGAACCCGTTCCAGTAAGCCAAGTATCCCAAGAATGGACACACGAGCACCACGTGCTCGCGCTCACCAGCAAATGGGTACGAACCGATGGACACCTAAGTGGACACAGAGGAATCACCTTCTTCGGGTGGGTGTCGGGCGGGTGGGGGGAGGGGATGGGCATACACATCCATTAGGAATGGGGTGGGTACGCACCGACTGGGGGATGGGCGCACTTGAAGCTCTGACCCGAGGGGGGAGGCTGGGAGAGGGCAACGCACCCGACCTTAACATTGGTGCCCCCACAATATGCTGGAACAACATGAGAGGTAAATGAATAAGAACACGGGGGGGGGGAGGGGGGCACGGGCAACACATGTCACCTTAATACTTGGACTCCCATCATCTGCTTGAAAAGAGAGAGAAAAGAAAATGCAATAATAGAGATAAGAGACACTTTTTAAAAATAATGAATCCGGCCGGGCGCTGTGGCTCACGCCTGTAATCCTAGCTCTTGGGAGGCCGAGGCGGGCGGATTGCTCAAGGTCAGGAGTTCAAAACCAGCCTGAGCAAGAGCGAGACCCCGTCTCTACTATAAATAGAAAGGAATTAATTGGCCAACTGATATATATATATAAAAAATTAGCGGGGCATGGTGGCGCATGCCTGCAGTCCCAGCTACCCGGGAGGCTGAGGCAGAAGGATCACTGGAGCCCAGGAGTTTGAAGTTGCTGTGAGCTAGGCTGACGCCACGGCACTCACTCTAGCCTGGGCAACAAACCGAGACTCTGTCTCAAAAAAAAAAAAAAAAAATGAATCCGAAGAGAAAAGTAAAAGGAGGCCTGTGGAGCAGGTCTGGGTGTGACTCCGGATCCCCCAACATCAGGTGCCACCACCAAAGATTCCTACGTGTAGCCCATAGAACCCCAAAAGCAACGGGAGGAGTTCTGGTCACATACTCCCTCAAAATGACATCCTGGCCTTCTTCTGGAACTCCCTCCCCTCTCAGACTCTCAAGGTTTCCTCCAGCGTGTCGGCTCCCACAGAGCAGACCTTTGGTCTGAGACCTGACTGTCCAGAAGCCACGCATGCTGCCGCGTGGCGGCGGTGTCGCGGCTCGGGACAAGAGGAGGCCCCACGGTGCGGGCTGGGGCGCCAGGCACCGCGGCGGGCGCTGAGGGTGGGGGTCACCCCCACCCCGGGCCGCCCCCACACTCCCAGAAACGCGACAGAACCAGAGGCAAAAAAAAAAAGAAGAAGCCTACGGCACCCGGTATTCCCGGGCGGTCTCCCATCCAAGTTCTAACCAGGCCCGAGCCTGCTTAGCTTCCGAGACCAGACGGGATCGGGCGCGTTCGGGGTGGTGTGGCCGTGGACGGCGGAGGGCGCCCCTGCCCCGCTCAAGAAGCCGAGCCTCTCTGCGCTTCCCCGCCGCCTCCTCCCCCCGCCCCAGGCCCCGCGCCGGGTCGGGCCTGTTGAGTTCGCCGGCCGGGTCCCGCGGGCTCCGAGGGACGGGGGTGACAGGCGGGGCGGGCCGGGGTTGGGGGCTGTCTCTGTATACACACACACTCACACTCACTCACTCACTCACACTCACACAAGATGCGCCTCCACGGCTGGACCCGCCAAGGTGGAGACCTTCAAGCCCCCTTCCTCTCCTTGCCTGGCCTCCTTCACCTCCCCGCCCCCCACCCCCAGCGCACGGGCGGGAGGGGCGGGGCGCTCGCCCTTTGACCCCAGCCAGGGGCGGCCCTCCCCCACAACGCCTTTCACCTGCGCCCCCCACCCTGTGGCCCTGCGGCCGCCTATTCCCCCGGGCCAGGGCTGGGGCACAGCGCACGGGGGAGGGGAGCCAGTGTATGGGGCGTCTCTCTCTCTCTCTCTCTCTCTCTCTCTCTCTCTCTCTCTCTCTCTCTCTCTCTCTCTCTCTCTCTCGATGTGTCCCATGGGTGGGGTGGGGTGGCGTGGTTTGTGGGGCGCTGAAGAAATCAGTCCCCTCCATCTCCTCCCTCTGGAAAACACCCAAGCCCTTGGAGAACTGCCCGCACCTCTACCTACCGTGGGGGCCGGGACCCTCCTCTGTGTCCTCCTGTGGCCCAGTCCAAGGGGCCTGGGCCTGGCCGGGGCTGCACTGGACCCCAACCACCCTGGCGTGTGGACTCGCTAAAAATCGGCGATTAGATATTGGATTCCAGCGTCATTGAGGTCATTTCACTAATGAGTGCACCGCAAAGAGTTTCCTAATCCATCTGTGAGGGTGGCAACCGAAAGAGAATTTTAGAGCTGACAGAATAGGCGAGGAAAGGCATAGGAGATTTCCACACCCAGTAAGGAAGCCTTTCCCAAAGTGGAAGAAAGAAAGGAGCAAACAGAGACACCGGTAGCCCGCCCGGATCAGAGTCTGCCCCTGAGAGAAAGTACCCTGACCAGGTTCACCCGTGGGTGGGTCGCGAGCTAGCGGCATTCAGAAGAGCGAGGCCCCAGTCTGTGCAGAAGACACCTGCACTCGGGTGTGTGTGGCGGCACAATTCACAAGCAGCTCCAGATGTTAAACCAAGGAGAAGCCAGGGAGTTCCCAACGCCCCAGGTGTCCTCAGCCCACGACTGGCTGCTGTGGGAATGCGAAGCCCGGCTCCTTGTCTCAGAGCGGGGCAACCAGGAGGTGTGATGTCCACCCCGGGGTTCCCAGGAGGATCAGACTGAAGCTGGGACTTGGCCTGAAAGTGTCCCCTCGCATGGCCACCCCCTTCCCCTTCCTGCTCCTCTACTCCTGGTGCCCCTCCATCCAGGGGCCAGACCTTAAAGAGTCACCCGCAAGAGAATCCTGGTCCCAAAGGAGCCTTCTGGGGGACCCCTGCTGAGAGAGGTTGTGGGCATGGCCCGCTGGGGCTCTGCCCGACCCAGGGCTGAGAGATGCAACCTCCCAGCTCTGGGTCCCTGCAGGAAGTGTTGGCAAGCACAGGGCCAGTCCTCCAAAGGCCCAGGTGCAGGGAGCCCAGGCCAAGCAGCCTGTGGAAGAAGCCACATGCTGTGCCACCCCGGGGAACACGACTGCAGGCCCCGGCCCTTCCCACCTCCTCCTCCTCCTCCTCCTCCTCCTCCTCCTCCTCCTCCTCCTCCTCCCACCCCGCCCCCGCCCCCGCCCCCACATGGCACAGGGCCCAGAGACACCTCAGACACTTGCTACCCAAAGTGCAAAGGGCATCAGTTGCTCCTCCAAACCCCCCCCAGCCCAGCAGACCGCATTGTCCAGCCAGCGCCCGGGCCTCCCTGGGGTGCCCAGCACAAAAGTGCAGACACCCACCGGACCCTCCATCTCAGTTTTCGGATGTTTTTGCCACTCTAAGGACCCGCAGGCCAGCTGGGCCTTCTGGCAGGACAGAGAGCCCCGGAATCCGACGTGGAGAGCTGGGTGTACGTCCCCATGAGGAGGCGGTCCCCACCTCCGCGGCTATCCCCTTGCGGGGAGCGGCAGCCGCGGGGCCTCAGAGAAGACACCAGGCTGGGCCCCCACGGCACAGCGGGAGCACGTCCCCCGCAGGCCACTTAGCGATGGCGGCCAGCCGGCGGACGGTTGGGTTGCGCGAGACGCTGCGGCCGCCCTGCTACCGGGTTCCTGGGAGGGCGTCCTGGAACCAGCGTCCACACCAAGCCCTTGGAAGGCCCAGGCGACGGAGGAGCCCCGTCAGGCAGGGGCCGAGGACGGTGACAGGTGATAGGCCGGGCGGGAAGGAGTCAGTCAGGCAGGGGCCGTGGAGGAGACGGGCTGGGTAAGGGTTAGGGTTCGTGTCAGGGCACAAGTCACAATCGCAAAGACCTGGAAGCCACCCGAGTGCCCATCGACCCACGAGTGGGTAAATAAAATGTGGCGCGTGGACACCACGGAGTGCTATTCGGCTATGAGGAGCAGCGGTGAGGGGGCACCTCTCGTGGTTCTCCTGGCCAGAGCTGGAACCCGTTCCAGTAAGCCAAGTATCCCAAGAATGGACACACGAGCACCACGTGCTCGCGCTCACCAGCAAATGGGTACGAACCGATGGACACCTAAGTGGACACAGAGGAATCACCTTCTTCGGGTGGGTGTCGGGCGGGTGGGGGGAGGGGATGGGCATACACATCCATTAGGAATGGGGTGGGTACGCACCGACTGGGGGATGGGCGCACTTGAAGCTCTGACCCGAGGGGGGAGGCTGGGAGAGGGCAACGCACCCGACCTTAACATTGGTGCCCCCACAATATGCTGGAACAACATGAGAGGTAAATGAATAAGAACACGGGGGGGGGGAGGGGGGCACGGGCAACACATGTCACCTTAATACTTGGACTCCCATCATCTGCTTGAAAAGAGAGAGAAAAGAAAATGCAATAATAGAGATAAGAGACACTTTTTAAAAATAATGAATCCGGCCGGGCGCTGTGGCTCACGCCTGTAATCCTAGCTCTTGGGAGGCCGAGGCGGGCGGATTGCTCAAGGTCAGGAGTTCAAAACCAGCCTGAGCAAGAGCGAGACCCCGTCTCTACTATAAATAGAAAGGAATTAATTGGCCAACTGATATATATATATAAAAAATTAGCGGGGCATGGTGGCGCATGCCTGCAGTCCCAGCTACCCGGGAGGCTGAGGCAGAAGGATCACTGGAGCCCAGGAGTTTGAAGTTGCTGTGAGCTAGGCTGACGCCACGGCACTCACTCTAGCCTGGGCAACAAACCGAGACTCTGTCTCAAAAAAAAAAAAAAAAAATGAATCCGAAGAGAAAAGTAAAAGGAGGCCTGTGGAGCAGGTCTGGGTGTGACTCCGGATCCCCCAACATCAGGTGCCACCACCAAAGATTCCTACGTGTAGCCCATAGAACCCCAAAAGCAACGGGAGGAGTTCTGGTCACATACTCCCTCAAAATGACATCCTGGCCTTCTTCTGGAACTCCCTCCCCTCTCAGACTCTCAAGGTTTCCTCCAGCGTGTCGGCTCCCACAGAGCAGACCTTTGGTCTGAGACCTGACTGTCCAGAAGCCACGCATGCTGCCGCGTGGCGGCGGTGTCGCGGCTCGGGACAAGAGGAGGCCCCACGGTGCGGGCTGGGGCGCCAGGCACCGCGGCGGGCGCTGAGGGTGGGGGTCACCCCCACCCCGGGCCGCCCCCACACTCCCAGAAACGCGACAGAACCAGAGGCAAAAAAAAAAAGAAGAAGCCTACGGCACCCGGTATTCCCGGGCGGTCTCCCATCCAAGTTCTAACCAGGCCCGAGCCTGCTTAGCTTCCGAGACCAGACGGGATCGGGCGCGTTCGGGGTGGTGTGGCCGTGGACGGCGGAGGGCGCCCCTGCCCCGCTCAAGAAGCCGAGCCTCTCTGCGCTTCCCCGCCGCCTCCTCCCCCCGCCCCAGGCCCCGCGCCGGGTCGGGCCTGTTGAGTTCGCCGGCCGGGTCCCGCGGGCTCCGAGGGACGGGGGTGACAGGCGGGGCGGGCCGGGGTTGGGGGCTGTCTCTGTATACACACACACTCACACTCACTCACTCACTCACACTCACACAAGATGCGCCTCCACGGCTGGACCCGCCAAGGTGGAGACCTTCAAGCCCCCTTCCTCTCCTTGCCTGGCCTCCTTCACCTCCCCGCCCCCCACCCCCAGCGCACGGGCGGGAGGGGCGGGGCGCTCGCCCTTTGACCCCAGCCAGGGGCGGCCCTCCCCCACAACGCCTTTCACCTGCGCCCCCCACCCTGTGGCCCTGCGGCCGCCTATTCCCCCGGGCCAGGGCTGGGGCACAGCGCACGGGGGAGGGGAGCCAGTGTATGGGGCGTCTCTCTCTCTCTCTCTCTCTCTCTCTCTCTCTCTCTCTCTCTCTCTCTCTCTCTCTCTCTCTCTCTCGATGTGTCCCATGGGTGGGGTGGGGTGGCGTGGTTTGTGGGGCGCTGAAGAAATCAGTCCCCTCCATCTCCTCCCTCTGGAAAACACCCAAGCCCTTGGAGAACTGCCCGCACCTCTACCTACCGTGGGGGCCGGGACCCTCCTCTGTGTCCTCCTGTGGCCCAGTCCAAGGGGCCTGGGCCTGGCCGGGGCTGCACTGGACCCCAACCACCCTGGCGTGTGGACTCGCTAAAAATCGGCGATTAGATATTGGATTCCAGCGTCATTGAGGTCATTTCACTAATGAGTGCACCGCAAAGAGTTTCCTAATCCATCTGTGAGGGTGGCAACCGAAAGAGAATTTTAGAGCTGACAGAATAGGCGAGGAAAGGCATAGGAGATTTCCACACCCAGTAAGGAAGCCTTTCCCAAAGTGGAAGAAAGAAAGGAGCAAACAGAGACACCGGTAGCCCGCCCGGATCAGAGTCTGCCCCTGAGAGAAAGTACCCTGACCAGGTTCACCCGTGGGTGGGTCGCGAGCTAGCGGCATTCAGAAGAGCGAGGCCCCAGTCTGTGCAGAAGACACCTGCACTCGGGTGTGTGTGGCGGCACAATTCACAAGCAGCTCCAGATGTTAAACCAAGGAGAAGCCAGGGAGTTCCCAACGCCCCAGGTGTCCTCAGCCCACGACTGGCTGCTGTGGGAATGCGAAGCCCGGCTCCTTGTCTCAGAGCGGGGCAACCAGGAGGTGTGATGTCCACCCCGGGGTTCCCAGGAGGATCAGACTGAAGCTGGGACTTGGCCTGAAAGTGTCCCCTCGCATGGCCACCCCCTTCCCCTTCCTGCTCCTCTACTCCTGGTGCCCCTCCATCCAGGGGCCAGACCTTAAAGAGTCACCCGCAAGAGAATCCTGGTCCCAAAGGAGCCTTCTGGGGGACCCCTGCTGAGAGAGGTTGTGGGCATGGCCCGCTGGGGCTCTGCCCGACCCAGGGCTGAGAGATGCAACCTCCCAGCTCTGGGTCCCTGCAGGAAGTGTTGGCAAGCACAGGGCCAGTCCTCCAAAGGCCCAGGTGCAGGGAGCCCAGGCCAAGCAGCCTGTGGAAGAAGCCACATGCTGTGCCACCCCGGGGAACACGACTGCAGGCCCCGGCCCTTCCCACCTCCTCCTCCTCCTCCTCCTCCTCCTCCTCCTCCTCCTCCTCCTCCTCCCACCCCGCCCCCGCCCCCGCCCCCACATGGCACAGGGCCCAGAGACACCTCAGACACTTGCTACCCAAAGTGCAAAGGGCATCAGTTGCTCCTCCAAACCCCCCCCAGCCCAGCAGACCGCATTGTCCAGCCAGCGCCCGGGCCTCCCTGGGGTGCCCAGCACAAAAGTGCAGACACCCACCGGACCCTCCATCTCAGTTTTCGGATGTTTTTGCCACTCTAAGGACCCGCAGGCCAGCTGGGCCTTCTGGCAGGACAGAGAGCCCCGGAATCCGACGTGGAGAGCTGGGTGTACGTCCCCATGAGGAGGCGGTCCCCACCTCCGCGGCTATCCCCTTGCGGGGAGCGGCAGCCGCGGGGCCTCAGAGAAGACACCAGGCTGGGCCCCCACGGCACAGCGGGAGCACGTCCCCCGCAGGCCACTTAGCGATGGCGGCCAGCCGGCGGACGGTTGGGTTGCGCGAGACGCTGCGGCCGCCCTGCTACCGGGTTCCTGGGAGGGCGTCCTGGAACCAGCGTCCACACCAAGCCCTTGGAAGGCCCAGGCGACGGAGGAGCCCCGTCAGGCAGGGGCCGAGGACGGTGACAGGTGATAGGCCGGGCGGGAAGGAGTCAGTCAGGCAGGGGCCGTGGAGGAGACGGGCTGGGTAAGGGTTAGGGTTCGTGTCAGGGCACAAGTCACAATCGCAAAGACCTGGAAGCCACCCGAGTGCCCATCGACCCACGAGTGGGTAAATAAAATGTGGCGCGTGGACACCACGGAGTGCTATTCGGCTATGAGGAGCAGCGGTGAGGGGGCACCTCTCGTGGTTCTCCTGGCCAGAGCTGGAACCCGTTCCAGTAAGCCAAGTATCCCAAGAATGGACACACGAGCACCACGTGCTCGCGCTCACCAGCAAATGGGTACGAACCGATGGACACCTAAGTGGACACAGAGGAATCACCTTCTTCGGGTGGGTGTCGGGCGGGTGGGGGGAGGGGATGGGCATACACATCCATTAGGAATGGGGTGGGTACGCACCGACTGGGGGATGGGCGCACTTGAAGCTCTGACCCGAGGGGGGAGGCTGGGAGAGGGCAACGCACCCGACCTTAACATTGGTGCCCCCACAATATGCTGGAACAACATGAGAGGTAAATGAATAAGAACACGGGGGGGGGGAGGGGGGCACGGGCAACACATGTCACCTTAATACTTGGACTCCCATCATCTGCTTGAAAAGAGAGAGAAAAGAAAATGCAATAATAGAGATAAGAGACACTTTTTAAAAATAATGAATCCGGCCGGGCGCTGTGGCTCACGCCTGTAATCCTAGCTCTTGGGAGGCCGAGGCGGGCGGATTGCTCAAGGTCAGGAGTTCAAAACCAGCCTGAGCAAGAGCGAGACCCCGTCTCTACTATAAATAGAAAGGAATTAATTGGCCAACTGATATATATATATAAAAAATTAGCGGGGCATGGTGGCGCATGCCTGCAGTCCCAGCTACCCGGGAGGCTGAGGCAGAAGGATCACTGGAGCCCAGGAGTTTGAAGTTGCTGTGAGCTAGGCTGACGCCACGGCACTCACTCTAGCCTGGGCAACAAACCGAGACTCTGTCTCAAAAAAAAAAAAAAAAAATGAATCCGAAGAGAAAAGTAAAAGGAGGCCTGTGGAGCAGGTCTGGGTGTGACTCCGGATCCCCCAACATCAGGTGCCACCACCAAAGATTCCTACGTGTAGCCCATAGAACCCCAAAAGCAACGGGAGGAGTTCTGGTCACATACTCCCTCAAAATGACATCCTGGCCTTCTTCTGGAACTCCCTCCCCTCTCAGACTCTCAAGGTTTCCTCCAGCGTGTCGGCTCCCACAGAGCAGACCTTTGGTCTGAGACCTGACTGTCCAGAAGCCACGCATGCTGCCGCGTGGCGGCGGTGTCGCGGCTCGGGACAAGAGGAGGCCCCACGGTGCGGGCTGGGGCGCCAGGCACCGCGGCGGGCGCTGAGGGTGGGGGTCACCCCCACCCCGGGCCGCCCCCACACTCCCAGAAACGCGACAGAACCAGAGGCAAAAAAAAAAAGAAGAAGCCTACGGCACCCGGTATTCCCGGGCGGTCTCCCATCCAAGTTCTAACCAGGCCCGAGCCTGCTTAGCTTCCGAGACCAGACGGGATCGGGCGCGTTCGGGGTGGTGTGGCCGTGGACGGCGGAGGGCGCCCCTGCCCCGCTCAAGAAGCCGAGCCTCTCTGCGCTTCCCCGCCGCCTCCTCCCCCCCGCCCCAGGCCCCGCGCCGGGTCGGGCCTGTTGAGTTCGCCGGCCGGGTCCCGCGGGCTCCGAGGGACGGGGGTGACAGGCGGGGCGGGCCGGGGTTGGGGGCTGTCTCTGTATACACACACACTCACACTCACTCACTCACTCACACTCACACAAGATGCGCCTCCACGGCTGGACCCGCCAAGGTGGAGACCTTCAAGCCCCCTTCCTCTCCTTGCCTGGCCTCCTTCACCTCCCCGCCCCCCACCCCCAGCGCACGGGCGGGAGGGGCGGGGCGCTCGCCCTTTGACCCCAGCCAGGGGCGGCCCTCCCCCACAACGCCTTTCACCTGCGCCCCCCACCCTGTGGCCCTGCGGCCGCCTATTCCCCCGGGCCAGGGCTGGGGCACAGCGCACGGGGGAGGGGAGCCAGTGTATGGGGCGTCTCTCTCTCTCTCTCTCTCTCTCTCTCTCTCTCTCTCTCTCTCTCTCTCTCTCTCTCTCTCTCTCTCGATGTGTCCCATGGGTGGGGTGGGGTGGCGTGGTTTGTGGGGCGCTGAAGAAATCAGTCCCCTCCATCTCCTCCCTCTGGAAAACACCCAAGCCCTTGGAGAACTGCCCGCACCTCTACCTACCGTGGGGGCCGGGACCCTCCTCTGTGTCCTCCTGTGGCCCAGTCCAAGGGGCCTGGGCCTGGCCGGGGCTGCACTGGACCCCAACCACCCTGGCGTGTGGACTCGCTAAAAATCGGCGATTAGATATTGGATTCCAGCGTCATTGAGGTCATTTCACTAATGAGTGCACCGCAAAGAGTTTCCTAATCCATCTGTGAGGGTGGCAACCGAAAGAGAATTTTAGAGCTGACAGAATAGGCGAGGAAAGGCATAGGAGATTTCCACACCCAGTAAGGAAGCCTTTCCCAAAGTGGAAGAAAGAAAGGAGCAAACAGAGACACCGGTAGCCCGCCCGGATCAGAGTCTGCCCCTGAGAGAAAGTACCCTGACCAGGTTCACCCGTGGGTGGGTCGCGAGCTAGCGGCATTCAGAAGAGCGAGGCCCCAGTCTGTGCAGAAGACACCTGCACTCGGGTGTGTGTGGCGGCACAATTCACAAGCAGCTCCAGATGTTAAACCAAGGAGAAGCCAGGGAGTTCCCAACGCCCCAGGTGTCCTCAGCCCACGACTGGCTGCTGTGGGAATGCGAAGCCCGGCTCCTTGTCTCAGAGCGGGGCAACCAGGAGGTGTGATGTCCACCCCGGGGTTCCCAGGAGGATCAGACTGAAGCTGGGACTTGGCCTGAAAGTGTCCCCTCGCATGGCCACCCCCTTCCCCTTCCTGCTCCTCTACTCCTGGTGCCCCTCCATCCAGGGGCCAGACCTTAAAGAGTCACCCGCAAGAGAATCCTGGTCCCAAAGGAGCCTTCTGGGGGACCCCTGCTGAGAGAGGTTGTGGGCATGGCCCGCTGGGGCTCTGCCCGACCCAGGGCTGAGAGATGCAACCTCCCAGCTCTGGGTCCCTGCAGGAAGTGTTGGCAAGCACAGGGCCAGTCCTCCAAAGGCCCAGGTGCAGGGAGCCCAGGCCAAGCAGCCTGTGGAAGAAGCCACATGCTGTGCCACCCCGGGGAACACGACTGCAGGCCCCGGCCCTTCCCACCTCCTCCTCCTCCTCCTCCTCCTCCTCCTCCTCCTCCTCCTCCTCCTCCCACCCCGCCCCCGCCCCCGCCCCCACATGGCACAGGGCCCAGAGACACCTCAGACACTTGCTACCCAAAGTGCAAAGGGCATCAGTTGCTCCTCCAAACCCCCCCCAGCCCAGCAGACCGCATTGTCCAGCCAGCGCCCGGGCCTCCCTGGGGTGCCCAGCACAAAAGTGCAGACACCCACCGGACCCTCCATCTCAGTTTTCGGATGTTTTTGCCACTCTAAGGACCCGCAGGCCAGCTGGGCCTTCTGGCAGGACAGAGAGCCCCGGAATCCGACGTGGAGAGCTGGGTGTACGTCCCCATGAGGAGGCGGTCCCCACCTCCGCGGCTATCCCCTTGCGGGGAGCGGCAGCCGCGGGGCCTCAGAGAAGACACCAGGCTGGGCCCCCACGGCACAGCGGGAGCACGTCCCCCGCAGGCCACTTAGCGATGGCGGCCAGCCGGCGGACGGTTGGGTTGCGCGAGACGCTGCGGCCGCCCTGCTACCGGGTTCCTGGGAGGGCGTCCTGGAACCAGCGTCCACACCAAGCCCTTGGAAGGCCCAGGCGACGGAGGAGCCCCGTCAGGCAGGGGCCGAGGACGGTGACAGGTGATAGGCCGGGCGGGAAGGAGTCAGTCAGGCAGGGGCCGTGGAGGAGACGGGCTGGGTAAGGGTTAGGGTTCGTGTCAGGGCACAAGTCACAATCGCAAAGACCTGGAAGCCACCCGAGTGCCCATCGACCCACGAGTGGGTAAATAAAATGTGGCGCGTGGACACCACGGAGTGCTATTCGGCTATGAGGAGCAGCGGTGAGGGGGCACCTCTCGTGGTTCTCCTGGCCAGAGCTGGAACCCGTTCCAGTAAGCCAAGTATCCCAAGAATGGACACACGAGCACCACGTGCTCGCGCTCACCAGCAAATGGGTACGAACCGATGGACACCTAAGTGGACACAGAGGAATCACCTTCTTCGGGTGGGTGTCGGGCGGGTGGGGGGAGGGGATGGGCATACACATCCATTAGGAATGGGGTTGGTACGCACCGACTGGGGGATGGGCGCACTTGAAGCTCTGACCCGAGGGGGGAGGCTGGGAGAGGGCAACGCACCCGACCTTAACATTGGTGCCCCCACAATATGCTGGAACAACATGAGAGGTAAATGAATAAGAACACGGGGGGGGGGAGGGGGGCACGGGCAACACATGTCACCTTAATACTTGGACTCCCATCATCTGCTTGAAAAGAGAGAGAAAAGAAAATGCAATAATAGAGATAAGAGACACTTTTTAAAAATAATGAATCCGGCCGGGCGCTGTGGCTCACGCCTGTAATCCTAGCTCTTGGGAGGCCGAGGCGGGCGGATTGCTCAAGGTCAGGAGTTCAAAACCAGCCTGAGCAAGAGCGAGACCCCGTCTCTACTATAAATAGAAAGGAATTAATTGGCCAACTGATATATATATATAAAAAATTAGCGGGGCATGGTGGCGCATGCCTGCAGTCCCAGCTACCCGGGAGGCTGAGGCAGAAGGATCACTGGAGCCCAGGAGTTTGAAGTTGCTGTGAGCTAGGCTGACGCCACGGCACTCACTCTAGCCTGGGCAACAAACCGAGACTCTGTCTCAAAAAAAAAAAAAAAAAATGAATCCGAAGAGAAAAGTAAAAGGAGGCCTGTGGAGCAGGTCTGGGTGTGACTCCGGATCCCCCAACATCAGGTGCCACCACCAAAGATTCCTACGTGTAGCCCATAGAACCCCAAAAGCAACGGGAGGAGTTCTGGTCACATACTCCCTCAAAATGACATCCTGGCCTTCTTCTGGAACTCCCTCCCCTCTCAGACTCTCAAGGTTTCCTCCGGCGTGTCGGCTCCCACAGAGCAGACCTTTGGTCTGAGACCTGACTGTCCAGAAGCCACGCATGCTGCCGCGTGGCGGCGGTGTCGCGGCTCGGGACAAGAGGAGGCCCCACGGTGCGGGCTGGGGCGCCAGGCACCGCGGCGGGCGCTGAGGGTGGGGGTCACCCCCACCCCGGGCCGCCCCCACACTCCCAGAAACGCGACAGAACCAGAGGCAAAAAAAAAAAGAAGAAGCCTACGGCACCCGGTATTCCCGGGCGGTCTCCCATCCAAGTTCTAACCAGGCCCGAGCCTGCTTAGCTTCCGAGACCAGACGGGATCGGGCGCGTTCGGGGTGGTGTGGCCGTGGACGGCGGAGGGCGCCCCTGCCCCGCTCAAGAAGCCGAGCCTCTCTGCGCTTCCCCGCCGCCTCCTCCCCCCGCCCCAGGCCCCGCGCCGGGTCGGGCCTGTTGAGTTCGCCGGCCGGGTCCCGCGGGCTCCGAGGGACGGGGGTGACAGGCGGGGCGGGCCGGGGTTGGGGGCTGTCTCTGTATACACACACACTCACACTCACTCACTCACTCACACTCACACAAGATGCGCCTCCACGGCTGGACCCGCCAAGGTGGAGACCTTCAAGCCCCCTTCCTCTCCTTGCCTGGCCTCCTTCACCTCCCCGCCCCCCACCCCCAGCGCACGGGCGGGAGGGGCGGGGCGCTCGCCCTTTGACCCCAGCCAGGGGCGGCCCTCCCCCACAACGCCTTTCACCTGCGCCCCCCACCCTGTGGCCCTGCGGCCGCCTATTCCCCCGGGCCAGGGCTGGGGCACAGCGCACGGGGGAGGGGAGCCAGTGTATGGGGCGTCTCTCTCTCTCTCTCTCTCTCTCTCTCTCTCTCTCTCTCTCTCTCTCTCTGTCTCTCTCTCTCGATGTGTCCCATGGGTGGGGTGGGGTGGCGTGGTTTGTGGGGCGCTGAAGAAATCAGTCCCCTCCATCTCCTCCCTCTGGAAAACACCCAAGCCCTTGGAGAACTGCCCGCACCTCTACCTACCGTGGGGGCCGGGACCCTCCTCTGTGTCCTCCTGTGGCCCAGTCCAAGGGGCCTGGGCCTGGCCGGGGCTGCACTGGACCCCAACCACCCTGGCGTGTGGACTCGCTAAAAATCGGCGATTAGATATTGGATTCCAGCGTCATTGAGGTCATTTCACTAATGAGTGCACCGCAAAGAGTTTCCTAATCCATCTGTGAGGGTGGCAACCGAAAGAGAATTTTAGAGCTGACAGAATAGGCGAGGAAAGGCATAGGAGATTTCCACACCCAGTAAGGAAGCCTTTCCCAAAGTGGAAGAAAGAAAGGAGCAAACAGAGACACCGGTAGCCCGCCCGGATCAGAGTCTGCCCCTGAGAGAAAGTACCCTGACCAGGTTCACCCGTGGGTGGGTCGCGAGCTAGCGGCATTCAGAAGAGCGAGGCCCCAGTCTGTGCAGAAGACACCTGCACTCGGGTGTGTGTGGCGGCACAATTCACAAGCAGCTCCAGATGTTAAACCAAGGAGAAGCCAGGGAGTTCCCAACGCCCCAGGTGTCCTCAGCCCACGACTGGCTGCTGTGGGAATGCGAAGCCCGGCTCCTTGTCTCAGAGCGGGGCAACCAGGAGGTGTGATGTCCACCCCGGGGTTCCCAGGAGGATCAGACTGAAGCTGGGACTTGGCCTGAAAGTGTCCCCTCGCATGGCCACCCCCTTCCCCTTCCTGCTCCTCTACTCCTGGTGCCCCTCCATCCAGGGGCCAGACCTTAAAGAGTCACCCGCAAGAGAATCCTGGTCCCAAAGGAGCCTTCTGGGGGACCCCTGCTGAGAGAGGTTGTGGGCATGGCCCGCTGGGGCTCTGCCCGACCCAGGGCTGAGAGATGCAACCTCCCAGCTCTGGGTCCCTGCAGGAAGTGTTGGCAAGCACAGGGCCAGTCCTCCAAAGGCCCAGGTGCAGGGAGCCCAGGCCAAGCAGCCTGTGGAAGAAGCCACATGCTGTGCCACCCCGGGGAACACGACTGCAGGCCCCGGCCCTTCCCACCTCCTCCTCCTCCTCCTCCTCCTCCTCCTCCTCCTCCTCCTCCTCCTCCCACCCCGCCCCCGCCCCCGCCCCCACATGGCACAGGGCCCAGAGACACCTCAGACACTTGCTACCCAAAGTGCAAAGGGCATCAGTTGCTCCTCCAAACCCCCCCCAGCCCAGCAGACCGCATTGTCCAGCCAGCCCCCGGGCCTCCCTGGGGTGCCCAGCACAAAAGTGCAGACACCCACCGGACCCTCCATCTCAGTTTTCGGATGTTTTTGCCACTCTAAGGACCCGCAGGCCAGCTGGGCCTTCTGGCAGGACAGAGAGCCCCGGAATCCGACGTGGAGAGCTGGGTGTACGTCCCCATGAGGAGGCGGTCCCCACCTCCGCGGCTATCCCCTTGCGGGGAGCGGCAGCCGCGGGGCCTCAGAGAAGACACCAGGCTGGGCCCCCACGGCACAGCGGGAGCACGTCCCCCGCAGGCCACTTAGCGATGGCGGCCAGCCGGCGGACGGTTGGGTTGCGCGAGACGCTGCGGCCGCCCTGCTACCGGGTTCCTGGGAGGGCGTCCTGGAACCAGCGTCCACACCAAGCCCTTGGAAGGCCCAGGCGACGGAGGAGCCCCGTCAGGCAGGGGCCGAGGACGGTGACGGCCCGGGCGGGGAGGAGCGTGTCAGGCAGGGGCAGAGGACGGTGACAGGTGATAGGCCGGGCGGGAAGGAGTCAGTCAGGCAGGGGCCGTGGAGGAGACGGGCTGGGTAAGGGTTAGGGTTCGTGTCAGGGCACAAGTCACAATCGCAAAGACCTGGAAGCCACCCGAGTGCCCATCGACCCACGAGTGGGTAAATAAAATGTGGCGCGTGGACACCACGGAGTGCTATTCGGCTATGAGGAGCAGCGGTGAGGGGGCACCTCTCGTGGTTCTCCTGGCCAGAGCTGGAACCCGTTCCAGTAAGCCAAGTATCCCAAGAATGGACACACGAGCACCACGTGCTCGCGCTCACCAGCAAATGGGTACGAACCGATGGACACCTAAGTGGACACAGAGGAATCACCTTCTTCGGGTGGGTGTCGGGCGGGTGGGGGGAGGGGATGGGCATACACATCCATTAGGAATGGGGTGGGTACGCACCGACTGGGGGATGGGCGCACTTGAAGCTCTGACCCGAGGGGGGAGGCTGGGAGAGGGCAACGCACCCGACCTTAACATTGGTGCCCCCACAATATGCTGGAACAACATGAGAGGTAAATGAATAAGAACACGGGGGGGGGGGAGGGGGGCACGGGCAACACATGTCACCTTAATACTTGGACTCCCATCATCTGCTTGAAAAGAGAGAGAAAAGAAAATGCAATAATAGAGATAAGAGACACTTTTTAAAAATAATGAATCCGGCCGGGCGCTGTGGCTCACGCCTGTAATCCTAGCTCTTGGGAGGCCGAGGCGGGCGGATTGCTCAAGGTCAGGAGTTCAAAACCAGCCTGAGCAAGAGCGAGACCCCGTCTCTACTATAAATAGAAAGGAATTAATTGGCCAACTGATATATATATATAAAAAATTAGCGGGGCATGGTGGCGCATGCCTGCAGTCCCAGCTACCCGGGAGGCTGAGGCAGAAGGATCACTGGAGCCCAGGAGTTTGAAGTTGCTGTGAGCTAGGCTGACGCCACGGCACTCACTCTAGCCTGGGCAACAAACCGAGACTCTGTCTCAAAAAAAAAAAAAAAAAATGAATCCGAAGAGAAAAGTAAAAGGAGGCCTGTGGAGCAGGTCTGGGTGTGACTCCGGATCCCCCAACATCAGGTGCCACCACCAAAGATTCCTACGTGTAGCCCATAGAACCCCAAAAGCAACGGGAGGAGTTCTGGTCACATACTCCCTCAAAATGACATCCTGGCCTTCTTCTGGAACTCCCTCCCCTCTCAGACTCTCAAGGTTTCCTCCAGCGTGTCGGCTCCCACAGAGCAGACCTTTGGTCTGAGACCTGACTGTCCAGAAGCCACGCATGCTGCCGCGTGGCGGCGGTGTCGCGGCTCGGGACAAGAGGAGGCCCCACGGTGCGGGCTGGGGCGCCAGGCACCGCGGCGGGCGCTGAGGGTGGGGGTCACCCCCACCCCGGGCCGCCCCCGCACTCCCAGAAACGCGACAGAACCAGAGGCAAAAAAAAAAAGAAGAAGCCTACGGCACCCGGTATTCCCGGGCGGTCTCCCATCCAAGTTCTAACCAGGCCCGAGCCTGCTTAGCTTCCGAGACCAGACGGGATCGGGCGCGTTCGGGGTGGTGTGGCCGTGGACGGCGGAGGGCGCCCCTGCCCCGCTCAAGAAGCCGAGCCTCTCTGCGCTTCCCCGCCGCCTCCTCCCCCCGCCCCAGGCCCCGCGCCGGGTCGGGCCTGTTGAGTTCGCCGGCCGGGTCCCGCGGGCTCCGAGGGACGGGGGTGACAGGCGGGGCGGGCTGGGGTTGGGGGCTGTCTCTGTATACACACACACTCACACTCACACTCACTCACTCACTCACACTCACACAAGATGCGCCTCCACGGCTGGACCCGCCAAGGTGGAGACCTTCAAGCCCCCTTCCTCTCCTTGCCTGGCCTCCTTCACCTCCCCGCCCCCCACCCCAAGCGCACGGGCGGGAGGGGCGGGGCGCTCGCCCTTTGACCCCAGCCAGGGGCGGCCCTCCCCCACAACCCCTTTCAGCTGCGCCCCCCACCCTGTGGCCCTGCGGCCGCCTATTCCCCCGGGCCAGGGCTGGGGCACAGCGCACGGGGGAGGGGAGCCAGTGTATGGGGCGTCTCTCTCTCTCTCTCTCTCTCTCTCTCTCTCTCTCTCTCTCTCTCTCTCTCTCTCTCTCTCTCGGGATGTGTCCCATGGGTGGGGTGGGGTGGCGTGGTTTGTGGGGCGCTGAAGAAATCAGTCCCCTCCATCTCCTCCCTCTGGAAAACACCCAAGCCCTTGGAGAACTGCCCGCACCTCTACCTACCGTGGGGGCCGGGACCCTCCTCTGTGTCCTCCTGTGGCCCAGTCCAAGGGGCCTGGGCCTGGCCGGGGCTGCACTGGACCCCAACCACCCTGGCGTGTGGACTCGCTAAAAATCGGCGATTAGATATTGGATTCCAGCGTCATTGAGGTCATTTCACTAATGAGTGCACCGCAAAGAGTTTCCTAATCCATCTGTGAGGGTGGCAACCGAAAGAGAATTTTAGAGCTGACAGAATAGGCGAGGAAAGGCATAGGAGATTTCCACACCCAGTAAGGAAGCCTTTCCCAAAGTGGAAGAAAGAAAGGAGCAAACAGAGACACCGGTAGCCCGCCCGGATCAGAGTCTGCCCCTGAGAGAAAGTACCCTGACCAGGTTCACCCGTGGGTGGGTCGCGAGCTAGCGGCATTCAGAAGAGCGAGGCCCCAGTCTGTGCAGAAGACACCTGCACTCGGGTGTGTGTGGCGGCACAATTCACAAGCAGCTCCAGATGTTAAACCAAGGAGAAGCCAGGGAGTTCCCAACGCCCCAGGTGTCCTCAGCCCACGACTGGCTGCTGTGGGAATGCGAAGCCCGGCTCCTTGTCTCAGAGCGGGGCAACCAGGAGGTGTGATGTCCACCCCGGGGTTCCCAGGAGGATCAGACTGAAGCTGGGACTTGGCCTGAAAGTGTCCCCTCGCATGGCCACCCCCTTCCCCTTCCTGCTCCTCTACTCCTGGTGCCCCTCCATCCAGGGGCCAGACCTTAAAGAGTCACCCGCAAGAGAATCCTGGTCCCAAAGGAGCCTTCTGGGGGACCCCTGCTGAGAGAGGTTGTGGGCATGGCCCGCTGGGGCTCTGCCCGACCCAGGGCTGAGAGATGCAACCTCCCAGCTCTGGGTCCCTGCAGGAAGTGTTGGCAAGCACAGGGCCAGTCCTCCAAAGGCCCAGGTGCAGGGAGCCCAGGCCAAGCAGCCTGTGGAAGAAGCCACATGCTGTGCCACCCCGGGGAACACGACTGCAGGCCCCGGCCCTTCCCACCTCCTCCTCCTCCTCCTCCTCCTCCTCCTCCTCCTCCTCCTCCTCCTCCCACCCCGCCCCCGCCCCCGCCCCCACATGGCACAGGGCCCAGAGACACCTCAGACACTTGCTACCCAAAGTGCAAAGGGCATCAGTTGCTCCTCCAAACCCCCCCCAGCCCAGCAGACCGCATTGTCCAGCCAGCGCCCGGGCCTCCCTGGGGTGCCCAGCACAAAAGTGCAGACACCCACCGGACCCTCCATCTCAGTTTTCGGATGTTTTTGCCACTCTAAGGACCCGCAGGCCAGCTGGGCCTTCTGGCAGGACAGAGAGCCCCGGAATCCGACGTGGAGAGCTGGGTGTACGTCCCCATGAGGAGGCGGTCCCCACCTCCGCGGCTATCCCCTTGCGGGGAGCGGCAGCCGCGGGGCCTCAGAGAAGACACCAGGCTGGGCCCCCACGGCACAGCGGGAGCACGTCCCCCGCAGGCCACTTAGCGATGGCGGCCAGCCGGCGGACGGTTGGGTTGCGCGAGACGCTGCGGCCGCCCTGCTACCGGGTTCCTGGGAGGGCGTCCTGGAACCAGCGTCCACACCAAGCCCTTGGAAGGCCCAGGCGACGGAGGAGCCCCGTCAGGCAGGGGCCGAGGACGGTGACAGGTGATAGGCCGGGCGGGAAGGAGTCAGTCAGGCAGGGGCCGTGGAGGAGACGGGCTGGGTAAGGGTTAGGGTTCGTGTCAGGGCACAAGTCACAATCGCAAAGACCTGGAAGCCACCCGAGTGCCCATCGACCCACGAGTGGGTAAATAAAATGTGGCGCGTGGACACCACGGAGTGCTATTCGGCTATGAGGAGCAGCGGTGAGGGGGCACCTCTCGTGGTTCTCCTGGCCAGAGCTGGAACCCGTTCCAGTAAGCCAAGTATCCCAAGAATGGACACACGAGCACCACGTGCTCGCGCTCACCAGCAAATGGGTACGAACCGATGGACACCTAAGTGGACACAGAGGAATCACCTTCTTCGGGTGGGTGTCGGGCGGGTGGGGGGAGGGGATGGGCATACACATCCATTAGGAATGGGGTGGGTACGCACCGACTGGGGGATGGGCGCACTTGAAGCTCTGACCCGAGGGGGGAGGCTGGGAGAGGGCAACGCACCCGACCTTAACATTGGTGCCCCCACAATATGCTGGAACAACATGAGAGGTAAATGAATAAGAACACGGGGGGGGGGGGAGGGGGGCACGGGCAACACATGTCACCTTAATACTTGGACTCCCATCATCTGCTTGAAAAGAGAGAGAAAAGAAAATGCAATAATAGAGATAAGAGACACTTTTTAAAAATAATGAATCCGGCCGGGCGCTGTGGCTCACGCCTGTAATCCTAGCTCTTGGGAGGCCGAGGCGGGCGGATTGCTCAAGGTCAGGAGTTCAAAACCAGCCTGAGCAAGAGCGAGACCCCGTCTCTACTATAAATAGAAAGGAATTAATTGGCCAACTGATATATATATATAAAAAATTAGCGGGGCATGGTGGCGCATGCCTGCAGTCCCAGCTACCCGGGAGGCTGAGGCAGAAGGATCACTGGAGCCCAGGAGTTTGAAGTTGCTGTGAGCTAGGCTGACGCCACGGCACTCACTCTAGCCTGGGCAACAAACCGAGACTCTGTCTCAAAAAAAAAAAAAAAAATGAATCCGAAGAGAAAAGTAAAAGGAGGCCTGTGGAGCAGGTCTGGGTGTGACTCCGGATCCCCCAACATCAGGTGCCACCACCAAAGATTCCTACGTGTAGCCCATAGAACCCCAAAAGCAACGGGAGGAGTTCTGGTCACATACTCCCTCAAAATGACATCCTGGCCTTCTTCTGGAACTCCCTCCCCTCTCAGACTCTCAAGGTTTCCTCCAGCGTGTCGGCTCCCACAGAGCAGACCTTTGGTCTGAGACCTGACTGTCCAGAAGCCACGCATGCTGCCGCGTGGCGGCGGTGTCGCGGCTCGGGACAAGAGGAGGCCCCACGGTGCGGGCTGGGGCGCCAGGCACCGCGGCGGGCGCTGAGGGTGGGGGTCACCCCCACCCCGGGCCGCCCCCGCACTCCCAGAAACGCGACAGAACCAGAGGCAAAAAAAAAAAGAAGAAGCCTACGGCACCCGGTATTCCCGGGCGGTCTCCCATCCAAGTTCTAACCAGGCCCGAGCCTGCTTAGCTTCCGAGACCAGACGGGATCGGGCGCGTTCGGGGTGGTGTGGCCGTGGACGGCGGAGGGCGCCCCTGCCCCGCTCAAGAAGCCGAGCCTCTCTGCGCTTCCCCGCCGCCTCCTCCCCCCGCCCCAGGCCCCGCGCCGGGTCGGGCCTGTTGAGTTCGCCGGCCGGGTCCCGCGGGCTCCGAGGGACGGGGGTGACAGGCGGGGCGGGCTGGGGTTGGGGGCTGTCTCTGTATACACACACACTCACACTCACACTCACTCACTCACTCACACTCACACAAGATGCGCCTCCACGGCTGGACCCGCCAAGGTGGAGACCTTCAAGCCCCCTTCCTCTCCTTGCCTGGCCTCCTTCACCTCCCCGCCCCCCACCCCAAGCGCACGGGCGGGAGGGGCGGGGCGCTCGCCCTTTGACCCCAGCCAGGGGCGGCCCTCCCCCACAACCCCTTTCAGCTGCGCCCCCCACCCTGTGGCCCTGCGGCCGCCTATTCCCCCGGGCCAGGGCTGGGGCACAGCGCACGGGGGAGGGGAGCCAGTGTATGGGGCGTCTCTCTCTCTCTCTCTCTCTCTCTCTCTCTCTCTCTCTCTCTCTCTCTCTCTCTCTCTCTCTCTCTCTCGGGATGTGTCCCATGGGTGGGGTGGGGTGGCGTGGTTTGTGGGGCGCTGAAGAAATCAGTCCCCTCCATCTCCTCCCTCTGGAAAACACCCAAGCCCTTGGAGAACTGCCCGCACCTCTACCTACCGTGGGGGCCGGGACCCTCCTCTGTGTCCTCCTGTGGCCCAGTCCAAGGGGCCTGGGCCTGGCCGGGGCTGCACTGGACCCCAACCACCCTGGCGTGTGGACTCGCTAAAAATCGGCGATTAGATATTGGATTCCAGCGTCATTGAGGTCATTTCACTAATGAGTGCACCGCAAAGAGTTTCCTAATCCATCTGTGAGGGTGGCAACCGAAAGAGAATTTTAGAGCTGACAGAATAGGCGAGGAAAGGCATAGGAGATTTCCACACCCAGTAAGGAAGCCTTTCCCAAAGTGGAAGAAAGAAAGGAGCAAACAGAGACACCGGTAGCCCGCCCGGATCAGAGTCTGCCCCTGAGAGAAAGTACCCTGACCAGGTTCACCCGTGGGTGGGTCGCGAGCTAGCGGCATTCAGAAGAGCGAGGCCCCAGTCTGTGCAGAAGACACCTGCACTCGGGTGTGTGTGGCGGCACAATTCACAAGCAGCTCCAGATGTTAAACCAAGGAGAAGCCAGGGAGTTCCCAACGCCCCAGGTGTCCTCAGCCCACGACTGGCTGCTGTGGGAATGCGAAGCCCGGCTCCTTGTCTCAGAGCGGGGCAACCAGGAGGTGTGATGTCCACCCCGGGGTTCCCAGGAGGATCAGACTGAAGCTGGGACTTGGCCTGAAAGTGTCCCCTCGCATGGCCACCCCCTTCCCCTTCCTGCTCCTCTACTCCTGGTGCCCCTCCATCCAGGGGCCAGACCTTAAAGAGTCACCCGCAAGAGAATCCTGGTCCCAAAGGAGCCTTCTGGGGGACCCCTGCTGAGAGAGGTTGTGGGCATGGCCCGCTGGGGCTCTGCCCGACCCAGGGCTGAGAGATGCAACCTCCCAGCTCTGGGTCCCTGCAGGAAGTGTTGGCAAGCACAGGGCCAGTCCTCCAAAGGCCCAGGTGCAGGGAGCCCAGGCCAAGCAGCCTGTGGAAGAAGCCACATGCTGTGCCACCCCGGGGAACACGACTGCAGGCCCCGGCCCTTCCCACCTCCTCCTCCTCCTCCTCCTCCTCCTCCTCCTCCTCCTCCTCCTCCTCCCACCCCGCCCCCGCCCCCGCCCCCACATGGCACAGGGCCCAGAGACACCTCAGACACTTGCTACCCAAAGTGCAAAGGGCATCAGTTGCTCCTCCAAACCCCCCCCAGCCCAGCAGACCGCATTGTCCAGCCAGCGCCCGGGCCTCCCTGGGGTGCCCAGCACAAAAGTGCAGACACCCACCGGACCCTCCATCTCAGTTTTCGGATGTTTTTGCCACTCTAAGGACCCGCAGGCCAGCTGGGCCTTCTGGCAGGACAGAGAGCCCCGGAATCCGACGTGGAGAGCTGGGTGTACGTCCCCATGAGGAGGCGGTCCCCACCTCCGCGGCTATCCCCTTGCGGGGAGCGGCAGCCGCGGGGCCTCAGAGAAGACACCAGGCTGGGCCCCCACGGCACAGCGGGAGCACGTCCCCCGCAGGCCACTTAGCGATGGCGGCCAGCCGGCGGACGGTTGGGTTGCGCGAGACGCTGCGGCCGCCCTGCTACCGGGTTCCTGGGAGGGCGTCCTGGAACCAGCGTCCACACCAAGCCCTTGGAAGGCCCAGGCGACGGAGGAGCCCCGTCAGGCAGGGGCCGAGGACGGTGACAGGTGATAGGCCGGGCGGGAAGGAGTCAGTCAGGCAGGGGCCGTGGAGGAGACGGGCTGGGTAAGGGTTAGGGTTCGTGTCAGGGCACAAGTCACAATCGCAAAGACCTGGAAGCCACCCGAGTGCCCATCGACCCACGAGTGGGTAAATAAAATGTGGCGCGTGGACACCACGGAGTGCTATTCGGCTATGAGGAGCAGCGGTGAGGGGGCACCTCTCGTGGTTCTCCTGGCCAGAGCTGGAACCCGTTCCAGTAAGCCAAGTATCCCAAGAATGGACACACGAGCACCACGTGCTCGCGCTCACCAGCAAATGGGTACGAACCGATGGACACCTAAGTGGACACAGAGGAATCACCTTCTTCGGGTGGGTGTCGGGCGGGTGGGGGGAGGGGATGGGCATACACATCCATTAGGAATGGGGTGGGTACGCACCGACTGGGGGATGGGCGCACTTGAAGCTCTGACCCGAGGGGGGAGGCTGGGAGAGGGCAACGCACCCGACCTTAACATTGGTGCCCCCACAATATGCTGGAACAACATGAGAGGTAAATGAATAAGAACACGGGGGGGGGGGGAGGGGGGCACGGGCAACACATGTCACCTTAATACTTGGACTCCCATCATCTGCTTGAAAAGAGAGAGAAAAGAAAATGCAATAATAGAGATAAGAGACACTTTTTAAAAATAATGAATCCGGCCGGGCGCTGTGGCTCACGCCTGTAATCCTAGCTCTTGGGAGGCCGAGGCGGGCGGATTGCTCAAGGTCAGGAGTTCAAAACCAGCCTGAGCAAGAGCGAGACCCCGTCTCTACTATAAATAGAAAGGAATTAATTGGCCAACTGATATATATATATAAAAAATTAGCGGGGCATGGTGGCGCATGCCTGCAGTCCCAGCTACCCGGGAGGCTGAGGCAGAAGGATCACTGGAGCCCAGGAGTTTGAAGTTGCTGTGAGCTAGGCTGACGCCACGGCACTCACTCTAGCCTGGGCAACAAACCGAGACTCTGTCTCAAAAAAAAAAAAAAAAATGAATCCGAAGAGAAAAGTAAAAGGAGGCCTGTGGAGCAGGTCTGGGTGTGACTCCGGATCCCCCAACATCAGGTGCCACCACCAAAGATTCCTACGTGTAGCCCATAGAACCCCAAAAGCAACGGGAGGAGTTCTGGTCACATACTCCCTCAAAATGACATCCTGGCCTTCTTCTGGAACTCCCTCCCCTCTCAGACTCTCAAGGTTTCCTCCAGCGTGTCGGCTCCCACAGAGCAGACCTTTGGTCTGAGACCTGACTGTCCAGAAGCCACGCATGCTGCCGCGTGGCGGCGGTGTCGCGGCTCGGGACAAGAGGAGGCCCCACGGTGCGGGCTGGGGCGCCAGGCACCGCGGCGGGCGCTGAGGGTGGGGGTCACCCCCACCCCGGGCCGCCCCCGCACTCCCAGAAACGCGACAGAACCAGAGGCAAAAAAAAAAAGAAGAAGCCTACGGCACCCGGTATTCCCGGGCGGTCTCCCATCCAAGTTCTAACCAGGCCCGAGCCTGCTTAGCTTCCGAGACCAGACGGGATCGGGCGCGTTCGGGGTGGTGTGGCCGTGGACGGCGGAGGGCGCCCCTGCCCCGCTCAAGAAGCCGAGCCTCTCTGCGCTTCCCCGCCGCCTCCTCCCCCCGCCCCAGGCCCCGCGCCGGGTCGGGCCTGTTGAGTTCGCCGGCCGGGTCCCGCGGGCTCCGAGGGACGGGGGTGACAGGCGGGGCGGGCTGGGGTTGGGGGCTGTCTCTGTATACACACACACTCACACTCACACTCACTCACTCACTCACACTCACACAAGATGCGCCTCCACGGCTGGACCCGCCAAGGTGGAGACCTTCAAGCCCCCTTCCTCTCCTTGCCTGGCCTCCTTCACCTCCCCGCCCCCCACCCCAAGCGCACGGGCGGGAGGGGCGGGGCGCTCGCCCTTTGACCCCAGCCAGGGGCGGCCCTCCCCCACAACCCCTTTCAGCTGCGCCCCCCACCCTGTGGCCCTGCGGCCGCCTATTCCCCCGGGCCAGGGCTGGGGCACAGCGCACGGGGGAGGGGAGCCAGTGTATGGGGCGTCTCTCTCTCTCTCTCTCTCTCTCTCTCTCTCTCTCTCTCTCTCTCTCTCTCTCTCTCTCTCTCTCTCTCTCTCTCGGGATGTGTCCCATGGGTGGGGTGGGGTGGCGTGGTTTGTGGGGCGCTGAAGAAATCAGTCCCCTCCATCTCCTCCCTCTGGAAAACACCCAAGCCCTTGGAGAACTGCCCGCACCTCTACCTACCGTGGGGGCCGGGACCCTCCTCTGTGTCCTCCTGTGGCCCAGTCCAAGGGGCCTGGGCCTGGCCGGGGCTGCACTGGACCCCAACCACCCTGGCGTGTGGACTCGCTAAAAATCGGCGATTAGATATTGGATTCCAGCGTCATTGAGGTCATTTCACTAATGAGTGCACCGCAAAGAGTTTCCTAATCCATCTGTGAGGGTGGCAACCGAAAGAGAATTTTAGAGCTGACAGAATAGGCGAGGAAAGGCATAGGAGATTTCCACACCCAGTAAGGAAGCCTTTCCCAAAGTGGAAGAAAGAAAGGAGCAAACAGAGACACCGGTAGCCCGCCCGGATCAGAGTCTGCCCCTGAGAGAAAGTACCCTGACCAGGTTCACCCGTGGGTGGGTCGCGAGCTAGCGGCATTCAGAAGAGCGAGGCCCCAGTCTGTGCAGAAGACACCTGCACTCGGGTGTGTGTGGCGGCACAATTCACAAGCAGCTCCAGATGTTAAACCAAGGAGAAGCCAGGGAGTTCCCAACGCCCCAGGTGTCCTCAGCCCACGACTGGCTGCTGTGGGAATGCGAAGCCCGGCTCCTTGTCTCAGAGCGGGGCAACCAGGAGGTGTGATGTCCACCCCGGGGTTCCCAGGAGGATCAGACTGAAGCTGGGACTTGGCCTGAAAGTGTCCCCTCGCATGGCCACCCCCTTCCCCTTCCTGCTCCTCTACTCCTGGTGCCCCTCCATCCAGGGGCCAGACCTTAAAGAGTCACCCGCAAGAGAATCCTGGTCCCAAAGGAGCCTTCTGGGGGACCCCTGCTGAGAGAGGTTGTGGGCATGGCCCGCTGGGGCTCTGCCCGACCCAGGGCTGAGAGATGCAACCTCCCAGCTCTGGGTCCCTGCAGGAAGTGTTGGCAAGCACAGGGCCAGTCCTCCAAAGGCCCAGGTGCAGGGAGCCCAGGCCAAGCAGCCTGTGGAAGAAGCCACATGCTGTGCCACCCCGGGGAACACGACTGCAGGCCCCGGCCCTTCCCACCTCCTCCTCCTCCTCCTCCTCCTCCTCCTCCTCCTCCTCCTCCTCCTCCCACCCCGCCCCCGCCCCCGCCCCCACATGGCACAGGGCCCAGAGACACCTCAGACACTTGCTACCCAAAGTGCAAAGGGCATCAGTTGCTCCTCCAAACCCCCCCCAGCCCAGCAGACCGCATTGTCCAGCCAGCGCCCGGGCCTCCCTGGGGTGCCCAGCACAAAAGTGCAGACACCCACCGGACCCTCCATCTCAGTTTTCGGATGTTTTTGCCACTCTAAGGACCCGCAGGCCAGCTGGGCCTTCTGGCAGGACAGAGAGCCCCGGAATCCGACGTGGAGAGCTGGGTGTACGTCCCCATGAGGAGGCGGTCCCCACCTCCGCGGCTATCCCCTTGCGGGGAGCGGCAGCCGCGGGGCCTCAGAGAAGACACCAGGCTGGGCCCCCACGGCACAGCGGGAGCACGTCCCCCGCAGGCCACTTAGCGATGGCGGCCAGCCGGCGGACGGTTGGGTTGCGCGAGACGCTGCGGCCGCCCTGCTACCGGGTTCCTGGGAGGGCGTCCTGGAACCAGCGTCCACACCAAGCCCTTGGAAGGCCCAGGCGACGGAGGAGCCCCGTCAGGCAGGGGCCGAGGACGGTGACAGGTGATAGGCCGGGCGGGAAGGAGTCAGTCAGGCAGGGGCCGTGGAGGAGACGGGCTGGGTAAGGGTTAGGGTTCGTGTCAGGGCACAAGTCACAATCGCAAAGACCTGGAAGCCACCCGAGTGCCCATCGACCCACGAGTGGGTAAATAAAATGTGGCGCGTGGACACCACGGAGTGCTATTCGGCTATGAGGAGCAGCGGTGAGGGGGCACCTCTCGTGGTTCTCCTGGCCAGAGCTGGAACCCGTTCCAGTAAGCCAAGTATCCCAAGAATGGACACACGAGCACCACGTGCTCGCGCTCACCAGCAAATGGGTACGAACCGATGGACACCTAAGTGGACACAGAGGAATCACCTTCTTCGGGTGGGTGTCGGGCGGGTGGGGGGAGGGGATGGGCATACACATCCATTAGGAATGGGGTGGGTACGCACCGACTGGGGGATGGGCGCACTTGAAGCTCTGACCCGAGGGGGGAGGCTGGGAGAGGGCAACGCACCCGACCTTAACATTGGTGCCCCCACAATATGCTGGAACAACATGAGAGGTAAATGAATAAGAACACGGGGGGGGGGGGAGGGGGGCACGGGCAACACATGTCACCTTAATACTTGGACTCCCATCATCTGCTTGAAAAGAGAGAGAAAAGAAAATGCAATAATAGAGATAAGAGACACTTTTTAAAAATAATGAATCCGGCCGGGCGCTGTGGCTCACGCCTGTAATCCTAGCTCTTGGGAGGCCGAGGCGGGCGGATTGCTCAAGGTCAGGAGTTCAAAACCAGCCTGAGCAAGAGCGAGACCCCGTCTCTACTATAAATAGAAAGGAATTAATTGGCCAACTGATATATATATATAAAAAATTAGCGGGGCATGGTGGCGCATGCCTGCAGTCCCAGCTACCCGGGAGGCTGAGGCAGAAGGATCACTGGAGCCCAGGAGTTTGAAGTTGCTGTGAGCTAGGCTGACGCCACGGCACTCACTCTAGCCTGGGCAACAAACCGAGACTCTGTCTCAAAAAAAAAAAAAAAAATGAATCCGAAGAGAAAAGTAAAAGGAGGCCTGTGGAGCAGGTCTGGGTGTGACTCCGGATCCCCCAACATCAGGTGCCACCACCAAAGATTCCTACGTGTAGCCCATAGAACCCCAAAAGCAACGGGAGGAGTTCTGGTCACATACTCCCTCAAAATGACATCCTGGCCTTCTTCTGGAACTCCCTCCCCTCTCAGACTCTCAAGGTTTCCTCCAGCGTGTCGGCTCCCACAGAGCAGACCTTTGGTCTGAGACCTGACTGTCCAGAAGCCACGCATGCTGCCGCGTGGCGGCGGTGTCGCGGCTCGGGACAAGAGGAGGCCCCACGGTGCGGGCTGGGGCGCCAGGCACCGCGGCGGGCGCTGAGGGTGGGGGTCACCCCCACCCCGGGCCGCCCCCGCACTCCCAGAAACGCGACAGAACCAGAGGCAAAAAAAAAAAGAAGAAGCCTACGGCACCCGGTATTCCCGGGCGGTCTCCCATCCAAGTTCTAACCAGGCCCGAGCCTGCTTAGCTTCCGAGACCAGACGGGATCGGGCGCGTTCGGGGTGGTGTGGCCGTGGACGGCGGAGGGCGCCCCTGCCCCGCTCAAGAAGCCGAGCCTCTCTGCGCTTCCCCGCCGCCTCCTCCCCCCGCCCCAGGCCCCGCGCCGGGTCGGGCCTGTTGAGTTCGCCGGCCGGGTCCCGCGGGCTCCGAGGGACGGGGGTGACAGGCGGGGCGGGCTGGGGTTGGGGGCTGTCTCTGTATACACACACACTCACACTCACACTCACTCACTCACTCACACTCACACAAGATGCGCCTCCACGGCTGGACCCGCCAAGGTGGAGACCTTCAAGCCCCCTTCCTCTCCTTGCCTGGCCTCCTTCACCTCCCCGCCCCCCACCCCAAGCGCACGGGCGGGAGGGGCGGGGCGCTCGCCCTTTGACCCCAGCCAGGGGCGGCCCTCCCCCACAACCCCTTTCAGCTGCGCCCCCCACCCTGTGGCCCTGCGGCCGCCTATTCCCCCGGGCCAGGGCTGGGGCACAGCGCACGGGGGAGGGGAGCCAGTGTATGGGGCGTCTCTCTCTCTCTCTCTCTCTCTCTCTCTCTCTCTCTCTCTCTCTCTCTCTCTCTCTCTCTCTCTCTCTCTCTCTCGGGATGTGTCCCATGGGTGGGGTGGGGTGGCGTGGTTTGTGGGGCGCTGAAGAAATCAGTCCCCTCCATCTCCTCCCTCTGGAAAACACCCAAGCCCTTGGAGAACTGCCCGCACCTCTACCTACCGTGGGGGCCGGGACCCTCCTCTGTGTCCTCCTGTGGCCCAGTCCAAGGGGCCTGGGCCTGGCCGGGGCTGCACTGGACCCCAACCACCCTGGCGTGTGGACTCGCTAAAAATCGGCGATTAGATATTGGATTCCAGCGTCATTGAGGTCATTTCACTAATGAGTGCACCGCAAAGAGTTTCCTAATCCATCTGTGAGGGTGGCAACCGAAAGAGAATTTTAGAGCTGACAGAATAGGCGAGGAAAGGCATAGGAGATTTCCACACCCAGTAAGGAAGCCTTTCCCAAAGTGGAAGAAAGAAAGGAGCAAACAGAGACACCGGTAGCCCGCCCGGATCAGAGTCTGCCCCTGAGAGAAAGTACCCTGACCAGGTTCACCCGTGGGTGGGTCGCGAGCTAGCGGCATTCAGAAGAGCGAGGCCCCAGTCTGTGCAGAAGACACCTGCACTCGGGTGTGTGTGGCGGCACAATTCACAAGCAGCTCCAGATGTTAAACCAAGGAGAAGCCAGGGAGTTCCCAACGCCCCAGGTGTCCTCAGCCCACGACTGGCTGCTGTGGGAATGCGAAGCCCGGCTCCTTGTCTCAGAGCGGGGCAACCAGGAGGTGTGATGTCCACCCCGGGGTTCCCAGGAGGATCAGACTGAAGCTGGGACTTGGCCTGAAAGTGTCCCCTCGCATGGCCACCCCCTTCCCCTTCCTGCTCCTCTACTCCTGGTGCCCCTCCATCCAGGGGCCAGACCTTAAAGAGTCACCCGCAAGAGAATCCTGGTCCCAAAGGAGCCTTCTGGGGGACCCCTGCTGAGAGAGGTTGTGGGCATGGCCCGCTGGGGCTCTGCCCGACCCAGGGCTGAGAGATGCAACCTCCCAGCTCTGGGTCCCTGCAGGAAGTGTTGGCAAGCACAGGGCCAGTCCTCCAAAGGCCCAGGTGCAGGGAGCCCAGGCCAAGCAGCCTGTGGAAGAAGCCACATGCTGTGCCACCCCGGGGAACACGACTGCAGGCCCCGGCCCTTCCCACCTCCTCCTCCTCCTCCTCCTCCTCCTCCTCCTCCTCCTCCTCCTCCTCCCACCCCGCCCCCGCCCCCGCCCCCACATGGCACAGGGCCCAGAGACACCTCAGACACTTGCTACCCAAAGTGCAAAGGGCATCAGTTGCTCCTCCAAACCCCCCCCAGCCCAGCAGACCGCATTGTCCAGCCAGCGCCCGGGCCTCCCTGGGGTGCCCAGCACAAAAGTGCAGACACCCACCGGACCCTCGGATGTTTTTGCCACTCTAAGGACCCGCAGGCCAGCTGGGCCTTCTGGCAGGACAGAGAGCCCCGGAATCCGACGTGGAGAGCTGGGTGTACGTCCCCATGAGGAGGCGGTCCCCACCTCCGCGGCTATCCCCTTGCGGGGAGCGGCAGCCGCGGGGCCTCAGAGAAGACACCAGGCTGGGCCCCCACGGCACAGCGGGAGCACGTCCCCCGCAGGCCACTTAGCGATGGCGGCCAGCCGGCGGACGGTTGGGTTGCGCGAGACGCTGCGGCCGCCCTGCTACCGGGTTCCTGGGAGGGCGTCCTGGAACCAGCGTCCACACCAAGCCCTTGGAAGGCCCAGGCGACGGAGGAGCCCCGTCAGGCAGGGGCCGAGGACGGTGACAGGTGATAGGCCGGGCGGGAAGGAGTCAGTCAGGCAGGGGCCGTGGAGGAGACGGGCTGGGTAAGGGTTAGGGTTCGTGTCAGGGCACAAGTCACAATCGCAAAGACCTGGAAGCCACCCGAGTGCCCATCGACCCACGAGTGGGTAAATAAAATGTGGCGCGTGGACACCACGGAGTGCTATTCGGCTATGAGGAGCAGCGGTGAGGGGGCACCTCTCGTGGTTCTCCTGGCCAGAGCTGGAACCCGTTCCAGTAAGCCAAGTATCCCAAGAATGGACACACGAGCACCACGTGCTCGCGCTCACCAGCAAATGGGTACGAACCGATGGACACCTAAGTGGACACAGAGGAATCACCTTCTTCGGGTGGGTGTCGGGCGGGTGGGGGGAGGGGATGGGCATACACATCCATTAGGAATGGGGTGGGTACGCACCGACTGGGGGATGGGCGCACTTGAAGCTCTGACCCGAGGGGGGAGGCTGGGAGAGGGCAACGCACCCGACCTTAACATTGGTGCCCCCACAATATGCTGGAACAACATGAGAGGTAAATGAATAAGAACACGGGGGGGGGGGGAGGGGGGCACGGGCAACACATGTCACCTTAATACTTGGACTCCCATCATCTGCTTGAAAAGAGAGAGAAAAGAAAATGCAATAATAGAGATAAGAGACACTTTTTAAAAATAATGAATCCGGCCGGGCGCTGTGGCTCACGCCTGTAATCCTAGCTCTTGGGAGGCCGAGGCGGGCGGATTGCTCAAGGTCAGGAGTTCAAAACCAGCCTGAGCAAGAGCGAGACCCCGTCTCTACTATAAATAGAAAGGAATTAATTGGCCAACTGATATATATATATAAAAAATTAGCGGGGCATGGTGGCGCATGCCTGCAGTCCCAGCTACCCGGGAGGCTGAGGCAGAAGGATCACTGGAGCCCAGGAGTTTGAAGTTGCTGTGAGCTAGGCTGACGCCACGGCACTCACTCTAGCCTGGGCAACAAACCGAGACTCTGTCTCAAAAAAAAAAAAAAAAAATGAATCCGAAGAGAAAAGTAAAAGGAGGCCTGTGGAGCAGGTCTGGGTGTGACTCCGGATCCCCCAACATCAGGTGCCACCACCAAAGATTCCTACGTGTAGCCCATAGAACCCCAAAAGCAACGGGAGGAGTTCTGGTCACATACTCCCTCAAAATGACATCCTGGCCTTCTTCTGGAACTCCCTCCCCTCTCAGACTCTCAAGGTTTCCTCCAGCGTGTCGGCTCCCACAGAGCAGACCTTTGGTCTGAGACCTGACTGTCCAGAAGCCACGCATGCTGCCGCGTGGCGGCGGTGTCGCGGCTCGGGACAAGAGGAGGCCCCACGGTGCGGGCTGGGGCGCCAGGCACCGCGGCGGGCGCTGAGGGTGGGGGTCACCCCCACCCCGGGCCGCCCCCGCACTCCCAGAAACGCGACAGAACCAGAGGCAAAAAAAAAAAGAAGAAGCCTACGGCACCCGGTATTCCCGGGCGGTCTCCCATCCAAGTTCTAACCAGGCCCGAGCCTGCTTAGCTTCCGAGACCAGACGGGATCGGGCGCGTTCGGGGTGGTGTGGCCGTGGACGGCGGAGGGCGCCCCTGCCCCGCTCAAGAAGCCGAGCCTCTCTGCGCTTCCCCGCCGCCTCCTCCCCCCGCCCCAGGCCCCGCGCCGGGTCGGGCCTGTTGAGTTCGCCGGCCGGGTCCCGCGGGCTCCGAGGGACGGGGGTGACAGGCGGGGCGGGCTGGGGTTGGGGGCTGTCTCTGTATACACACACACTCACACTCACACTCACTCACTCACTCACACTCACACAAGATGCGCCTCCACGGCTGGACCCGCCAAGGTGGAGACCTTCAAGCCCCCTTCCTCTCCTTGCCTGGCCTCCTTCACCTCCCCGCCCCCCACCCCAAGCGCACGGGCGGGAGGGGCGGGGCGCTCGCCCTTTGACCCCAGCCAGGGGCGGCCCTCCCCCACAACCCCTTTCAGCTGCGCCCCCCACCCTGTGGCCCTGCGGCCGCCTATTCCCCCGGGCCAGGGCTGGGGCACAGCGCACGGGGGAGGGGAGCCAGTGTATGGGGCGTCTCTCTCTCTCTCTCTCTCTCTCTCTCTCTCTCTCTCTCTCTCTCTCTCTCTCTCTCTCTCTCTCTCTCTCTCTCGGGATGTGTCCCATGGGTGGGGTGGGGTGGCGTGGTTTGTGGGGCGCTGAAGAAATCAGTCCCCTCCATCTCCTCCCTCTGGAAAACACCCAAGCCCTTGGAGAACTGCCCGCACCTCTACCTACCGTGGGGGCCGGGACCCTCCTCTGTGTCCTCCTGTGGCCCAGTCCAAGGGGCCTGGGCCTGGCCGGGGCTGCACTGGACCCCAACCACCCTGGCGTGTGGACTCGCTAAAAATCGGCGATTAGATATTGGATTCCAGCGTCATTGAGGTCATTTCACTAATGAGTGCACCGCAAAGAGTTTCCTAATCCATCTGTGAGGGTGGCAACCGAAAGAGAATTTTAGAGCTGACAGAATAGGCGAGGAAAGGCATAGGAGATTTCCACACCCAGTAACACACCCAGTAAGGAAGCCTTTCCCAAAGTGGAAGAAAGAAAGGAGCAAACAGAGACACCGGTAGCCCGCCCGGATCAGAGTCTGCCCCTGAGAGAAAGTACCCTGACCAGGTTCACCCGTGGGTGGGTCGCGAGCTAGCGGCATTCAGAAGAGCGAGGCCCCAGTCTGTGCAGAAGACACCTGCACTCGGGTGTGTGTGGCGGCACAATTCACAAGCAGCTCCAGATGTTAAACCAAGGAGAAGCCAGGGAGTTCCCAACGCCCCAGGTGTCCTCAGCCCACGACTGGCTGCTGTGGGAATGCGAAGCCCGGCTCCTTGTCTCAGAGCGGGGCAACCAGGAGGTGTGATGTCCACCCCGGGGTTCCCAGGAGGATCAGACTGAAGCTGGGACTTGGCCTGAAAGTGTCCCCTCGCATGGCCACCCCCTTCCCCTTCCTGCTCCTCTACTCCTGGTGCCCCTCCATCCAGGGGCCAGACCTTAAAGAGTCACCCGCAAGAGAATCCTGGTCCCAAAGGAGCCTTCTGGGGGACCCCTGCTGAGAGAGGTTGTGGGCATGGCCCGCTGGGGCTCTGCCCGACCCAGGGCTGAGAGATGCAACCTCCCAGCTCTGGGTCCCTGCAGGAAGTGTTGGCAAGCACAGGGCCAGTCCTCCAAAGGCCCAGGTGCAGGGAGCCCAGGCCAAGCAGCCTGTGGAAGAAGCCACATGCTGTGCCACCCCGGGGAACACGACTGCAGGCCCCGGCCCTTCCCACCTCCTCCTCCTCCTCCTCCTCCTCCTCCTCCTCCTCCTCCTCCTCCTCCCACCCCGCCCCCGCCCCCGCCCCCACATGGCACAGGGCCCAGAGACACCTCAGACACTTGCTACCCAAAGTGCAAAGGGCATCAGTTGCTCCTCCAAACCCCCCCCAGCCCAGCAGACCGCATTGTCCAGCCAGCGCCCGGGCCTCCCTGGGGTGCCCAGCACAAAAGTGCAGACACCCACCGGACCCTCCATCTCAGTTTTCGGATGTTTTTGCCACTCTAAGGACCCGCAGGCCAGCTGGGCCTTCTGGCAGGACAGAGAGCCCCGGAATCCGACGTGGAGAGCTGGGTGTACGTCCCCATGAGGAGGCGGTCCCCACCTCCGCGGCTATCCCCTTGCGGGGAGCGGCAGCCGCGGGGCCTCAGAGAAGACACCAGGCTGGGCCCCCACGGCACAGCGGGAGCACGTCCCCCGCAGGCCACTTAGCGATGGCGGCCAGCCGGCGGACGGTTGGGTTGCGCGAGACGCTGCGGCCGCCCTGCTACCGGGTTCCTGGGAGGGCGTCCTGGAACCAGCGTCCACACCAAGCCCTTGGAAGGCCCAGGCGACGGAGGAGCCCCGTCAGGCAGGGGCCGAGGACGGTGACAGGTGATAGGCCGGGCGGGAAGGAGTCAGTCAGGCAGGGGCCGTGGAGGAGACGGGCTGGGTAAGGGTTAGGGTTCGTGTCAGGGCACAAGTCACAATCGCAAAGACCTGGAAGCCACCCGAGTGCCCATCGACCCACGAGTGGGTAAATAAAATGTGGCGCGTGGACACCACGGAGTGCTATTCGGCTATGAGGAGCAGCGGTGAGGGGGCACCTCTCGTGGTTCTCCTGGCCAGAGCTGGAACCCGTTCCAGTAAGCCAAGTATCCCAAGAATGGACACACGAGCACCACGTGCTCGCGCTCACCAGCAAATGGGTACGAACCGATGGACACCTAAGTGGACACAGAGGAATCACCTTCTTCGGGTGGGTGTCGGGCGGGTGGGGGGAGGGGATGGGCATACACATCCATTAGGAATGGGGTGGGTACGCACCGACTGGGGGATGGGCGCACTTGAAGCTCTGACCCGAGGGG